>NC_025993.2:25451371-25616371 GCF_000442705.2 Elaeis guineensis | reverse complement strand
GCGACGAGAGTCACCGATTTTCGAACGGGAAAGAGACCCTGTTTTTGAGCTTTTTTCTTTGGATTTTCCGGCGCCGGCGATCGGAATTGATCGCCGGCCACGCTCCTCCGTGACCGGGGGGTGGCCCCCGTCGGCCGCCGGCCTCCACCGCGGCGGCCATGGCCCGAACGGCCGATCAAGGCCGGAGGACCAAGGGTCCCCTGTTCCGGCACAGGAAGAACCAAGAAAAAGAAGAAAAGAAGAAAAAGAAGAAAAAGAAAAAGAAGAAAAAGAAAAGAGAAAGAAGGAAAAAGAGAAAAAGAAAAGGAAAGAAAAAGAAGAAAAAAAAAAGAAGAAAAAGAAAAGAAAATAATAATAATAATAATATATATATATATATATATATATATATATATATATTTATATATATATATAAGTAAGTAAATAAATAAATAAATAAATAAATTAAAAAAAAATTGAAAATGATGAGAGAGAGAGTTTCTCTCTCTTCTTTCAGTCTGAACCCTGACTTTCTCTCTCTGGAATTGGACTTTCTCTCTCTACTTTCTCTCTCTAGAATTTTCTCTCTCTAGCTTGTTTCTCTCTCTCTTGATAGATTTCTCTCCCTAAAGTTATCCTTCTAGGATTAGCATAGGGGAAGGCTTCATCTGATGATTCTGATTGAGTTTAGAGACGAGTCTGATTTTTAAGCGAGATTTTAATTTTGGGATTTGTTAGATTTAATTTTGAATTAAATTAATGTAAAAATATAATTTTGGATAATAGGCGTGGAAGAATCTACTAGAAGTTAGTCGATCTATTCGTTCAGTGCTCCGTGAAAGGTAAGTAATGAATCATCTTCTCGAGATATTTCATATTTATTCTGAAAATAAATAATTATTCTCTGAAATTATGCATGATTTATGAAATTATATTTTGTAAGAAAAGTGCTTTTGAAATGTTATGGTATATCGATTTATGCACCTGTTTAATGAAAGATTATGATATATATATTGCGGTACAAAGTATTTTGATATAGATCGGATTTATGCTCTCGGCCTAACTATGTTTCAGTGGGCCCCGTCAATGGGGATTATACGTTGGTATTTGTGGACCCTGCCAGTGGGGGTTGTGCGCTGGTGTTTGTGGACCCTGCCAGTGGGGGTTGTGCGCTGGTATTCTGTAGACCCCGCCAATGGGGGTTAAACGTTGGTCATAGCCAAGGCTGTTGAGTTACGAGTGTTTTGAATCGAATTGGATTTATGATTATATTATATGTGAATATTTAAAAATATTTGATTTGTATTAAATCAGCATGAAATATGTTTTTATGTTTATTTACAGCATTATTCTTGAAAATTATATAATATCTGAAATATCTGGTAGAGATACTTGTTACTTACCGGACTGTTTAGCTCATTACCTTTCTTTCTATTTTTCAAATTTAGATAATTAATTTCGAGTGTGGGAAGAAATATTGGGACAGAGCTTTTAGAGGCGAGATTTAGCATTGTCAACTTCATTGAACTTAGATCTATTGTTTATTGTTAGTGAAAAATTTTATTGGATGTAAGACATTTGATTTAATTATTTGAATTAAAGTTGAATAATAATTATTTGAATTTATTCCGCTGTGATGCATTGATATCATGATGAGATGCCTTGCATGCTTATGGAGAGAGTTCTTCATGAGTATGCGGCGGTTGCCACGACCCTCGATTCACAATCTCGGATCGGGGGCGTGACAATCATTTCATGCAATTTGCATATATATATGCTTTTGTTTTGCCATGCATTATGCATCTAAAACAGCAATTATAGCAACCATCTATATATGACTGATCATGCACGCCATAATCATGTTTAAACATGCTCATGTAAAGTGTTAAACCAAGGTCCAGTACTCTCTAGGTATATCGATCACTTTGTGATGGTTAATATTATGATTTATCATGGCCCCATACTATTATAATCTTTCTTTAAAAAAAAAAAAAAGCTTACCCAAGATTTGACCTTCTAAACAGCAAGCCCTTAGGGAGCTTTATTACTATTTGTTGACTCATTTAAGTTATCTCCAAATCTACGTACCATAATTTTATCAGTTTTTTTTTTTAGAAAAAAAAAATCAGAAGAATTACTTGCTATTCTTCTCAAGGACATGATAAAATGGAACAAAAGATCACTACAAAAAATTAGATTTTTAATATCAATAAAAATTATCATTAAAATTGTAAAATATCACCACTAATAGTTTTAGTGATGATACTTTAGGCTGCCACTCATTGTCACGTCAAGTCACTATATTAATGATGATTTTCAAAGTTAGCCACTATTAATTAATTTAATAGTGGCGGCACTATCATCAGCCATATATATTTATAATAATAGTGATGATAACATGTTGTCACAAAAGCTATTATTATTATTATCATCATTAAAATTTATGATAATAGTGATAGTTTAGCATCAACAATAGCCAAGGAACTAGGAGTTAGAATCAAAGCAATAGCAACTCCAATGAATTGATTTTACTACAAAAAAAAGGATTGCACTAAGAATTCTACACACACAAATGTATCAAGTCATGCTGTTGGAACTCTTATGCACTGTCTCACAATACTCTCCTTCAATGGGCAAGACAATATGGTTTCTGTGTCCGACACAGACGTAGAGAAAATTCTGCAATTAATTTTTGAGTTGGAAAATGAGAGAGATGAGGTAGAGGCCAGTAACCCAGCTGCCTCTGGTTCTCTCATCTTGTGCCTGATTTTCTCCCATCCTTATGTCCATTTTATGCTGGACTATTATGGGTCTTGGTGAACCCTTCAAAAGAAGGATGGTTAGGATTTAATAATCTCTTCTAGTTGTGTTATTGTGAGTCTTGAAGAATCCAAGCTTGATTCGGTTACTCCATCCATACTAGGATCTCTTTTTGGAGGTCAAGTGGATTTCTGGTTAGCTTTGAATGCTATCGGCTTAGCCAGTGGAATCCTTCTGGTTTGGAACTCAACTTATTTCAATCTTTTGAAGAAGGAAACTCTTTCCTTTATTATTCCTGGTTAGTTTTGAACTCTTCTTGGAGCTTCACTACCGTGTATAGTCCTAATAATAATCAGAAGCCTCTTTTCTGGGAGGAGCTCTTTTAAATCAGAGCACTCTTTTCAGGTCCTTAGGTTATTGGTGGGGATTTGAACACTACCTATTAGCTTGATGAGTGCAACAGTGACCCACAACTGCATTGAGTCACAGTGGATTTCTCCAATTATCTCATCAGCTCCCTTCAATTAATTAACCTTCCCCTTGGAGGTAAGGATTTCACTTGTCTGATAGGAGGGACTCGCCTTTGTGACCAAATGGGGCCTTTTCTTACCTCCTCTAAGTGGGATGGCCTCTGTCCAAACTCTAATCAATCGTCCCTTGCAAATTCTTGCTCGGACCATGCTCCTATTCTTCTTTCAATCAACTCCTTGCCTAAAATAAATGGTCCTTCAGATTCGAAAGATCATAGCTGTATCATGATTCCATCAATGAAGTTGTGGCAAATGCTTGGCATTCTAGTCCTCCAACTAATGATGCTACAGCCACTTGTGCTGGAGCTGAGGAAGACCAAGGCCGCACTTAAATGTTGGAGTGCTAAAATTAGGGTAACTGAAAGGGCCCAAAAAGCTAATCTCCTTAGTAAAATCATTGTGTTGGGCCGCAAGGGAGAAACCTGCTCTTTATTTGATTTGGAGCCACAAAATAGAATCACTTTTAGAAAGGCGCTGCTTCTTATCTATAAAAATGAAGAGAGAAGCATCGTGCCAAGGTTAAATGGCTAAGGAAGATGATAATAACACTGCTTATTTTTACAAAGTCGACAATTTTCAGCAAAAATTTAATTGAATTTGTCACCTATCATGGAATGGGCAATCTTTCGAGGATGCTGAGGATACTTTGAACTCCTTCACCTCTTTCTTTGTGTGGGTTTTCAATAAATCTGCATATGTCCCTATCAATCTTGGTTGGGATTAGCTTTGCCTATCCCTTACCTTAAATCTTAAGGCTTTGGCTGCCCCCCTTTGCTGCTGAAGAAGTTAAAGAAGGCATCTTAATTTTTAAAAGGGATAAGAGTCCCGACATAGATGAGTTTTGTTTTTGCTTTTATCAGCATTTCTGCAATCTTATCAGCAATGACATTATGGCCCTTTTCTATTAGATTCATAAGGATAAATCGAGCCTCTCTCATCTCAACCATTCATATCTTACTCTCATCCCCAAAAAAGTGGCTACAAACACTCCTTCAGATTTTAGTCCAACTAGTTTGATCAATGGTTGCCTCAAAATCATCTCCAAAGTCCTTGCTACCTGCCTTCATCCATTCTTGGGTCTCTTGGTGGATTACTGTCACGCCCCCGATCCGAGATTGTGAATCGAGGGTCGCGGCAACCACCGCATACTTATGAAGAACTCTCTCCATAAGCATGCAAGGCATCTCATCACAATATCAATGCATCACAGCGGAATAAATTCAAATATTTATTATTCAACTCTAATTCAAGTAATTAAAATAAATATCTTACATCCAATAAAATTTTACTAAAAATAAAACAATAGGTCTAAGTTCAATGAAGTTGACAATGCTAAATCTCGCCTCTAAAAGCTCTGTCCCAATATTTCTTCCCACGCTCGAACTTAATTATCTGAATCTGAAAAATAGAAAGAAAAGTAATGAGCTAGACAGCCCAGTAAGTAACAATTATCTCAACTAGATATTTCAGATATTTATATAATTTCCAAGAACAATATTGCAAATAAACATAAAAATATATTTCATGCTAATTTAATACAAATTCAATATTTTCAAATATTCACATATAATATAATCATAAATCTGATTTGATTCAAAAACACTCGTAACTCAACAGCCTTGACTATGACCAACGTTTAACCCCCATTGACGGGGTCCACAGAATACCAGCGCACAACCCCCACTGGCAGGGTCCACAAACACCAGCGCACAACCCCCACTGGCAGGGTCCACTGAGTACCAATGTATAATCCCCATTGGCGGGGCCCACTGAAACATAGTTAGGCTGAGAACATAAATCCGATCTGTATCAAAACACTTTGTATCATAATATATCATGCTTTTTCACTGAACATGTGCATAAATCGATATACCATAACATTTCAAAAGTACTTTTCTTTCAAAACATAATTTCATAAATCATGCATAATTTCAGAGAATAATTATTTATTTTCATAATAAATATGAAATATCTCGAGAAGATGTTTCATTACTTACCTTTCACGGAGTACTGAACGAATAGATCGGCTAACTTCTAGGAGATTCTTCCGTGCCTATTATCCAAAATTATATTTTTACATTAATTTTAATTCAAAATTCAATCTAAACAAATCCCAAATCAAAACCTCACTTAAAATCAGACTTTTCCTAAACTCGATCAAAATCATCAGATGAAGCCTTCCACTACGCTAATCCTGGAGGAATAACTCTAGAGAGAGAGAAATCCATCAAGAGAGAGAAACAATCTAGAGAGAGAAAATAGAGAGAGAAAGTCTAATTCCAGAGAGAGAAAGTAAGGGTTCAGACTGAAAGAAGAGAGAGAAGAGAGAGAAACTCTCTCTCTCATCATTTTATTTATTTTATTTTATTATTTATTTATTTATTTATTTATTTATATTTTATTATTTTTTATTTTATTTTCTTTTCTCTTCTTTTTTTTTCTTTTTTTCCTTTTTTTTCTCTTTTTTTCTTCTTTTTCTTCTTTTTTTTTCTTTTCTTTTCTTTTCTTTTTCTCTTTTTCTTCTTTTTCTTTTCTTTTCTTTTTTTTTTTCTTCTTTTTCTTCGGGCTCCTTCCAGACCGAACAGGGGACGGCAGTCCCCTCCTTGTGCCGGGCCGTTCAAGCCGCGGCCGCCACGGTGGAGGCCAGCGACAGAGGGGGGCCACTCCCCCGGTTACGGAGGAGCATGGCCGGCGGTCGATTGCGATCGCCGGCGCCAGAAAATCCAAGGGAAAAGAGACCGAAACAGAGGTCTCTTTTCCGACCAAAAATCGGCGACTCCCGTCGCCGGCAGCCATGTACAAATGCACGGGAGGAAGGAAAGGAAGAGAGGAAGAAGAGAAAGACTCACCTCGGCCTCCGATGACCCCACCGACAGGCAATCACGGTGAGAATCAAAATGGTGTCCGCGGCTCCGATCGGAAAAAACAGGGAGAAAGAGAGAGGAAGGGGGCCGATGTTGGGTTTTTAGGAAAAGGGGGGGCTTCTTATAGAGGGCCCTAGGACTTCGAGAGGTCCTAGGACTCCCAATTTGCCCGGGTCTCGCCGGAGAAGAAGACTCCTATCTGGAGTCTTCTTCCCGATTTTTCCTCTATTTTTTTTTTTTGAATGGGCTTGGGTCTTAGATAGTTGGGCTTGGGTTTAGTTTTGGGCTATGACATTCTTCACCCCTAAAAAAAAATTTCGTCCTCGAAATTTTTTATACCTATCACCAGTGTATTGGAAGCCTGTGCATTCTGTTGAGTAAGCGCATAAACTCTTCCCTGGGTTTTAGAAATCTGTCCACCACCCTTATGTTGTCTTTCATAAGTTCTTTGGCCAACTTGATTTTCAGTATTTAGCGGGCAGCCAACAATTTTATGATCCATCTAACCACATTTGAAACAAGCACCTGTTTTCCAATAGCAATCCTTGTCTGCATGATTTTTGCCACATCTGGAGCACTGCTCACCATCAATCTGTTGAGTCTTATTATCTTTTGCTCCCTTAGCTGATCTTTTGATGTTTTTATTATTCTGCCCTTGTGTATCATTTGATTTTACTCTCTTCCTTTGCTTTCTTTCCCTTTCCATGCGTTCTTCAATGACTTCTCTTTCAATTATCAATGCTTTGTTTACCACATCTGCATAAGTTGTCAATTCATATGGAACCACTTATTTTCGAATCTCAGTTCTCAGTCCCATCTCAAACTTGTGAACACGTTCTTGCTCACCATCCACTAATCTCGGAGCAAATTTTGCTAACTCTGTAAATTTTGCTTCATATTCAATCACACTCATACCCTTTAGCTTCAAATAAATAAACTCTTGCTCTTTCTGGATCCTTATACTCCAAGGAAAATATTGATCGTAGAATGCAACCCGAAATCTTTCCCAGGTAAGTATTTCGCCGTCTTGTTCATGCTTGCGCTGTAGTCGCTGACACCAGTTGTATGCTTCTCCTTGTAGTAAATAAGCTGCATATCGAATCTTTTCTTCATCAAGACACTCTTGGACAACGAAGGCCTTCTCCATCTCCATTATCCAGTTATCAGCCTCCAGAGGTTCAGTAGTCCCCTTGAAAGCTGGAGGAGCAAGCTTTTTAAATTCTGAAATATTGTTCCGTTGTACTGGTTGCTCTCCATGTTGTGGTGGTGGATGCTGATGTTGTTGTGTATCTTGTTGTATCTGCTGTTGTTCAAGCATTTGCTGCTGTATTTGTTGTTGTACTTGTACCATTCTGATTAGGGTCTGCATTAACTGAGCCATATCTGGTTCTTGACGTGCTCTTGAAGTACTCCCATTATGATCTACGACTCTCTCCTCCTGAGGGGTGCCACTGATCAGATGGGGAGTGCTACCATCCCGTGGTTGTGATGTCTCTCTTGCAATTTCTTGAGTAGTTCTTGTCATTCTACGGGGAGGCATGGTAACCTTGTAGTAGTAAAATCTTATTAGATTCATTTATCTATTTGTTAGGATAGATTTATTATGATGCTCATACTTTAACGTCCCAATATTCCTAATGTTTACCCACCTACACTCATATTATGTCAAATTCTATGTGTCATAATTTATCCACTTATGCTCTGATACCATATTAATTGTCACGCCCCCGACCCGAGATTGTGAATCGAGGGTCGCGGCAACCGCCGCATACTTATGAAGAACTCTCTCCATAAGCATGCAAGGCATCTCATCACGATATCAATACATCACAGCAGAATAAATTCAAATATTTATTATTCAACTCTAATTCAAGTAATTAAAATAAATATCTTACATCCAATAAAATTTTACTAAAACTAAAACAATAGGTCTAAGTTCAATGAAGTTGACAATGCTAAATCTCGCCTCTAAAAACTCTGTCTCAATATTTCTTCCCACGCTCGAAACTAATTATCTGAATCTGAAAAATAGAAAGAAAAGTAATGAGCTAGACAGCCCAGTAAGTAACAATTATCTCAACTAGATATTTCAGATATTTATATAATTTTCAAGAATAATATTGCAAATAAACATAAAAATATATTTCATGCTAATTTAATACAAATCTAATATTTTTAAATATTCATAAATAATATAATCATAAATCCGATTTGATTCAAAAATACTCGTAACTCAACAGCCTTGACTATGACCAACGTTTAACCCCCATTGACGGGGTCCACAGAATACCAGCGCACAAACCCCACTGGCAGGGTCCATAAATACCAGCGCACAACCCCCACTGACAGGGTCCACAAACACCAGTGCACAACCCCCACTGGCAGGGTCCACTGAGTACCAACGTATAATCCCCATTGGCAGGGCCCACTGAAACATAGTTAGGCTGAGAACATAAATTCGATCTGTATCAAAACACTTTGTATCATAATATATCATGATTTTTCACTGAACATGTGCATAAATCGATATACCATAACATTTCAAAAGCACTTTTCTTTCAAAACATAATTTCATAAATCATGCATAATTTCAGAGAATAATTATTTATTTTCAGAATAAATATGGAATATCTCGAGAAGATGATTCATTACTTATCTTTCACGGAGTATTGAATGAATAGATCGGCTAACTTCTAGGAGATTCTTCCGTGCCTATTATCCAAAATTATATTTTTATATTAATTTTAATTTAAAATTCAATCTAAACAAATCCCAAATCAAAACCTCACTTAAAATCAGACTTTCCCTAAACTCGATCAAAATCATCAGATGAAGCCTTCCACTACGCTAATCCTGGAGGAATAACTCTAGAGAGAGAAATCCATCAAGGAAGAGAAACAATCTAGAGAGAGAAAATTCTAGAGAGAGAAAGTAGAGAGAGAAAGTCCAATTTCAGAGAGAGAAAGTAAGGGTTCAGACTGAAAGAAGAGAGAGAAGAGAGAGAAACTCTCTCTCTCATCATTTTATTTATTTTATTTTATTATTGATTTATTTATTTATTTATTTATATATATATTTTATTATTTTTTATTTTATTTTCTTTTCTCTTCTTTTTTTTTCTCTTTTTTTCTCTTTTTTTCTTCTTTTTCTTCTCTTTTTTTTTCTTTTCTTTTCTTTTCTTTTTCTCTTTTTCTTCTTTTTCTTTTCTTTTCTTTTTTTTTTCTTCTTTTTCTTCGGGCTCCTTCCAGGCCGAACAGGGGACGGCAGTCCCCTCCTTGTGCTGGGCCGTTCAGGCCACGGCAGAGGCCGACGACAGAGGGGGGCCACTCCCCCAGTTACGGAGGAGCATGGCCGGCGGTCGATTGCGATCGCCGGTGCCGAAAAATCTAAGGGAAAAGAGATCGAAACAGAGGTCTCTTTTCCGACCAAAAATCGACGACTCCCGTCGCCGGCAGCCGCGCACAAATGCACGGGAGGAAGGAAAGGAAGAGAGGAAGAAGAGGAAGACTGACCTCGGCCTTCGGTGACCCCACCAGCGGGCAATCACGGCGAGAATCAAAATGATGTCCGCGGCTCCGATCGGGAAAAACAGGGAGAAAGAGAGAGGAAGAGGGCCGATGTTGGGTTTCTAGGAAAAGGGGGGGCTTCTTATAGAGGGCCCTAGGACTTCGAGAGGTCCTAGGACTCCCAATTTGCCCGGGTCTCGCCGGAGAAGAAGACTCCTATCGGGAGTCTTCTTCCCAGTTTTTCCTCTATTTTTTTTTTTTTTTGAATGGGCCTGGGTCTTAGATAGTTGGGCTTGGGTTTGGTTTTGGGCTATGACAATTACGCTCAAGTTGCCTGTTGAGCATAAAATACCCTCGGCCGAAGTTCTTGGCAGGGTCGACCCTCGCGAGTCTCTCCCGACTTTCAACAACTGTTGGTGAGCTCCCGTCGCTCCGCCCGAACTCCTACGGGAGCCGGGCTCCGTCCACGACTTCTACAGCAAGGAAGACTCCGCCCGGACTCCTACGGGAGCCGGGCTCCGTCCACGACTTCTATATCAAAGAAGACTCCGCCCGGACTCCTATGGGAGCCAGGCTCCGTCCACGACTTCTACACCAAGGAAGACTCCGTCCGGACTCCTACGAGAGCCGGGCTCCGTCCATGACTTCTACACCAAGGAAGACTCCGCCCGGACTCCTACGGGAGCCGGGCTCCATCCACGATTTCTACAGCATGGAAGACTCCGCCCGGACTCCTACGGGAGCCGGACTCCATCCACGACTTCTACACCAAGGAGGACTCCGCCCGGACTCCTACGGGAGCCGGGCTCCGTCCATGATTTCTACAGCAAGGAGGACTCTGCCCGGACTCCTTCGGGAACCGGGCTCCGTCCACGACTTCTACAGCAAGGAAGACTCCGCCCAGACTCCTACGAGAGCCGGACTCCGTCCATGATTTCTACAGCAAGGAAGACTCCGCCCGGACTCCTACGGGAGCCGGGCTCCGTCCATGACTTCTACACCAAGGAGGACTCCGCCCGGACTCCTACGGGAGCTGGGCCCCGTCCACGATTTCTGCAGCAAGGAAGACTCCGCCCGGACTCCTACGGGAGCCGGGCTCCGTCCACGACTTCTACACCAAGGAAGACTCCTCCCGGACTCCTACGGGAGCCAGGCTCCGTCCACAACTTCTACACCAAGGAGGACTCCGCCCGGACTCCTACGGGAGCCGGGCTCCGTCCATGACTTCTATAGCAAGGAAGACTCCGCCCGGACTCCTACGGGAGCCGGGCTCCGTCCATGACTTCTACAGCAAGGAGGACTCCGCCCGGACTCCTACGAAAGCCGTGCTCCGTCCATGACTTCTACAGCAAGGAGGACTCCGCCCGGACTCCTATGGGAGCCGGGCTCCGTCCATGACTTCTACAGCAAGGAGGACTCCGCTCGGACTCCTACGGGAGCCGGGCTCCGTCCACGACTTCTACAGTAAGGAAGACTCCACCCGGACTCCCACGGGAGCCGGGCTCCGTCCACGACTTCTACACCAAGGAAGACTCCACCCGGACTCCTATGGGAGCCGGGCTCCGTCCACGATTTCTGCAGCAAGGAAGACTCCACCCGGACTCCTACGGGAGCCGGGCTCCGTCCATGACTTCTACACCAAGGAAGACTCCGCCCGGGCTCCTACGGGAGCCGGGCTCCATCCACGACTTCTGCCGCTGGTAAGCCTCGTCCAGACTCCTACAGGAGCCGGACTTCATTTTTGATTTCGATTGCAGGAAGACTCCGCCCGGACTCCTACGGGAGCCGAACTCCGCCTATGACCTCCAACTACAAGAAGACTGCGTCCGGACTTTTACAAGAGTCAGACTCCATCTTCTATCCCGACTGCGGGAAGACCTCGTCCAAACTCTTACGGGTGCCGGACCTCACTACCGACTCCAACCGAACTTCGGCCAACAAGTCTGAATCCCCTGACAAGCCACAGTAACGGACACCATTGCTCCACTCCTTGCGACAGACCCTGCGTAGCCCCATTACTCCCTGATAGGCCGTATTAACGGCCACGACTCTGCTCCACTCCTTGCGATGGACCCTGCGTAGCCCCATTACTCCCTGACAGACCGTATTAACGGCCACGACTCTGCTCCACTCCCTGCGGCGGATTCTGTGCGAGTCCACCACTCCCTGACGAGTCACGACAGTGGACGCCGCTCGATTCTCCGTAACTAATTCCACGTAGCGAGCCATGGCGATAGCCACGATCCCACTCCACTACCCTCCGTAATAAATTTCTCCTGACTCTGGGCGGCCCACTACCAGACGGTTACAGGCGTCGCTATCAATTTGTTGCCCCCTCCGTCTATAAAAGGGAAACCCCAGATAAGTTATTCTATAAGCTCTCGTTTTTACCTAAAAACTCTGCTAAAATTTCTGTTCGAGCACTCCATTCTTGTTGAGGCAGAGAACTGACTTGAGCATTGGAGGGTCTTGCTGGAGCAACCCCACCTCCGGTTTAGACTTCTTTTGCAGGTCCCGACGGCGACCGCGACTCCCCCGACTCCAGCTTCTCTGGTGCAAGCGGATTTTTGTACCAACAGAATTGACGCTAGAAGAAAGGCTGTGTCTTTGCAGCATCCTTGTTCTTAAAGGAGCGCTCAACGGGACCACCTCCGATCATCTTCTCCGGCACCCACTCCTCCTTTCCCCCACTGGATCCTCGCCCGATGCCTTCTCGCGAAGCATCCGCGTAGCTACCTACGGCCTCCGCGGCCATATCTCGGACCCCAGTCTTGCCTCTGGTTTCCCAGGCCTCGCGCCCTCTAGCTATGGTCATCGGCATGGAGTGGCCGGGCGATCGGCCTCCGACGGATTTTGCCAACACCATCTCGGGAGGATCCCGACAGAAAACGACCAACATACCAGCTGTATCCCCCAAGCGGCAAAAGACTGAAGAGCCCATAACCTTTACCGAAGAAGACACTCAGGGAGTCCAATTCCCTCATAACGACGCGATCGTAGTTTTCTTGAATATAGCAAATTACGACGTCCGTCGCGTTCTTGTCAACAATGGAAGTTCGACCGACATCTTGTTCTACGATGCCTTTTCAAGAATGTCCACTCTTGACAGCCATCTGAGGCCGATTAGCTCCCCTTTGATAGGATTTACCGACGACACCGTTCCGATAGAAGGAATAATAACTTTGACTGTGGTCGCAGGTCAATATCCAAGGCAATCCAGGGCCCTGGTGAATTTCTTGGTGGTGAAGGCGCCATCCACCTACAATGCAATCCTCGGCCGACCTGGCCTCAATGCTCTCCGAGCCGTCGTATCGACCTACCATTTGAAGTTGAAGTTCCCCACCAACCAGGAGATCGGAGAGGTCCAGGGAGACCAAGCCCTGGCCAGACACTGCTATAATATAGCCTTGCGAAGAAGCGATCAATCTGACTCCTACCCCGTTGATGGACTGGATGCTCGCGATGACCTCACCGAAGAGAGGGGCGCCCCAATCGAAGATCTGGTACCAATCCCTTTGAACGACGGGAACGCGGAGCATGTAGCGATGATCAGCTCCAACCAGGGGAGGAGGTGCGGATGCGTCTCATTGATTTTCTACGAAGGAATGCGGACGTTTTCGCTTGGGTTCCAGCAGACATGCCGGGGATTGACATGGAAGTCATGGAGCATCATCTGGCCGTCGATCCATAGCATCGACCAACGAAAGAAAAAATCCGAAGTCATGCTCCGGAGAGGCAGAAGGCGATAGCCGAGAAAGTGGATAAGCTCCTTAAGGCCGGATTCATTAAGGAAGTCAATTATCCTGATTGGATTTCCAACGTTGTCCTGGTCAAAAAAGCAAACGGCAAGTGGAGGATGTGCATAGACTTCAGAAAGCTGAATAAGGCCTATCCGAAGGACAGCTACCCCCTTCCCAGAATCGATCAACTGGTGGACGTGACCTCGGGCCATGAGCTCCTCACCTTCATGGACGCATTCTCCGGCTATAATCAAATTAGAATGGCGTCGGAAGACGAGGAAAAGACAGCTTTCATCACTAATCGTGGCCTTTACTGCTACAGGGTCATGCCTTTCGGCCTCAAGAATGCGGGCGCGACCTACCAACGGTTGGTGAACAAAATCTTCAAAGAGCAGATCGGCCGTAACATGGAGGTCTACGTGGACGATATGCTCGTAAAAAGTAAATCTTCCAGAGATCATGTCGCCGACCTCGAGGAGACCTTCGACGCCCTCCAAAAATATAGAATGAAGTTGAACCCAACTAAATGCGCTTTCGGCGTAACCTCAGGAAAATTCCTGGGCTTCATGGTATGAGAGCGCGGGATCGAGGCCAATCCAGAGAAAATTCGTGCCATCCAGGAGATGGCCGCCCCAAAGTCGATAAAAGAGGTTCAGCACCTCACGGGGAGGATAGCGGCCCTTAATCGCTTCGTCGCAAGGTCGGTCGAACGGTGCTTGCCCTTCTTTCAAACCCTCAAGCAGCCGAAGAACTTCTGTTGGACCTCTGAGTGCCAACAGGCGTTCGAAGAACTAAGGAGCTACCTTGGCTCGCCCCTGCTGTTAGCAAAGCCTGAGCCTGGGGAGGAGCTATTTTTATACCTGGCGGTCTCTCCCATGGCTCTCGCGGCCGTCCTTGTCAAAGAAGAGGCGAAGATCCAGCGGTCGATCTACTACATCAGCCGCGCTTTGAGGGACGCCGAGATCAGGTACACCAAATTAGAAAAACTGACTTACACCTTGTTGATCGCAGCCCGGAGGCTCCGGCCCTATTTTCAAGGACACACCATAACGCTGCTCACTGATCAACCGATCAAGGCAATCTTGCACCGGGCGGACGCATCTGGGAGGATAGCAAAATGGGCGATCGAGCTCACAGAATTCGACATCAACTATCGATCCAGGCCAACAGTGAAGGCCCAAATATTGGCAGATTTTATAGTAGAGTGTACCATCCCAGAGGAGGCTGAACCTGAACAAAGCAAAGTTGACGACCTGAAGTCCCAACCAAACTCCTCCGAAGAAGAGGCCGATCCCTCTGATCGCTTTTGGGCCCTCTATGTGGATGGATCTTCCAACATGTCGGGCGCAGGTGCAGGCCTGATCTTGGTCAGTCCGGAGGGAGTCATCATGGAATACGCTCTGCGTTTTGAGTTCCCCGCAATAAATAATGAAGCGGAATACAAAGCTCTGATCACAGGACTGAGGATCGCCAAAGAGCTGGGAATAAGTCAGCTCCGGGTGCACAGTGACTCTCAACTAGTGGTGGGGCAAGTCAGCGGGAGTTACGAGGCGCGGGAGGACAGTATGGCCAAATACCTTGAGAAGGTAAAGGAGCTCACCCCCGCCTTCAGCAGCTTCAACATTAGACAGATCTCGAGGTTGGAAAATACCAGGGCTGACCTTCTCTCTAAGCTGGCGACGTCGGCTCCGGCCGAATTGCCCAAAGGCGTCCTCTTTGAAGTTCTAAAACACCTGAGTACAGAAGAATCACGGCCCGTGATGGAGATTGACCACGAGCCCAGCTGGGTCGACCCACTGATAATCTATCTCAGAGATGGAGTTCTCTCCCAGGATGCGAAAGAAGCTCAGAAGCTTCGGAACCAAGCCTCTCGGTACATCCTTTATGAGGGCAAATTATACAAGAGATCATACTCCTTGCCCCTCTTAAAATGTCTCCGGCCTTCGGAGGCTGACTACGCCTTGTGAGAAGTGCATGAAGGAATCTGCGGAAACTATTTGGGAGCTAGATCTTTATCCCACAAGTTGCTCCGCCAAGGGTATTACTGGCCGACAATGCATCATGATTCGATCGAATATGTCAAAAAGTGTGATCGATGCCAAAGATACGCCAACGTCCAGAGACAGCCCGCCACCGAGCTCACACCCTTGAGTGCCCCATGGCCTTTTGCACAATGGGGGATGGACATCCTTGGCCCCTTTCCCATGGTGCCTGGGCAAAGGAAGTTCCTCCTTGTAGCGATCGACTATTTCATCAAATGGGTCGAAGCCGAACCACTAGCGAAAATCACAGAAGCAAAAGTGCAAGATTTCGTCTGGAAGTCGATCGTGTGTAGGTTCGGTCTGCCTAGAACCCTAATCATTGATAATGGACGGCAATTCGCGGGAGCAAAATTTGTCGAATTCTGTGAAGATCTAAACATCTCCCACAATTTCACATCAGTAGCCCATCTCCAGACGAATGGTGAAGCTGAGGTGACCAACAGAACCCTTTTGCAGGGGATTAAGACAAGACTCAAAAAAGCGAAGGGAACTTGGGCGGACGAACTTTATCATGTGTTGTGGGCGTATCGAACTACCCAGAGGCTACCTACGGGGGAGACCCCCTTTGCCTTAGTCTTCGGTACGGAAGCCGTCATCCCAATCGAGCTTAAACTCCCGTCGGCACGAGTCGTGGCATTCGACGAACATCAAAATTCGCAAAGTCTTAGAGCCAACCTCGACCTGCTGGAAGAAAGACGGGAGATAGCTCAGGTTCGAATGGCAGCCTACAGACAGAAAGTCGCTCGATATTACAACGCCCGGATCAAAAACAAAGCCTTTAGAGCGGGAGATCTAGTGCTTCGACGAGCCACTGTCTCGCAACCTCAGGACCGGGGGAAACTTGCCCCAAACTGGGAAGGACCGTATGAAGTCAAAGAAGTAGTCCGGCCTGAAACTTATTATCTTAAGGAACTCGGAGGAGCCGACCTCCCGCGACCATGGAGCTCGAAAAACTTACGGATGTACTACCAATAACTTCATTTTAATTGAAAGTTGCATACCTGTATGTCTTTGAACAATTCAAACAAACCGCATCAGAAACGAAAGGGAAACCTCATCCCGACAAAGTCGAAGGCCCGGTTCCATTTAGATCGGATAGGGGGAGAGGCCCCGCAACGCCCATATGCGCCCCCACAGCCCTGTTAGGGACAGGAGAAAAATCTCGCCCTAACTTGAGCAAAGTCGAAGGTCCGGTTCCATTTAGACCGGATGGGGGGAGAGGCCCTGCAACGCCCATATGCGCCCCCACAGTCCTGTTAGGGACAGGAGGAAAACCTCACCCTAACTTGAGCAAAGTCGAAGGCCCGGTTCCATTTAGACCGGATGGGGGGAGAGGCCCTGCAACACCCATATGCGCCCCCACAGCCCTGTTAGGGACAGGAGGAAAACATCGCCCTAACTTGAGCAAAGTCGAAGGCCCGGTTTCATTTAGACCGGATGGGAGGAGAGGCCCCGCAATGCCCATATGCGCCCCCACAGCCCTGTTAGGGATAGGAGGAAAACCTCGCCCTAACTTGAGCAAAGTCGAAGGTCCGATTCCATTTAGACCGGATGGGGGGAGAGGCCCTGCAACGCCCATATGCGCCCCCATAGCCCTGTTAGGGACAGGAGGAAAACTTCGCCCTAACTTGAGCAAAGTCGAAGGCCCGGTTTCATTTAGACCGGATGGGGGGAGAGGCCCTGCAACACCCATATGCGCCCCCACAGCCTGTTAGGGACAGGAGGAAAACCTCGCCCTAACTTGAGCAAAGTCGAAGGCCCGATTCTATTTAGACCGAATGGGGGGAGAGGCCCTGCAACGTCCATACGCGCCCCCACAGCCCTGCTAAGGACAGGAGGAGAACCTCGCCCTAGATTGAGGGAAGTCGAAGGCCCGGACTCCCACGGGAGCTGGGCTCCGTCCGCAACTCCAATCACAGGGAGGACTCCGTCCGGACTCCTACGGGAGCCGGGCTTCGTCACTAACTTCAACTGCTGGTGATCTTCGCCCAGACTCCCACGGGAGCCGAACTTCACCCCGACTTCACCTATGGGAGCCGAACTCCCGTGGCCTCACTGAGAGCGGAGGAAAAATTCCAAGCGAAAAAGAAAAAGGAAGGCGATGGACCACATCAGCGATGATTGGAAAACAAACTGCGTCCAAGGTGCAGAGAACCCGCCACAGCAGGGATTGGGGCTCCCATCAGGAGTCCCAGCTTTCAAGGAAGCTTTCGACGCAAATCCAAGGTAGGACAACTTCCTCAAGGTGACGGAAGCTCGGACCTCCGAGCTCAAGCCCTGAGGGGGACACCAAGCCCGAATGGCCCCCAGGCGAGTCTGTGGCCACTGACGGGGAAAATGGGTCAATGCGATGGCAACCGGGTATCTTCGAACGATGCAAAAATCGAAAAGGAGCTCGACAAACGATAATTCAACACGAATAAAAGGGCCACCGGTGGCTTTAGGACGACGTTAAAAAAAAAAAAGAGAAGAGAAAAAAGAAGAAGAGAGAAGAAAGAAGAAGAAAAGATGAGAAAAGGAAGGAAGTTCGACAGACAACAATTCGATGCAAAGTGCGGACGAGGTAACAAAATCTCCTTCTCATTTTTCAACTAACAAAATGTACGTTACAAGACCCGGAGGGCCAGAAAAGAATACATTATTACAAGGCCTGAGAACACGGCTTGGAAAGGATACACCGGAGGCCGCTTCAAGCTGCAAACTTCTCTTCCCGTTTCTGTCCTTCCCAGCGGCGTTTTTCAGTGCGTGTGGCAGGCCTATCGGCTCTCGCCCCGCCTTGTTTCGCTCCACCTCCGAAGTCCCAACCCCGGGGGGAAAAGGATGGGATAGATTCCAGGGGGCAGTAAGGGCAACGACAGCAGCGATGAAGACCTGTTTCAAGAAGAACCGGAGTCACCGTGGAGGCAGCGGTGGCACCAGAGATATGCGCCATCACCGAATGCTCCGTGACAGCCGCCGTCCAAAATGCTCCGGCAAGGTCGGCATGCGCTACTTCCACCGTCCCCGCAATAAGTTTTACTGCCCCACCGTCGATGCCGACCACTTCTGATCCCTCGACCCCGACGACATCAAGGATCCCGCCACAGCTTGTGACAACAGCTCTGCCCTCCTGACCGGTATCACCCCGTCTTGCTACTCCGAAATTCTCGGGCAGAATGCCTTTACCGGCGGTCCCCGTTATTAAACCCCTGTTGTTGAAGGAATCCTTCCTCGAGCCTCCTTTGAAATGACGGGGACCTTCAGCGGCCGCTCGATGACCGGGGAACTCACGGACCGCAGTTCTCCTCCTTGCCTTCCTCCAAGCCCTTGACACCCCCTTGAGGATGACCTCCGGAGTGAAGGACATGGTGGGGAAACCCCTTAGAGAGGAATCGGGGGGCTGAAGACGGCAAAGACCAGCGCGGAGGATGCTCGGAGTTGACAGGGGCACCGAGGGAGTGGCTGAGTAGCTAGGCTCTCAGACGAAAGAAAGGTGCCATCCTTTTGGCGGAGTAAAACCCCGAAGGAAGGGTAAGGGATTTAAATAGGCAGCAGATCTTAGCACGATTATGATGGCGGGCGTCTCTAGACCAACCGGCGCTTACCACGTGTCACGCGTGTCCCGCTCGCCGCTATCGAGGATTGACTGTTCGCAAATTTCCATGGCGCGATGCTTGGGATCGCATCTCGGTGGGAGTCCTGAAAAGACTCTTCGGGTCGCCCTAATCGAAAAAAGGGCTCTGGCATGCGCGCATTAAATGCCGACATATCCGAGGACGGTTGCGCCTAGACGTCAGGGGGAGAACTTTGGCTGCGACAACCTCTCCGTACTTCCTTCATTCGAAATTCAAACTCGAAAGTGGGGGGACTGGTGTTGGGCATAAAATACCCTCGATCGAAGTTCTTGGCAGGGTCGACCCTCGTGAGTCTCTCCTGACTTTCAACAACTGTTGGTGAGCTCCCGTCGCTCCGCCCGGACTCCTACGGGAGCCGGGCTCCGTCCACGACTTCTATAGCAAGGAAGACTCCGCCCAGACTCCTACGGGAGCCGGGCTCCATCCACAACTTCTACACCAAGGAAGACTCTGCCCGGACTCCTACGGGAGCCGGACTCCGTCCACGACTTCTACACCAAGGAAGACTCCGTCCGGACTCCTACGGGAGCCGGGCTCCGTCCACGACTTCTACACCAAGGAAGACTCCGCCCAGACTCCTACGAGAGCCGGGCTCCGTCCATGATTTCTACAGCAAGGAAGACTCCGCCCGGACTCCTACGGGAGCCGGGCTCCGTCCACGACTTCTACACCAAGGAGGACTCCGCTCGGACTCCTACGGGAGCCGGGCTCCGTCCACGATTTCTACAGCGAGGACTCCGCCCGGACTCCTTCGGGAGCCGGGCTCCGTCCATGACTTCTATAGCAAGGAAGACTCCGCCCAGACTCCTACGGGAGCCGGGCTGCGTCCACGACTTCTACACCAAGGAGGACTCCGCCCGGACTCCTACGGGAGCCAGGCCCCATCCACGATTTCTACAGCAAGGAAGACTCCACCCGAACTCCTACGGGAGTCGGGCTCTGTCCATGACTTCTACACCAAGGAAGACTCCACCCGGACTCCTATGGGAGCCGGGCTCCGTCCACGATTTCTACAGCAAGGAAGACTCCGCCCGGACTCCTACGGGAGCTGGGCTCCGTCCACGACTTCTACACCAAGGAGGACTCCGCTCGGACTCCTACAGGAGTCGGGCTCCATCCACGACTTCTACAGCAAGGAAGACTCCGCCCGGACTCCTACGGGAGCCGGACTCCGTCCATGACTTCTACAGCAAGGAAGACTCCGCCCAGACTCCTACGGGAGCCGGGCTCCGTCCATGACTTCTACAGCAAGGAGGACTCCGCCCGGACTCCTACGAGAGCCGGGCCCCATCCATGACTTCTACAGCAAGGAGGACTCCGCCCGGACTCCTACGGGAGTCGGGCTCCGTCCACGACTTCTACAGCAAGGAAGACTCCGCCCGGACTCCCACGGGAGCCGGGCTCCATCCATGACTTCTACACCAAGGAAGACTCCGCCCGGACTCCTACGGGAGCCGGGCTCCGTCCATGATTTCTGCAGCAAGGAAGACTCCGCCCGGACTCCTACGGGAGCCGGGCTCCGTCCATGACTTCTGCCGCTGGTAAGCCTCGTCCAGACTCCTACAGGAGTCGGACATCATTTTTGATTTCGATTGCAGGAAGACTCCGCCCGGACTCCTACGGGAGCCGAACTCCGCCTACGACCCCCAACTGTAAGAAGACTGCGTCCGGACTTTTATGAGAGTCAGACTCCGTCTTCTATCCCGACTGTGGGAAGACCTCGTCCAAACTCCTACGGGTGCCGGACCTCGCTACCGACTCCAACCGAACTTCGGCCAACAAGTCTGAATCCCCTGACAAGCCACAGTAACGGACACCACTGCTCCACTCCTTGCGGCGGACCCTGCGTAGCCCCATTACTCCCTGACAGGCCGTATTAACGGCCACGACTCTGCTCCACTCCTTGCAGCGGACCCTGCGTAGCCCCATTACTCCCTGACAGGCCGTATTAATGGCCACGACTCTGCTCCACTCTCTGCGGCGGATTCTGTGCGAGTCCACCACTCCTTGATGAGTCACGACAGCAGACGCCGCTTGATTCCCCGTAACTGATTCCACGTAGCGAGCCACGGCGATAGCCACGATCCCACTCCACTACCCTCCGCAATAAATTTCTCCTGACTCTGGGCGGCCCACTACCAGACGGTTACAGGCGTCGCTATCAATTTGTTGCCTCCTCCGTCTATAAAAGGAAAACCCCAGATACGTTATTCTATAAGCTCTCATTTTTACCTAAAAACTCTGCTAAAATTTCCATTCGAGCACTCCATTCTTGTTGAGGCAGAGAACTGACTTGAGCGTTGGAGGGTCTTGCCGGAGCAACCCCACCTCCGGTTTAGACTTCTTTTGCAGGTCCCGGCGGCGACCGCGACTCCCCCGACTTCAGCTTCTCCGGCGCAAGCGAATTTTTGCTCCAACATTGCCTATGTCAAAGGTTGCTCAATCATGGACCATATCGTTTGTGCTAATGAAGCTCTCTTCTTTGCTAGCGAAGAGCCTTAGAAGATATCATTTGTAAATTAGACTTTTCTAAGGCCTTCGACATGCTCAATTTTGATTTCCTTTTGAGATTTCTCCCTCATAAAGATTTCCCTCTTAAATGGATTCAATGGATCAAAAGTATCCATTCTTCCTCTAAAGTGGCAGTTAATACGAATGGCAATATTGGGAATTGGATTATATGCAAGATGGTTGTAAGACAAGGTGATCCCTTATCATCTTTTCTATTTTCCAGAGGCAGCAATCCAAGAGAGAGTGAATTGGATTTCTTAAATAATAAAAATTTAACTTTAAAATAATATGTACCCAAAGATAATTCAGATGGTGTTTGTAAAGTGATAAGTATGAAATTTAAACTACAATGAAAATCATAAGAAAGTCAAAACAATAACAATAACAAATATAAAGGATTTATAGTAGTTCAATACCAAACTAAGCACCTACGTCCACTCTCCAAGTAAACCGCTTTAGAATTCCAACTATAATGTCTTCAAAATTATAATCTGATTATTTTTTTGGATTCACAATCCAATCTAGTTGATTTTCACTGGCTCACCAACTAAAACCTTATAATTGATTATTTTCTTCTATGCTCATAATATTCAATCCAAAGTAGTTTTTCTGAATTAAAACCAAACAACATCCAATTTCTTAGACTTGGACCAACCCCAAGTTTCTACATCCAAGAAACTTGTTATAAATAAACAAATATAAGAATATAAGAAATAAAGTTTAGAGAATAATAAGACTCTTTTTAGATTCAAAGAAGTCAAGGTAGTTAAGCTTTCAATACTTGAACTTCTTCCTTGATTGCTTGAGAGATTGAGACAACTTTTAATGCTTCTTCCTAATGATAACTAGCCAAAATTAAATGCTCTGTCTCTTTTTTTTTTGTCTAATTGAATGTAGGAAGGAGTAAGTTTATAGCACTTTTAAATTTCTTCCTATTTCTGTTTTTTGTTCCTCACACTATCCTCTTCAATATTTACTCAATGAAATCTTCTTCTTTCAAAAGTTTTAAAAACCCCAAAACTTAGTTCTCTCCATAAATCCTTTACATTTATTGGCTCAAAAATGTTTTCATTTAATGCTCTAGCCATTCGAAGCAATTTGTCCATATTTTAAAAATTTTGAAAAACTAGCCGTTATTCTATCAGAATTCATTAAGTCAGCTCATCCAACCTTTCAGTTGACTAACCTTTAATATTGAGTCGGCTAAGTGAAATACTGAGATGGCTCAGTAGTAAATGCCAAAAATCTAATGTTCTATCTTATTCTGTCTATCTGAGATCAGATCGGCTCAAATCCTATCTTAGTTGGCTCATCTGAATGCTAAGTTGGCTATCTAATTCTCTAGGTTGACCCAAAAGATTTGTTGATTTATGAGGCTTTCTGTGTTCAACTTCCTCTAAAACTGAGTTGGCTCTTCTTTTTCTTGAGTTGGCTAAGCTCCAAATGTAGTTAGCTACATTGATCACTGGGTCGGCTCAGGAAACTACTGAATTATCAATATTTTTGTCTTTTCTATCAACTAATACTGTGTTGGCTCAGATTCTTATTGGGTTGACTCAGCTATGTGCCAAGTATGCTAAAAGGAGTTTCAGATAGCTTTTCTTAATTCAATTTATTTTTAGGCTATACTTGGCTTCTCAAACTTAATTTATGCTTGTTGAGAGGTACATCTAGACTAGATTTTTTTTTTTAATCTTAAACTTTTTTGCTTCCAATATGAAGGACTTAAGTTTAGATATTTAAATTTTCTTGAGAGTATAGCCTCTTAAGTAAAATGATTAAGCACATTAAAAAAACCTACAATCACTCCCAAGTATATTATTAGTAGATATAATTTATATTTAAATATCTTTGACAACATCAAAATTAATTTTAGGGCTAACAATCTTTCTCTTTTTGATGATGATAAAATTCTTTAAGTACTACCTTTCAAACATTAAAAGAATTTAAAATTTTGACAAGTGTAAACTTCAGACACTCAATAAAGCTCTCCCTTTCTAATGTAGAAAAGGCAAGATTGATAAGATGATTCTAATTTCAAATAAAACCCCCCCTACCATATATAATTAAGCAAATTTTCAAAGTAAGAATATCTTCTTTTTCAATCTTTCTTAATTTCACATCATTTTTCACCATTTTCTCTTTAGTTCTCCCCCTTTTTGTCACAATTCCTCTTGACTTCAATTTTCTTGCTTTTACTCAAAGTTGCTCTTTGTCTCTTCCTTTTTTATGTGATTCTCTTCATAAATCTTTATCTTTATCTCCCCCTTTTTGTCATCATCAAAAAGAAGGGGTAAACAATTATATTTAAAGTCAATGTATATTTATCTTTAAAGTCAATGTATCACATTCAATCATTCAATCATATTCGAACATATTCGAACGTGATAATTTCCACATAAAAATAGATATTCATTGGAAAAAGATAGAGTATAGCATTGAATAACATAAAAGTTTTACATCATTAAAAGTGTTTGCCCTTTATGATAAGAGACATAAACGGGATCAGACGAAATAAACAAAAGATCATCATGTAAGCATGCACTATATGAGTCCTAAGGTCTCGAGTCTAAGGAGGGTGCAGGGTCAGAGGTGGATGGATGATAGGAATTAGATAGCTCAGAAGAGTGCCTATGCTCATCCAAAGCCTTCTTGATAGCAGATTCAATGATGGTGCCCAAGAAGTCCTGAACCCTATAGAAAACATGTTGAACAATATCTTCAATCAGATCTTCTCCCCAATCTGACCAAAGAAAGAGCAGAAGACTATGGCTAAGAGGACAGAATCGAAGAAGTGTTGACTAGATATTCCAAAGGCTCAACTGCAATATCAGTTCGTTCTTCTTCTTCTTCTCTTCCTTCTCCCTTCTTTGTCTACAGATTATCAATTTTGGTATACCCCATTCGCCTTCGGGATTTTTCATTGTATGTATCAAAATATTGCAATTTTTTTACTGGCTCACCTTCCAAGTTTACACTGAATTCTTTGAAAACTAATGTAAGAAGCATATCATAGGAAAGTGCAGGTTTTGCTCTAGATGATGCTTCTTGCATTGCTTTAATCATTAAAGCTAGTAGGTTGTAAAGAAGCTCTTTGATAATGTGATGCATTAGGATCACATTCCTTTCTATAACAAAATTGAAATGACTAATCCTCAGAATGAAATTCTAGCCATCATGTGATACAATAACATCATTTCAACTAACAAACAGCTAGCAAGCATTTTTTTCAAAGTTCACCATATCATCTCTCTCTAAAATAGTTTTGAATCCACTGCATTTGTCCACAATTCTGTCTATTTTAGATGCTGGAGCTTGTAAGATATGCCCAAGTGAAGTAGCATTAAGATGAATCTTCACTCTTTCACTTCTGTCTCAATATTACAAATTCCCCCTTTAATGTTGCCATAAAATTCTTTAACTAAATTTGGGTAAGTCAGAAGATTTAAAGTACACAAAAATTTCCATCCTAGACCTTTTATCTTCCTTCTTATCTCAAATCCCTCAGAGTCTAGGAAACTAAAATCTATGTTTCTCTCGGTAGTTACTGATCTAGATGATAACAGAATTGTTCTACCCGAAGAGTGAGGAATAGGTACTGTCAACTAAGGAGGAGGAGGACTCGATGCCCATGGTGGAGGTACTCGTTGTGGTGCTTCAGACTAAGGTAGAGATGCATCCCTTCTAACTGACATTCCAACACTTGGATCCATTCTTTGCTTTACTCTTCTTTCTTGTTGATCCCATGGGTTTCACTTCGTGAAGGATGGTGCTGGCAGAGCCTCTTCATGCGATAGGCTAGTTGTTTCTTTGGAACCATGAGATCCAATCCCCCAAAAATAGCAAAAAAATGGACAATTGGAGAATTGTTTTGGTGGGGTAAGGATTTTTCGAATGAGATGGTTGAAGAAAAGAGAGGAAACAGTGAAAATGAGATTCTAAGGCATCCGTTAAAAGGTTGGATCCCAACTTTTGAGTTGACTCAGATTATGGATGAGTCAACTCAGATGAGGATTGACTAAGTCTATAGGTTAGCCAGCTTAGTCTAGCATTGAAAAAAAATTTAGAAATTTTGATTTTTGATGAAATGATGCATTCAATCATGCCAATACATAATTCATATGAAAATCAACTATTCGATATTTAAACTCATACATCAACAAGAGCAAATTAAAGGAATCATTCATAGAAATGAATTAAAAACAACTTTGTGAAAAAAAGAATTTACAAGAAAAACAATTTAACTAAATGGATCATAGATTCTTAATTCTTTTCTAATTGTACAAAACTTTTCTTCACTTAGGGATTTTATAACGACATCAGCAATTTGATTATCTATTGATACAAATTCAAGTACAATATTATTATTTTGAACATGATCTCTAATAAATAATATTTAATTTCTATATGTTTAGATCTTGAGTGCTGAATTAGATTTTTAGTTAGATTGATAGTATTTATATTATTACATCTAAATAAAAATTTTACTACAAGTCATACCATAGTCTTCTAGTTGTTGTTTGATCTATAAGAGTTGAGCACAACAACTTGCAGCTGTAATATATTTAGCTTCAGCTGTAGACAATGCCACTAAATTTTATTTCTGACAGAATCATGATATTAAATTAACATCTAAAAATTGATATATGTCACTTATACTTTTTCTATCTAATTTGCATCCGATAAAATTAGCATTTGAATAACCAATTAAATCTAAAGAAGATTATTTTGAAAATCATAAACCAGCATTTTGAGTATCAATTAGATATCTAAAGATTCTTTCAATAGCCATTACATGTGATTTTTTTGGATTTGATTGATAATGAGTACATATACAAATACTAAATATAATATCAGATCTACTAGTAATTAAGTAAAAAAATGATCCAATCATACCTCTATATAACTTAGGATCTGTTGTTTTATCCTTTAAATCTTGGTGAAGCTTACAATTTGATCTCATAAAGGTATCGATATCTTTAACATTCTCCATACCAAATTTTTTTAGAATTTTCTTAACTTGTATATTTATTTTGATTTATGAAGATCCCCTCATTTATTTACTTGATTTAGAGTCTGAGAAAAAAAAATTAGTTCACCCATCATGCTCATTTTGAACTCTTCTTGCATTAATTTGGTACATTCTTCATATAAAAATTTATTAGTAGCACCAAATATTATGTCATTTATGTAAATTTGAACTATTAAAAGATCATTAAATTTTCTTTTGGTAAAAATAGTTGTGTCTATGTTTCTTTTTTTAAAATTATTTTTAAGTAAAAATCTACTTAAAATATCATATTCTTAATACTTATTTTAAACCATATAATGCTTTGTTTAACTTTAAAATATGATTTAGAAATTCATGATTTTCAAAATCAAGAGGCTATTCCACATAAACCTTCTCTGTAATATATCTATTTAAGAAAGTACTCTTTATATCCATTTGAAAAAATTTAAAATCCATTAAACATGCAAATGCTAAAAGCAATTTAATAGCCCCAAGTATAGCAACTGGTATAAAAGTTTCAACAAAATCAATTTTTTCTTCTTAATTGTAACCTTTTGCAATCAATCTAACCTTGTTTCTAATTACATTGCCTTTCTCATCCAGTTTAGTTTTGAAAACTCATTTTGTTCCAATTATAGGAATGCTTTTAGGTCTTTCCACTAAATTTCATATATTATTTCTTTCAAATTTGTTAATTTTTTCTTGCATAGCCATAATCCAATTATTATCCTTTTCAGCTTCAAAAATAGGTTTAGATTCAATATGAGAGATAAATGCAAAGTGATTTAATATATCTCTAATTGAAGCTCTAGTTTTAATACTTTGAGATAGATCATCTATGATAAGTTCTCTTGGTGACTATGAGCATACCTCCATTCTTTTGACAAGTATGTGTGCCTTGATGATTTGATAAAGGAAGCTTTTCCATCTCCTCAATTTCATCTTCTTCATCTTTCTCCTTATCTTCTTCAACTTGTGAAAGAGGATTTTTCAAGATCATTTCTTTTATTTTCTTTTCAAGATTACCTACATCATCATTTATATATACTTCTCTTGATTTAAAAATGCTAGTTTCATCAAAAATAATGTGAATTGATTCTTCTACAACTAGTTTTCTTTTATTAAACACTATATATGCTTTGCTAGATGATGAATATTCAAGAAAAATACTTTCATTAGATTTTGCATCAAACTTATCTAATCTATATTGACCATTTATCAAAATAAAATAGCAACAACCAAAAATTTTAAAGTAAAAAATGTTTGGTTTCTTTTCTTTATAAAGCTCATAGGGTTTTCTTTAAATTTGGTCGAATCAATACTTGGTTAAACAAATGGCATGCAGTATTAATAGTTTGTATCCAAAAATATTTTGGTAAGTTACTTTCACAAAGCATGGTTCGTCCTATCTCTCGCAAAGTCTTATTCTTTCTTTCTACTACCTTATTTCATTGATATATCTTAGGGGCTAAAAAATTATAGTCAACTCCATTTTCAAAGCAAAAGTTTTCAAAATCATGATTTTTAAATACTGTGCCATGATTACTTCTAATTTTCAAAAAATTACAAGCTTTCTCACTTGTTATTTTCTTAAAGATTTTTACAAACAACTCAAAAGCTTCATCCTTATGAGTAAGAAACAAAATCCATGTATAATGAGAAAAATCATCAATTATAATAAAATTAAAATATTTACCACCAAGACTAGTAGTCTTAATAGGTCCAAATAAATTCATGTCAAAAAATTTTAATGGCTTAGAATTTGAAATCATATTTTAAGATTTGAATAAAGATCTAATTTACTTACCTAATTGACATGCATTACAAACTTTATCATTTTCAAAATTAATTTTAGGTAAATCTCTAATCTAATTTTTTTTATTAATCTAACAATAGAGTCCATACTTACATGTCCTAGTCTACTATGTCAAATTTAACTACTTTTATTAATTTTAGCATTTAGAGCAACTAGACACTCAATGTTATCCTTGCTAAGATCATCAAGATCTTTCAAGTAAATATTTCTATATCTCTTTCCTATGAATTTAATCTATTATCAGTGAAACTAGTTATAATGCAATAAAATGATTTAAATAAAATATTAAAATTTTTATTATATAATTGATTGGTGCTAAGAAGGTTATGCATTAAGCCATCAACAAGCCACACATTCTCAATAAAAGTAGCAGGAGTGATCTTGATATTATCAAGACTAATTATTTTACCTTTACAATTATCTTCAAAAGTAACAACTCTACCATCTTTTGCTTTAAGAGAGATCAATTGAGATTTATCTTCCATTATTTATCTTGAATATCATCTCTCAAGATACCACTTTCT
Organism: Elaeis guineensis; assembly: GCF_000442705.2. Lineage (NCBI taxonomy): Eukaryota > Viridiplantae > Streptophyta > Magnoliopsida > Arecales > Arecaceae > Elaeis > Elaeis guineensis. The sequence continues at coordinate 25,587,474 of NC_025993.2, read as the reverse complement.
TGTTGACCCATGAGATTCTAAGCACATCTGCAAATATATTATCAAGCCTATTTAGGTATCCAAGCTAACTTAGAGCTATTGAAGTTAGCTTGAACGGATCCTTTTAGAACTCAAATTTATTTAATTTTAACTCTTTTAGATTTAACATTATTTAGTTTATTGAGATTATAATCCATAGTTCTATGACCTATTTTATTATACCTAAAACATCTAAATGTAGATTTTTCAAAAGACAGTCTAACGAAGATATTTTTCAAAAATCTTTATCTACTTAAGGTATGATATCCTAATCTAGTTTTATCAAAAATATTTTCTTTTTTTTGATAATATTTGAAGATTTTGAGAATTTAATGTGAATTTATCTACAATATATTTCAATTTATCAACTTCCTTTTGCAAAATGTTATTCTTTTCAATTAAATTAGTTTGTTCTTTCAAAAGATTTTCTTTTTCTTTTTGAAACTTTTTTTTCTTCCATCAATGAAAGATTCAACTTTCTAAGTTTCTTATTTTTTAAGAAAATTCTTTTAAAATCAATAAGTAACTCATTAAAGGCACCATATAATTCTTCAAAAGTAAACTTATTTGAAATATTTTCAGTTACATCATCCTCAAGAGTTATGAGGAAGAAATTTACTTTTTCTTCTTTTGATCATTCCTCTTCTTCTGAATTTGAATCCTCATCATTGCTCTAAGTAGCCACATTGCTTTCTTCCTAAATTTTCTTGAGCTCTTTCTAAGTAGAGGGCAATTAGATATGAAATGTCCAAACTTCTTATACTCATAACAAATAGATGGTTGCTCTCTCTCTTTCTTCTTTTCTTTTTCTTTTTCTTGGCTTTCTTCCCCTCTTTTATATCCTTTCTTCTTGGGGATGAATTTCTTCCTTCTCATAAATCTCTTAAATCTTTTAGTAATCGTCACCATTCCATCATCATTTTCTGATTCTTTAGAAGAGTCACTTTTTCATTCTTCCATGCACTACAATAGAAAGGACTATTTGTGATGCAAAAAAAGCATCGCAAATACTTATTTGCGATGAAAATTTTATCGCTAATACTACATCGCTAAAAATATAATTGCATATATTATTTTGTGATGTAAAATAAATTTCATTGCTAATAACATATTTTTTACAATAAAAAAATCTGCATCGCAAAAAAAATTTTTATTTTTAAATTATTTATGATGAAAAAATTTTCATCACAAATATAGTCTTTTACAATGAAAATATATTTTCATCATAAATAAGATTAATTATCATAAAAATTTTTCTTCAATCTTATTTATGATGAAAATTTTTTATCATCAATAATTTAATAAAAAAATTTAATATTTTTAGAAAATAAAATAAATTATTTTTTATGACTAAAAATTTTTATCATCAATATTTTCATCACAAAAAATACTATTGGTGATAAAAAAATTATGTAGTAAATAATTTTAAAAATGATATTTAAATTTTAAAAAATTATTTATGATGGATAATTTTCATCGTAAATAATCTTATTTGCAACATATTTTTTATCATAAATAATTTTGTTGCTAATTAAAATATAATATTTTTTAAAAAATAATTTATAAATATATATTTTTAATGTTTATATTTATAATCTATAAAATAAAAATAAAAAATAAGAGATCAAAAAATAAATTTGATCATTTCATTATATTAAAAATAAATTTATTAATTACAAGAGATCCAAAATAAAAATATAAAAATATAAAAATAAGCCACTAGCCGTCAAGCACCAGTATCTGGAGAAAGAGAGCAAGTGGAGGAGCTCGGACTGACCTGCTACTGCCTCATCAGCTCCATCATCTGCTCCATCTGTACTATCTGCTCTATCATCTACCTCATCAGCTGTCGATTCTCATCAATACACTATCGATCCTCATCAACCCATTATCGATCCTCAGTAGTTTGTCTCTGTGTCTCCATCAGTCGGACATTGTAGGCAGCATGGACATCAGTTCGAGACGAGCGTGAGGATGGAGAAGCTCTGATCCCATATCCTAGCCTCCTAACATAACAGGATCTCGTACCAAGCACCTAATCACGGATCTGATCATCTATGGGTGTGGTCGAGCCCTCAGGGATAGGTTGGGATCTAATCTCTATCATACGATCTTAAAAATTAAAGTTATAAGTATTTTATGTTTGTATTGAAAATCAAAATATCAATAAAAAAATTAGTTGAAAAAATTTATATAAAGCTCCTGGCTCCCCATCGTCCACTCCCCTGACCATCGCTGGTGGGTTCGCTGGTAGATCTCAATCCTACCAGAAAGCTCGCCACTCTCTACATCTCTCTGTAATTTAAAAATAATTAATAAAAAAATTTTAAATAGTTAAAAAGTTAAAATATGCTAAATAGAAATTACTTACTATTTGCTCTATATAACGAGCGAATAGCTTTGAACCCCCACAATGTGTGACGGTCTGTCTCATCCAATTGGTGGTATTTTGGGCACATCGATCATGTACAGTTAACAATCAAGTTAGTAAGTAACTAACTAAATTTAAGAATAAATAATTTAATTATTAAACTCAAAAAAGATTGGATGCTTAACCTGATATGCCGGGTCCTCATACTTGTGGCATATGACAGTCCAGTCCTCGATACTGATGCTGTCATATGGCCACTACCATACTGCCTCCACTCCCTGATCTCGCATAACATCATACCGATGGTGGTGAATGCGATGTCGGTAACCTTTAAAATGCAAGCATAGGTGATCATCCATAGCTCACTGCACGTAGTCGTGCTAAAAATCAACAATATCAAAAATAGCCTATCAATAACAAATATTATTAGAATACATAAATAATTAAATATTTCACTAAATATTATTTTACATATAAGTAGCTATAGAAGACCTCCCTCTAGGCTAGTATAAAGTGATGCCAATCAAAGAGTGTCACAAGGGCATAGCTGCGGCATATGATACCGAGCTCAGTCCGCCATGGCTAGAATCATCCTCTGATGGGTATGGTGTAACCGGACGAAATCTCGATTTGGATATGCTGTCCCTCATGCTCGCATCTCCAACACTCCAGGATGAAATTCTTCAATAGATCTCGCCCTCATCTCACCACCTGTACCGAATGATCTGAAACAATAATGAATAAATCATTGAAAATACAGCAATCTATAAACCTAACAGATACAATTAAAATCAAATTTTATTATGTAAAAAATATTAAAATACCACTCAAACCTACCTCTGCAGTAGCCTCTGGTGGCTCTGATGGTGTGGCAGTGGAAATGGGAGAAGGCTCATCCTCAGAAGGAGGCTGAGAACTTTGACGTGGTCGTCTCCCTCCTGCACCATACCTGTAATACTTAAACCATGCATATAACTATCTTGACATATAAATGAATGTAACAATGAATAATAATAGTGAAAAATACATAAATATCAATGAATAGAATTGTATTGCATACCATTATTATAAGAAAAGATTCAACAAAGAATATAGATCTACTCATCAATCCATATCCTCCTCGATTTGTAGGTCCTCCTCCGAATCACAATAATCGACTAATGTATTATCTTCTATCTTATCATCATTTATGAACTAATCATTACCCTCCAAATCATCAAGATTAAATACAAAATCAGCTTCAACTTCGTTGGATGACAGATCGATCCTATTCAAAGGATAAGTTCTTCGTTAACAAAGAGCTCGGTCAATGTTTGTTCTTCCTTTTGAAATGCTTCCTCTTCATATAGATCTGAATTTTTATCCATCTTTAGTCAGGTTGGTATATCATATACATCTCTAGGTATTATTCTTTGTATGACATACCAATTACCTCGATACTTCGAATCTTTCAAATATATTACTTGTTTCACTTAAGTTGCTAATATATACGGCTCATTTTGATATTATGTTCGTACAAAAGTTATACTGGTAAAGTGTGGATCGTTATGAACACCAATCATCTTATTGCTAATATGCCACCATTCATACTGAAACAAGAATACCAAATTATTGGATCCATACTTCAGTTCTATGATATCTATTAATACACCAAAATATTCAATCTCCTCTTCTCCTTCATATCCTATCATAGCAATCTCACTATTCTGGGTCCGTCTTTGCATTTCAAACTCTCTCATATAAAATCTCATTCCTCCAATGATACAGAATGCATAGTGGTTAATCCTTCAATCGGGGCCATATGCTAAATCACATAACTCATTGATCGCACCCTTTTCTTTATTGAAATGCTTAAATTTTATCCATAATATAATATAAAAAATTATGTTAGTTGAAATAATTAATTTTATAATTATGAAAATATAATGTAATACTTATGGAACTTATAAGATCTCAAAATTATTTTACAAATTTTTTTCTATGTTGATCATCAACATCTATATTATTCTCTCTGAAAAGTATCCTCTTGTGCTCACGAGAACAAGTCATAATTTTTAATTTTACATCGACATGAAAAAATTAGTTAGAATACTAAAAAGTATGCTAAAATGATACTTACTCAATGAAATCTTTAATTTCTTTATAATTATTTAGAACATAGAAGTATGTCATGGATAGCTCATTCACATCCATAAACTCATATCTTCTTTCACCCATGGGTCGAATCCTTTATTTTAATATGGATAGTGTTAGCTCATCGTCACCCCATTCACAATCTACGTTACAATTTGCATGATTGAATCTTATTTCGATATCATCAAAATACATCGAGCAGAATGTGACACACTCAATAGCTATGTATGCTTCCGCTATAGACCCTTCAGACCATGTCTTATTGCGCATATACTTTTTCAAGGTATACAAAATCTAAAAATAAAAATAAATTTAAATTTAACTAATACATTTACATCTTATAACTGATATGACAAAAGGATTACAATTTCTTTATCTTTTAATAAGATACATCCACTGATAATATATCGGTCCGACTAAAAGAGCTTTTTTTGGGAGATGAACAGCCAGATGCACCATAACATCAAAAAATGATGGTGGAAAGATTTTTTCTAACTTACAAAAAATGAGCATAATATCATTCTCAAACTTCTTAAGTTAATCTTCAATTTTCGACAGCACAGTCTTGGAAGAGCCATTCACAGAGTCCATTTTGGGGACCCTATGACTGACTCTTGAACGGAAGTCTAAGGTTACATCAATGCATGCATTAAATCACTACTATGCATCTCTCTATGGAAATAGAGAGATGAAGCCGAATCTAACTTGGATCCCAACCTAAATTCGGATCAGATCCCGATCTGGATCCCAACTTAGATCCAAATCCCAACTTGGAGATCGACCTAGATTCTGACCGAATCTGATCTGAATCATGATCCGAATCCAGACTGGATTCCAACCCAGATCCCAGACCGGATCTTGACTCAGATCCCGACCTCGATCCAACCCAGATCATGATCCAAATCCAAACCAGATCTCGATCTGGATTCTAGATCGAACATTTCAAATGCATTAAAAATTCACTAAAGGATTTGACTAATCCTAGTTAAAACATTAAATCACAATCACAATATTTTATATGCATTAAATTATAAAAAAATATGTATTAAATTATAACAAGCAAAAAAATATGTATTAAATTATAACAAAAAAATATTTTATTATTAATCAAATAATAAAATATTTGATTAATATTTTATTATTTTTTCTCTTTTTTTTTCCTCGTTTCTCCCTTCCCTTCCTCCCTCCCCGACCCGACCGACCTTCCTCCGTCGGCAGCCGACCCGCACCTAACCCCCTCTGACACACCACCCACGGCCTCGCCTCGCCTGTCGTGCCACCCCCTCTGCCCTCCGACCCCCCCACCTTCGTGCCGCCCCCAGCTGCCCATCCCAACCCCACGAAACCCCCTCTATCTTCCGACCCCCCACAACACCCTCCGCCCTCCAGCCACCCGACCCCACAACCCCCCACGCCACCGTCCCCCAAACCCCACGGCACCCGAACCTCCTCGAGCTGCCACTGTCCCCCTAACCCCCGACTCCTACACTCGCACCCCATCATTACCGGATGGATCCTCGTGACCCACCCCCCCTCCTTCCTCCCTGAACCCCCTCCCTACCCCCTCCCCCCACCAGTGACTCCATGCTTTGGCGGCCACCAGCATGTGCCGGCCGGCGGGGGCGCCGGGACGCCGCTCGTTGGTGGCCCGATCAACCAAAAACAAAATAGGCTAGTGGTGGGTGGAAAGCAATGGTGGATCATACCTAAAGGGGAAGAGGAGCACCGGTGACAGCGGAAAGTGATGGCAGAGCTTGAAAAAGTGATGGCAGAGCTTGAGAAAGCGATGGCAGAGCCGATCGATGGAAGCCCGAGAGTGGGGGAGGTCAAGAGGAAATGTGAAAACCCAAAACATGTGCAGACGAAAGTGACAGGAAAACCCTACTATTTATTCAACTTTTAGCGATGCAAATCATTTTCCATCGCTAATAATCATTTATTTGCGATGAAATATCAATTTTCATCGCTAATAATTTTCATCAAAAAAATAAATTTTTTCATCTAAAATTTTTTCTCCAAAAAATGAATAAAAAAATTTTAAAAATAATTTATGATGTAATATTAATTTATGTCACTAATAATTATTATTAGCAACAGAAAGAGTTATTCTGTCACTAATAATTTTCATCAAAAAATAAATTTTTCTCTAAAATTTTTCTCTCAAAAAAATAATAAAAAATTTGAAAAATTATTTGCAATGAAATTTTAATTTGTGTCATCATGATGGAAAGGATTATTCCATCGCTAGTAATTATCATCAAAAAATAAATTATTTTCTCTAAATTTTTTTCTTTAAAAAATATTAATAAAAAAATTTAAAAAAATTATTTATGATGAAAAATAATTGAATTATTTTATGATTAATTTTTTGATAATAAATTTTTTTATATTTTATAATCAAAAAATTAGTCATAAATATATTTTATAATTAAATATAATTTTTTTCTATTTTTCTCTGAATATGATATAATTTTAGAATTTAAAATCCATCTTTACATTTATTATCTAAATAATTATTGTTAAAATATTATCACAAAAGATCATCTCGATCCGATAGCTGTAGTTACGTCGATCAATAAAATTTAATTTTGATGATCACGAACGACCGCATGATGTTCTGATAGATAAAGATCCTGATAGATCCAAAAACTTACAATGATAATCTTGATGATATTTGTAAAGCACTATCAAAATTTTACTTCAATCAGATGTCATTATCATGATCAATTTAGCACAGGATGATTTAGACTGTTAAATAAAAATAAATGATTAAAAGGCTAAACAACGTTTGATTATAAGGTGATTTTTTTATATAAATAATCTTTGCTACTACTTTGATCGTTTGTATGGTGATGACTATAAAATTCAAACCGCACATATATAAACCATCCAAAACTATATATCTCTTAATACACATTCTTAAAGTCCTTAAGCAGTTATACTTATGCCTTTATAAGATCTACTTAATATGGATGGTTCATATATACGAGGTTTGAATTTTACGATCACCACCATATAGATGATTAAAGTAGTAGCAAAGATTATTTATCTAAAAAATTACTTTATAATCGGATGCCGTTTAACCTTTTGATCATTCATTTTTTATTTAACAGTCTAAATCATCCCATATCAAATTATCAAGATAATGATGTCTGATTGAAGTAAAATTTTGATAGTATACTATAAATATCACTGAGATTATCATTGAAAGTTTTTGGATCCATCGATAATCTCTATCTATCAGATCATCATGCGATCATTCATGACCGTCGAAATTAAATTTTATTGATCGACATAGCTATGACTACTGGATCGAAGTAATCTTTTGTGATGATACTGTAATAATAATTATTTAGATAATGAATGGTGAAGGTAGACTTTAAATTTTAAAATTATATCATATTCAAAAAAAATAAAAAAAAATTATATTCGATTGTAAAATATATTTATGATTGATTTTTTGATTATAAAATATAGAAAAATTTATGACCAAAAAATTGATCATAAAATACTTGAATTATTTTTCATCATCGATAATTTTTTTGATTTTTTTATTAATTTTTTAAGAGTGAAAAACTTTAGAGGGAGAAAATTTTATTTTTTTATGAGAATTATTAGTGATGGAATAACCTTTTCCATTGCTAATAATTATTATTAGTGAAATAAATTAAAATGTCAACATAAATAATTTTTATTAAATTTTATTAATTATTCTAGAGTGAAAATTTTAAAAAAAAAAAATTTAATTTTTGGCAAAAATTATTAGCGATGGAATAAACTTTTCCATCGCTAATAATCATTATTAGCAATGTAAACTAAAATTTATCATAAATAATTTTTATAAATTTTTATATTAATTTTTTTAGAGAAAAAATTTTAGAGTAAAATTTATTTTTTGATAGAAATTATTAAATTCACTAATTATTTATGATGAAAAATTTATGTCACAAATAATAAAGTATTTATGAAATAAAAATAATTTTTGTCATTAATACTCAAGTATTTACAATGGATATTTTCATTACAAATAAGCTAGTATTTATTTATTTTTAAAAATTCTTATTTTTCATTGATTATTTTTGATAAAAAATATTCATCATAAATAATCAATATTTATGACAAAATTTAAATTTGTGACATAAATAATTTATTATTTACGATGCAAATATTCAGCTATAAGCATTTATGTAGTTTTAAAAATTCTAATTTTTCACTGACTATTTGCGATGGAATAGTTTTATCATAAATAATAAATTATTTATGATACAACTTATTATTTCATCATAAATACTTAATTATTTATGATGTAAATTTTTTATTACAAATAATCTAGCATTTATTTAGTTTTAAAAATTTTAATTTTTTTATCGACTATTTATGATAGAATTATTATGTCACAAATAACATATTATTTATGATGCATATTATTTTTATGTCATTAATATTTTATTATTTATGATGCAAATTATCCATCATAAATAATCTAATATTTATTTATTTTTAAAAAATTTATATTTTTTATCGATTATTTATGATAAAAATTTATATTATAAATAATTTTTATTTATGATGTAAATATAATTTTTATAGTAAATACTTAATTATTTATGATGCAAAATTTCTCATAAATAATTTGGTATTTATTTATTTTTAAAAAATTCATATTTTTTATCAATTATTTGTGACAAAAAATTTACATTATAAAAAATTTTTATTTGTGATGTAAATATAATTTTCATCATAAATACTTAATTATTTATGACATAAAATTTTCATCATAAATAATTTGATATTTTTATTTATTTTTAAAAATTTATATTTTTCATCGATTATTTGTGATGAAAAATTTGCATCATAAATAATTTTTATTTGTGATGTAAATATAATTTTCATTATAAATACTTAATTATTTATGATAAAATTTTTATTACATCATAAATAATTGATTATTTATGATGGAAATAGTATTTCATCATAAATATCTTAATTTACGATAAAAATATTTACATCGTAAATAATTTTATCACAAAAATTTTATTTTTTTGTAGTGATGGCAGATGATTTTAGTTCAATGATCTTCCTCTTCTTTACTTCATCTCCTACATTACGGTTCATGCTCATCTTATGAGTCATGAGTGAGCCTATTAGTTCTTCTAAGGCTAATTTGTTGAGATCTTTTGCCTCCTAAATTGTAGTCACCTTGTCCTCCTAATTTTTTTTGGCAATGAACTAAGAATTTTACGTGCCAATTCACTATTAGTGTAGTCTTTGTCGAGACTCTTTAAACCATTAATAATATTAGTGAATCTAATGATTATATCAATGATACTTTCACTAGGTTTTATCTTAAATAGTTTATATTTATATACAAGTATATTTATTTTAGATTCTTTGACTTGATTTGTACCCTCATGAATATCTTCAAGTCAATCTCATATTTCTTTAGCAAAAGAGAAAGTAGAAATGTGATTAAATTTATTTGTATCTAAAAAATAGTATAAAATATTCATAGCTTTAACATGTAATTGAGCTAATCTTTTATCTCATTCATCCAATCCTTTTTAGGCTTGGGAGCAGATTCACCATCAATTATAACTGTGGATAAATGAGGACCTTTAACTATGACATTTGACATTCATAATCTTGTGCTTGAATTAAGATTTTTATTTGGACTTTCCAATAAGTGTAATTTATGCGGTTAAAAAGTGGAGGTCTATTGGTTGATTAGCCTTTAACCAAGAATGTACCAATTGAGGTTGTCATTGATCTTTAATTCTTGATGGTTAGATCAATTAGGCTGATGGTATATGTGAAGTGATAAGCAAAAAATTTAAATTGTAATGGAAATAATAAGAAAGTCAAAACAATCACAATCACAAGTATAAAGGATTTTATAGTGGTTCAGTGCCAAACTCAACATCTATATCTACTCCCCAAGCAAACCACTTGAGAATTGCAACTATAACCTTTTCTAGATTATAGTCCAATGATTTTCTGAGGTTCACAATCCAATCTAGCTAATTTTTACTAGCTCACTAACCAAAACTTTATAATTATTTTTTTTTCTTGTAAGCTCACAATCAATCCCAATTGGTTTTTCGAAGATGCCACTCAAAATCAAATAATATCCAATTTCTTAAGCTTGGACCAACCCCAAGTTTCTACACTCAAGAAACTTGTTACAAATAAACAAATATAAGAATATAAGAAATAAAGTTTAGAGAACAATAAAACTCTTTTTGGATTCAAAGAAGTCGAGGTAGTTGAGCTTTTAATGCTTGGACTTCTTTATTGATTGCTTGAGAGGTTGAGCAGCCTTTAATATTTTTTCCTCAATGGTAGTTGGATGGAATTATATACTTTTTTTCTATTTTTTTGTCTAATTGAATGTAGGAAGGACTGAATTTATGGTCCTCTTAAATTTTTTCGTATTTCTCTTTTTGATTCCTCACACTAACATCTTCAATATTTACTCAATAAACTCTTCTTCTTTCAAAAGTTTTAAGAATTCCAAAAACTTAGTTTCCTCCATGAATCCTTCATATTTATTGGCTCAAAAATATCTTCATTTAATGCTCTAGCCATTGAAAGCTTGAAAGTAACCATTAGGATAAATTTTGCTATATTTTGAGAATTCTGAAAACTAACTGTTGTTTTGTCAGAATTTTTTGAGTTGGCTCATCCAATCTCTAAGTCACTAACCTTCAACTCTAAGTTGGCTAAGTAAAACACACTGATAGCTTAACAGTAGAAATCAAAAATTCAACATTCCAGCTTCTTCTGTCTGTCTGAGATTGGGTCGACTTATATCCTATCTTAATCGACTCTCCTGAATGTTGGATCAGCTAACTAATTCTCTGAGTTGGCTTAGAAGATTTGCTAATTTATAAGGCTTTCTATTCTCATCTTCCTCTAAGACTGAGTCAACTCTCCTTTTCCTTAAGTCAGCTAAGTTTTAAACTTGGTCGGCTATATTGATCACTGGATTGTTTCAAAAAATTATTCTGAATTATCAAGATCTCTATCTTTCCTATCGACTAATACTAGGTCGGCTCAGAATCTAACTGGGTCAACTTAACTGTATGCCAAATGTGCCAAAAGGAGTTTTAGATAACTTTTCATGATCCAATTTATTTTTAGACTAGACTTGCCTTCTCAAATTTAATTTGTGCTTATTGAGAGATACATCTAAACTAGATTTTTTTTTTCAAATCTTAAACTTTTTTTCTTTCAATCTAAAGGACCTAAATTTGAGAATTTAAATTTTTTTTGAGAGTACAGCTTTTTGAGTAAAATTATTAAGCATATTGAGAAAATCTATAATCACTCTCAAACACATCATTAGTAGACATAATTTGTACTCAAATATTTTTGACATCATCAAAATCAATTCTAGGGCTAACATTTTCTTTTTATTATTGCTACTAATACTTTGGCAAACTTATCAGTAACACGGCCCACTGTAATATGTTTGAAGGGTTGAGTACATCCTTTTGTCTTGATGAAATTAATATTCTATAATTCACAGATGATACTTTGATCTTTGCCAAAGTTAGGAAGGATCATTTGGCTACTTTCAAGGTCATTCTTTATAGCTTTGAATAGGTCATTGGTTTATCAATCAATTTTCAAAAAGGCTTAATCTCTCCTATCAATCCAAATGTGGTCCTTTCTAAGGACTGGTTATCCTTTTTGAGCCGCAAGTCTTTTCCTCTCCCAATCAAGTACCTAGGTCTTCCTTTAAAGGCAAAAAACCTTTCTAAATTAGATTCATTACCTCTAATCCAAAAAATTGAATGTAAACTTATGGCATGGAAAGGAAAATTTCTTTCTTTTGGAGGAAGTCTCACTTTTATCAACAACATTCTTTCGGCTTTGTCTGTTTATTATGTCTCTTTTTAAATTGCCAACATCGGTCATAAAGAAAAATAGACTAGTTAAGAAGAACTTTTCTATAGAAAGGCACAGATCATGTTAATGGGCTTTCTTGCAAAAGTGAATTTGAATAAGGTCTACATTTCCAAAGATCAAAAAGGGCTTGGAACTAAAGATCTTAATAACTTTAACATTGCTTTTCTTTCCAACTAGGGCTAGAGGTTTCTTTAAAGGGAGCCCACCTCTTGGAGGACTTTCATTGTTGGTAGGCATTTCAAAAAAAAGAAAATTCTCAGCTTCTTGGAACAAAATAAGAATATATTAATGTCCCATATGGAAGGATATTATTAATTCTCTTTCTATATTTTGGAATAGAACTCAATTTATTATGGGTAAAGATACTTCTGCCTCTTTTGGAAAGATGCTTGGTTAATCAATGTCCCTCTCAAAACACTACTTAATTTTTTATTTTTCATGCCGATTGAAATCTAGGACTATGAATCAATTTTTCAATTTACGGAATCACTCTTGGAATTTCAAATGCAGCTTAATTTTCTCCTTACAGGCACAAGCTGAATGGTATCAGCTATGCTCTCTCCTTGATGATTTCCATCTCATTTCTGAACTTGACAATCTTATCTTCAAGCTAAATAGCTCTAGAAACTTCTCTGCTGCTTCTTTGTATAGGTTCATTAATACTAGAGGAGTTGTAGGGATATTGGCCATGTCCTTGTGTTCCCTTTGTATTCTATCTAAGTTCAAAAACTTCTGTGGTTAATTACTCTCAACAAACTAAATACTAGAGATGTTACCAAAAAGAAAAACCTAAATACTAGAGAGATTATCTTCAAAAAATGTGGAAGATACTCAGGGGTTGTTTATTTTGTGATGATCCTACTGAATCCTTGGAACCATATTGTTCTTACTTGCTCCATCTCTCCTATGTGGGACTGTTTGTGGTCCATTTGGGGGATGCTAAATCATCCTGGTAATCTACACGACCTTCTCATCAAGTAAATTCCCTCACATTTTCAAAGAGGTCTGCATAGATCCCTATTAATGCTAATTGTAGTGATCCTTTGGAGCATTTAGACCAAAAGGAACTCAAGAATCTTCCTCCATAAGTCTCAACCTGCATCTGCCATTACTATCATAGGTATCTATATGTCTAATGATTGGGCTCAGCTTTACTCTTTTCAAGATCTATCTAGTTTTGGAAGATTTGGAGCAAAATCAGATGCATTCTATCTCGTTATAGGTCTTTCGATGGGTAATAATTGGTTTGTTCTCCATTGCTTCAGAGTGTCAGTCCTTTCTCCTTGGGCTCTATTGCAACTCTTGATCTTGTTCTTACAATTGGCACTGTTGCCTCTGAAATCTCTCAGTTTTTTGATATTACACTTGAACTTACTCTAAAAATGATGAGGCTTGTGCCTAAGATGATTCTAGATGATGGCATGAAAATTACAAGTCTTCAAACCATTTCTGATCTAGAGTATTATTTTCATGTTCAGCCACTTTTCTTCTGAACTAGATTAGCTTTTTCTAGTTCTTCATTATGTAATTACATCATGGTTCATGGAGGTCCATACTTGTGTGCTCTATCTCTCATTGTTGCTAAGAGGATGCATATTCTTGATGTGGTCAATCAGAGACTTTAACTGGTTGATTTTTGATTAGATTGTTCTCATGGTGTTGCCTTTTAAGGGTTCAGATATGTTATGATAGATAGAGGAGGAGAGGAGTATTGTACTATATATTTCTCATACAAAAGATGAAAAGACTAGACCTATTAGAAGAAGAGAACTTTAACTTTGTTTGAAATTCCTTCAACTCTCTTGATACAAAATGGCCCAAGTACATCTCTTTATATAGAGGATTTTACAACCCTTCAACTACCTTTGACACAAAGTACCATGAGCCATATCTATAAGCAACACTTTGGTTTCATACACATGGAGAGAAATTCTAAATAAATTTTATAGAAAATACTAAAGTTTATTGCTGATAATAAGATAATATTGATTTGGTTTACTAATTCCAACATCCTTTCTTAAAGTAAGGACTCTTAGAAACATAAAAGACTCTTTGACCAGCAAATAGCATCCTTTGATTCTAGAAAATATCAAACTTGGACTCTAAGATCCATACACAATTAAGTTTAGCTATTTCCAACACCCTTCTTTAAACTTAATTATCTTCCATCCTTCATTCCAAGTAGATTCTTGAACTTATGGAAAGGATCCGCTGCAAGTGGCTTGGTGAAAATATTGACAACTTGATCAGGAGTTTTCACATAAGTTAACTCCATATTCTTCTTCTTTATATGATCTCTTATGAAGTGAAAATGGATATCGATATGCTTGCTCCTTTCATGATGGATTGGATTCTTTGCTAATGCCATTGTCTTCTTGTTATCCACATCTATCTTTGTAGCATCAATTTGAATGAAATGAATATCTTGTAATAATCTTTTAAGCTATATGGCATGGCAAACACATGAAGATGCTGCAACATATTCTACTTTACAAGTACAAAGAGTCACAATACCTTTCTTCTTAGAAAGCCAAGTGAATGTCGCATCATACACATAGAAATAAATCTAGTTGTACTCTTTCTATCATTCAAATCTCCTCTCCAATCACTATCTGAATAACCAAAAAGTTAAAAATTATAAGAAAGAGAATACAATAATCTATAAGATATAGTACCTCGGATATAACCATAAATTTTTTTTGCGGCCTTTCAATGTGTAGATTTTGGTTCCTCCATAAAATGGCTTAGTAAGCCAACTCCATATAGAATATCTGGTCTTGCATATGCGAGGAATCTTAAGCTTCCAACTAAACTTTTGTAAAGAGTAGGATCAATCACTTTGCCTTCTTCAAATTTTAATAGTTTGACTCCATAATTAATAGGAGTGCTTATTGACTTGCAATCTTCCATCTTATACCTTTTAAGAATCTTCTTTGCATATGCTTCTTGAGAAATGAAGATGCCTTCAATGTTTTGCTTCACTTCTAAGTCAAAAAAAATATGACATAAGCCCCAAATCCATCGTCTTGAACTCTTGGATCATAGCTTGCTTGAATTCTTCAAATATTTGAGGGTTGCTCTCTCATATAAATCTTGCAAATTCCTTGTTTTCCTTTGCATTGGACTACCATGCAAAGGAGGTGATACCCTTAAATGTGAATATGAAGGTGGTGAAGAAACTTCAAAATCCACCTTTCATTCATTCTCTTCTTCTTCCATCTCTTCATGAAATAACTCTTTATTTGATTGCTAACTCCATATGCTATCTTCATAGATCTCCACATCTCTACTAACATGAATCCTTTTAGTTTTTGGATCAAAGAGCTTGTAAACTTTAGATTAAGCATCATAGCCGATGAAGATAAACTTTTCACTCTTATTTTCAAGTTTCATTCCTCTTTGGTCTGGGGTATGCACATAGGCGATACTCCCGAAAAGTGAGAAACACTAAGTCATCCTCTACTTTATGCCTCTTGTGGAGTTATGTCTTTTAAACTTTTTATAGGATATCAATTGAGCAAGTAGACCACACAATTTATGGCTTCCGCCCAAAATTCCTTTGGCATGTCTATTATCCTTAGCATGCTTTGAACTATATCAAGAATGGTCTGATTCTTTCTCTCTGCTATGTCATTTTGTTAAGCAGAATAAGATACCGTCAAAGATCATCAGATGTCATGCTCCTCATAAAAATGTTCAAACTCTTTGAATATAAATTTACCTGTATAATCGGATCGCAAGGCCTTGATATAGTAGCCACATTCTTTTTGCACCATTACTTTGAACTTCTTCAATGTAAAATAATACATCAGACTTTTCCTTCAAGAAGTACACCCAAGTTTTTTACTAAAATCATCAATAAATGTTAGAAAATAATAGTGATCTCTAAAGGATGTTGGAGATATTAGCCCACATATATCGGTGTAGATGAGTTCAAGTGGCTTCTTTCTATATGATAGAAAATTTTTTTGGAAAAGCTCTTTCTTGATTGCTTGCTAAGAACACACCCTTCACAAAATTATTCTGAGAAATCAATATGCAGTAAGCTATTCATCATCTTCTTATTTGATAGTTGTTTGAGACCACCAAAATGAAGATGGCCAAACCTCAACTACGAAAGTCATGAGCTATCCTTCATACTTGCATTTAAACATTTAGCATTAACATGTTTGATGTTAAACATGAACATTTTATTTTTTTGTCATTTGAATATGGGTTATCAATTTATTCTTTTAATATCTCAAATGTAGACTTCTGTTTTTCATATGCACATCATATCCTTTCTTCAAAAGTTATCCCAAACTCAAAATATTATTCTTCATCTCCGATATATAATAAACATTAGAGATAAATTTATGACTTCAATCTTTTAATTAAATAAAAAATTTATCTTTATCCTTTCTGTCTACTTTGGAGGAGTTACCAAAATATACATGCCCATTCATTGATGCATCCAGCTCCATGAACATATTTTTATAGCACGTGTAATTGCTTGCACTGGCATCCAAGTATCGTATATTTTGCTCACTGATGTCATTTTCTTTGTAAGCTAACAATAAAACTTCATCACCATCTTTTTTCTTCTTTGCATAATAAGCCTTCCCTTCAACTTGGTTAGCATCATTATACCAACAATCCGAAGCATAATGACAAAATTTGTTATAAATAAAATGATAAACTTTGAAATTATCATACCTTCAGCCTCTAGATGAGTCTCCTTGTCTGCACCCTCATTTTAGACTTTAGCTTATCTCCTCTTTATTATTGTAGCCTCCACATCCTCGGCCTTATCCATGCCTTTTTCATTGGCCACGACCTCATCCTAAACCTCTTTGACACCTTTCATTTTTAGAGTCTTCTTTTCCTTCCTTTAGAGTGAACTTAGACTGAAGAGCTTACTCTAAATGCTCTTGCTTCTTGTTGTTAAGCTTTTGTTCATCGGCTTGTAAGGAACCCATGAGTTCATCAATTGTCATGGCCTTCAGATCCTTTGATTCTTTGATAGCGACTATGGTGTAGTCAAACTTGGCATCTAACGAGCATAAAATTTTTTTCTACTACTCGTATATCACTCAAGATCTCACCATTCCTTCTCCATTGGTTGATGACAATCGAGACTCTTGTAAAAAAATCTGAGATGGATTCAAACTCCTTTATTTGTAGGGCTTCAAATTCATCGCTAAGAGTTTGAAGGTAAATTTTCTTCACTTTCTCAACTCCTTTATATGCATTTTGAAAAATCTCCCATGCTTCTTTGGAGGTGGTGGCCACCATAATTTTTTCAAAAGCTAACTCATCTATGACTTGGTAGATGAAGTAGAGCACCTTCTTATCTTTCTTCCTCTTGTCCCACAGAACCTCATGTTATTGCGCCATGAGAGTATCTCCATCTCTGACTTCTTCATAGCCTTTTTCGACTATGTCCCAAATATCTCAAGATACAAATAACTTCATTTGACTATTTTTCATAATTGATCTTAGTGAGATGAGGAAGAGGTAATTATGAAAGTCTCCTACATTAGCCATAACTCTGATACCACTTTATAATAGTAAATAGAGGAGAAGAGGGGTATTATAGTATTTTTAACATAAGAGATGAAAAGAGTAGACCTATTAGAAGAAGAGAACTTTAACTTTATTTGAGAATTCCTTCAACTCTCTTGATACAAAATGGCTCAAGCGCATCCCCTTTTATAGAGGATTTTATAACTCTTCAACTACCTTCTACACAAAATATTAAGATCCATATTTATAAGTAATACTTTGGTTTTATACATGGAGAGAAATTCTAAGTGAATTTTATAAAAAATACTAAAAGCTATTGCTGATAACAGGACAATATTAATTTAGTTTATTAATTCCAACAATCTCTCTTAAAGGAAGGACTCTTAGAAATACAAAAGACTCTTTGACCAGCAAATAGCATCTTTTGGTTCTAGAAAATATCAAACTTGGACTCTAAGATCTATGCATAATTAAGTTTAGCTATTTCCAATAAGATAGTTGGATCCACTTTACTTTCTTCTTTGATTTTGTATTTCTACCATCTATTATCAATCTACTTGTAAACTACTTTTTGCTTGATAAAAACTGTGCGGTCTATTCTAGCCTCCCTTATTATCAAAAAAAAAAAAGATGTAGGAACTTGATCGTGCTTTTTCCTTTTTCCGAACAATCCAAAAAAGAAAAGCATATATCTTGCAATCTTTTCATATATAATACTTTTTCTAAGAGTAGAGGCCATGTCATATAAATAATCTTCTTTCAAGCACATGTCTGCATAAGGCCACCACATTTCATTAAGTAATATTGAAATGCGAAGGCAAGAAAAGCCCAGAGATGCAGCATAATAAAAACATGCAAACCATTAGACGACTCACAGTCTCACACGCCACTTTACATGTTGCTTCGCACCAGCGTCCATTCAACTACAGCCAGAAAAAACAACATGCATAGAAGACCAACCCGTTCGACCAGAGAATCGTGAATTCACATACCTAGAGTTGAAGACCATCACCAATAACTTCGAGCGGGTCCTCGGCAAGGGTGGGTTCAGGACCGTTTACTATGGCCGCTTGCGAGACAGCACCGAAGTTGCAGTGAAGTTGCTGGGTGGTGCATCGACACAAGAGAGTACGTTCATTGAGCCTCAAACTGAGGAAAGTTATTCCAAGGTGCAAAGAATCAAGGAGTTCCAGGCCGAGGTATGTGCTTCCAAACTATTTTAGTACTAGGATGCCACAATCATTCTGACTCCTAGATTCTAATAGCTTGTGAATGAAACATCCTTACTTCTGGTTGCAGGCCCTGCTCTTATCAAGGGTTCATCACAGAAATTTGGTGTCTTTGGTTGGCTACTGTAACGATAATAAATATCTCGGCCTTGTGTATGAGTTTGTGGCCCAAGGAAGTCTTAAAGACCATCTTACATGTATGGAGATGCACTTTCCAATCTATAGTGCTAAGTAGCAGTAATCTTTCTAAAAAAATGGTGAGAAATATTAGGGGTGGTAATTGAATTGGGTCGATGGGATACGGATCAGGTTAATACAAGTCAAGTCAAAAAAATGATCAATCCAAATTCGATCTATTTATTAAATAGCTCAAAAATTTAAATCAGAACCCGATCCACTTATTAAATAGGTAATCCAATCTGACCCGCTTAATCTATTTATTAAATAGATCAAATTAGGTTAAACAAGTTAAATAGGTTAAATGGATTAAATATGTTGGGTTAAATGGGTCAGAAACATATTAAGCAGATTTT
Organism: Elaeis guineensis; assembly: GCF_000442705.2. NCBI lineage: Eukaryota > Viridiplantae > Streptophyta > Magnoliopsida > Arecales > Arecaceae > Elaeis > Elaeis guineensis. Next base: position 25,567,774 of record NC_025993.2, on the reverse strand, counting down.
AAACAGATTAAATAAGTCATAAATGAGTTAAATAGGTCAGAAATAGGTTAAGCAGAATTTAAATAGGTTAAACAGGGTAAATGGATTAAATAACTCAACTTGATCTGAATATTAAATGGGTTAAACGGATAAGATATCTAAAATCCAAATCCAATCCAAAAGTTAAACAGGTTAAATAAGTTGATCTGCTTATGATCTAAACCTATTTAGTCTAAACCCAAACCAGTGTGTGGCAGGTTGAGTACGGTTCAGGTTGATAGATCGGATCATATTTTATCGGACCTAAGAAATGTATACGAGAAATGTCATTTTTGGGTTCAAATCCAAAAACCTACGTACCAATTGTGAGGAGGAGGTGGCAACCAACTTAAGCAACTTCTACAGTATCATTTTTATATAATTTTTTTATTAGTAGAATATTTAAATCCCAACTATTGATTTAAAAAGTAAATGAGTGGAAAAAACTTTTAGATGGTACCTGTTGGCTGGTAGTATGGTATAATACAATACTATATCATGCTGTTCTAGCATGTATCAATAAAGAAAAACAAGATAGAGAGAGAGAGAGAGCAAAAGAGATGTGGAGAAAAAAAGAGAGAGAGAGAAAGGGAGGGAGGGAGAAGAAGAGGGAGAGGGAGGAATGGAGGGAGAGAGTGGGAGAGAGAAGGGAGAGGGAGAGAGGTCGAGAGAAGGGTCAAAGGAGGCCTGGAACCCTCCATTCCCTTGTTTTGAATGAAATAAAGACCAAGGTTCTCATTTTTTTTTTTTTTTGCGATGCATAAAATGAAGTCGGCACATGCTATCAACTTCATTATCTTAAGCATCAAAAATAAAAAAGGATCATGTTCAAGTTGTCGATATCTTAAGCATTAAAAATAAAAAAGGGGTATCATGTTCGGGTTATACCTTTTATGAATTATATGATGGGGTTCCCCCATCAATGATAGGAGTTATTGGATGTGATCTACTACCTTTTAGTTATTTATATTTCAAAATCATACGGCTTGCAAATTCTTAGGCTATACATCAAGTGGTCGAAATTTGGATACTTTAAATAAAACAAAATAATACATATATTTATCATTTGATATATAGATTGGAGATCTTTTAGTTATATGATTTTTAATGTATAAGTACTTTAGAAATAATAGATTATATATAATGGTTCTTATCATCAATATTGGACTTCCACCGTTCAAGTCATAAAAGATGCAAATCTTTAGCATGTACAGTAGCTATAACATGATCCTTTTGTACACAAACATATATTTGTATGCATATATTTATATATTTATTTATACGGCTTCTATGAACAATTGAAGTTAATGTATTGCATAACAAGAACTATAAAACTATTTTGTCATATTATCTTGCCTTTTGTTTCTTTCCCCCTCTTTTAACTTTCCTCATGCAACCAAATATTTAGAGTTAATAGTCCATTACTGTAATTGCACATGTTCAAGCCTCCAAATATATATACTTGTCTAACACTATCTCTTACAGATAAAGATGGTACTGGCAGAGTTCAAAATTAGAGAGAGCGGCTTCGAATTGCAGTTGATGCTGCACTAGGTCTAGCATAATGTCACATTATTTGTTCCTTTACAACTATGTATTTTTATTGTAGGAATCCTTATCATGTTGCTAAAGATTAACTTGGTGAACAGGGCTGGAGTATTTGCATAAAGGATGCACCCCACCTATTATCCATGGAGATGTGAAGACTCGCAACATCCTCTTATCACAAAATTTGATGGCCAAGATAGCAGATTTTGGGTTGTCAAAGGCTTTCCTTACTGATGATCACACTCATGTGTCTACCGAGGTTGTCGTGGGCACTCCAGGATACATGGATCCCGAGTATGATTCGATAACTATCCACAGCCAATTTGCACAAAAACAAGATCCTCTTTGGTGCAACTTTTGCACCCTAGAGTGCGGCACCATCATGAATAGCTACCATATCATCTATTTCGGAGATGGATGGTTCTCCTTTATCACCACAATGCACTGCATATCACACTAACAAAATCTCATCGTATTCTATAAATGAATGAGAGCTATCTATCATTGAGATAAATGACATAGAAATTATCTGAGATTGTACCACACTCCACATTCAAGACATACATCATGAAGGATCCTAACACATCCACATTCCTTTACCTTTGCTCATGGCACTACTTTTTCATGGGTGAAACTTGTAAGCTATGTAAAATTATCTAGGATCCTTTGCGGTGCACTGTTTCTCCATAGAATGCTATGTAGCACTCGATAGCTGCCACTAACATATAGATGGATGGTCATCAAATATATGTGTTATGTATAACACCTAAGTCCATCTTATTTGACAGCCGTCCATCTAGTGATGGTAGCCATTCAGTGTTGCATAGTATTTTACAGTGCAAACTGTGCACTGTAGAGGATCTATGCTAATATAAAAATGAGGACCAGGTATTGTCTAGCCTGTCTATAGAAAACAAGAAGCTGATGCATTGATTTGATGCATCTCAGTTGAAGTGCCTACTAGAAGGTCGGTTGGGCCTTGGTACCTGAGATTAAAAAGGCCATATCTTGTACATCTATGAGTTAATCAGTGTTAGATTTATTTGAGATTACAGAGACAGATACAATTGTGTTATGTAGGTATCATGATACCTTCCAGCTAAACGAGAAGAGCGATGTATACAGCTTCGGGGTTGTTCTCTTGGAGCTGATAACAGGCCTACGGGCTATACTTAAAACCCCTGATAGATGTCACATAGTCCAATGGGTACGGCAGCGGCTTGTCAGAGGGAAAATCACTGATGTTGTTGATGCAGGGCTGAAAGGGAAGTACGACACCAACTCTGTTTGGAATGTGACAGATATAGCAAAGAGGTGCACCATGCCAATGGCTAGTCGACGCCAACGATGTCCCAAGTGGTGATACAGTTAAAGGAGAGCTTGCAACTCGAGGTCGGCCATGAACGAGCTCAAAATATCTATGTAGAAGCCCTGGATGTGGATCAGACTGATTCAACGGAACTGGCACGCATTGACATGAATCCTACTATGAGTGGTCCAACAGTAAGATAAGGTGCATCTCTATGACATATGAACTCTATGCCTACTTGTGCAGTCTGTGCTTATGGTTTGGTGTGATTTTTTTTTTTTTTGGTAAATATGGTTTGGTGTGATTTGAAAGTGTATTGTTGTGCAGAAATAGTTGGACTACGGTGTGGTTTGGCTTTCATTGACTGCTGGGGAGGACTAAAACACTTATGCATATGGTTATTAGTAGTCTTTGTGGTTCTGAATCTAGTTATTTGCTGGTGGACGATTTCTTGCATTCATGTTTTGTTTAGCTGTAAGATCTATAAGGCTGATTAAGGCGGTGTATACAAATACTTCAAACAATTTGAACCTATTCCATCAAGAATATATGGTATTGTACATAAGGGACGGCGTATCTTTCGCACAAAAGAATGGTTAACCTTCCTTTGAGAGAAACCACCATTGGATCATCAGCTGCCCACCTTGAGATCTCTGCTGACGGATGGATGATCGATTTCAGAGTGCTTTGAGATCGATGCAGCTGATGATCCAATGGTAATTGCATGCGATAAAAGGTTAATGATTCTTTTGCACAAAATATACAACCCAGATCCCTGTACATGAGGTCACTGCTCCATTTGCACCTCAATCGAACTGTTAAGAACCAAGCATCGGATTAAAAACTAACGAGGAGCCTGAAAAATTTCCCTTTCTTTGGTATAACGATCCGATGCAAAAATCAATGTACATGCAAATCATGCGATTGGTGACTCTAAATTACAATAGCTCAAGAGGTCATGCTAGATGGATTTGGAGCCAACAACATCCGTTCTTGCATCTGGTTCTTAAGTCGAATTAGAAAAAGTTTTGGTAAGGATTTTCTTTATGATTGGAGAGTAAATTTAAAAAAAAAAAAGGTAATTAAACTTGGTGAATCAGACTGGTAAATCTATTATAAGTCTATCGATAGAGATATATAGCAATGTAAAAAAAAAAAAAAAACAATCCTTTTTTTTGTTAAGTGCATATTAAGAGAATTAGTAACTTGTATATATTATGAAAGTTTCATCTAGATATGCAGCACATGCAAAAAGTACCCTCACCAAATGGTTTTTCACATGATTTTCATATAACCAGAAATAATAAAACTTACCCATCCAACATATTAATTCAACCTGCATAACTCATTTAAAAAGCAGGTCAGATCAAGTTATTACGGGTTAGACAGGTTTTAAATAGTTAAATGAGTCTCAGATGACTTAAATGAGTAAATGGATTGCATTAAAACCGTTAGACGGACATAATTATTAAACGGGTCGATACGGCTTACATGGCTTTGTACTCCGAATCTGAAATTGAACAACTTAATAAATGAGTCAAGTCGATTGTTTATGGCACAGACTCATTTATGCTAGACTTATATCTGCTTATTTTAAGTCAGCTATAAGTTAGGTTGGATCCTAAATTACCACCCCATATAGCATATGATTGTTTTAAATAGGAAACTTGGTTTCTATTTTTGTTTAAAGTAGAAGGGGAACTGTGCTATGCTTTTATTTAAACTACTTAGAGAAAGGTTCAAAGACATAGATTATTCTACTAGACTTGCAAGGTTCACCAGTGGGCATCAGTTTTATGATAAGAATACTATCATTTTATGTGTTCATATTAGTTTGATGACATAACCAGATATATGTCTCATAAGTGGTGGTTGTTGCAATTTATTGTACAACTTTCATAAATATAGGTGATCATGTCATAAAATATTACTTTATTAATTTTTTACTAACTAATACAATTTCTTAGAATACTTATCATAGCTTAAGTCCTAATTATGAAAGTTTGTTTTGATTATATATTGGAGGATTTCATTATTACAACAGGGACCAAAAGTAAATAAGGAAGGAAAAATGCATACAGAGAGGCCTATTTAGCAAATAATCATTTCTTTTAGGGAACTAAATTTCTTTGGAGGAGGGATGTTGAATTAAGTAAATACATAACATATATCAATTGCGCGACCAAAATACTTTAGTTCCAATTGACACGGAATCCACTCTTACCATACCACCTAAACGTATACGGCTTGGGGTGCACCATTTTGGCCTGTCATATATGGTATTCCGCAATTTTTTTTTTTTTAATAGATGTATCACACGTGCATGGATTAAAGTTCTCCTTTTCATAGCAAAGTTAAAATAACGGCCATGTTATAACATCTACTTTGGATAGCCTTAACATGCATGAGGGTTGAGCATTATTTCTTAATCAGATAGTCAATATCTTTTTAAATGGAAGCGACAATTTTATTCTTTAGGAGAAGTATAGTAAAAGTCCTATAGCAAAAGCCTAGAAATATCACCTGTATGGAAAGCTAGAGTAGAGGTGGCAATGGGTTGGATATGGAATGGGTCGACTGATATCCGTATCCATCCCATCAGTAAAAAAATTTATATCCGCACCCGTCCCGTACCCATCTCGGATCGGGTTAGGTCAGATCGAGCTCTAAAAATGGATTAGATCGGATCTGATCAGATATATCTGAAATCCTTATATAGTTTTTAAAAAAAATTATACAATAGAACAAAATCCCATAAATTAAAAATTTTGTAGCCAAAGATAAAATCTTTTCGATCAAAAATCTCCAACCCTACAAAATATCATGCTTCTACCAAAATTAAGCTCTCAAAACCTCAAGGAACCAATTCACACCACCACAACTCGGATCGAATCCCATATACTTGAGGAAAAAAAATGCAATTGGAACCTCGAAAACGTCTCTAATCTCTCTCAAGTGCACTATCTCTAAAAAAGATAATGAAAAGAAAAGAAAGTAAAAAAAATAAATAAATAACAATCTATGTAAGAAAAGGACTTCCCTCTCAATTTTTTTCACTTTTTCTTGATTTTTCCTTCATTTTCTCCTAGTTTTTCCTCTGCTCTTTCAATTGGGTGAGAGGCTTGGAGTGGCTGAATATGGAAGCTTAGGGGAGGTGGAGCAGCCAAATACGGAAAGCTTAGATGGCTAGGATTTTGTGTTGGATATATATATATATATATATCAGGTCGAGTTCGGGGTGAGGCATACTATTATCCATATTCGATCTGTACCTTCTTCAGATTTGTTTTCTAAAACTTATATCCACACTGGATTTTAATTGGATCGGATAAAATCCATCCCATGAAGATCGGGTCAAATCGGATATCCGACGAGTCAAACCAAATTGCCACCCCTAAGCTATGGGGACGGTTGATTTGTCATTTGCTGGTAAGATGAGCTTACATAATTGCCACAATAAGATCATTATAATTGTTGGCATATACATATGCACAAACATAGTAACAAGAAAAAAAATAACAACTATTATAATGGGTTATTTAGTATTGTAATAGGCTATTATAACCAAAAAAAATGCCATTATTTGCATTTTTAAATAACAAAAAATAGTATTTTTAGAAATTAAAAGTTAACACCTAGAAAATAATAATTTCTTATCAAGTGAATATTGATTTGGAAAATAAAACCATCATTCTGTGATTATTATCTTTTTTCCCATTATAACATCATTCACAACCATTACAATTGTTAATTGTTTGAACAAAAATTATATAGGGTGGGCAATATAGAATATCATATCTATATATTTTGCTATGTTTGTTTTGGTGCCTGTTTCAAAGAGGAAACCCAAAGGACTCCTACTAATAAAGTCCATCAATCCTATAACTTTAAAAAAAATAAAAGGATAGAAAATTACATGCGCCAACTGAGATCGTCCATATTGAAGATCATCTGTATCTTCTTTTTTTCTTATCAAGCCTCTTTGTCTATCCTCTTTCTCATCAAGCCATCTCTCATATCTCTGAGGTCTTGCTTCTCTTCTAGAATCACTTTCTTCTTCTCTAAATCTCTCTTTTTTCTAAAATCTTTGTACCTAAGAGTTCATGTAATCTAAAGAATGTTATGTATATAATTTCTTATGTTATATTAAGGAAAAACTTATATACTAATATCGATGAATATCATATTCTAAAAATTATGTACCAATTTATCTAGAGATATATATTAATTTGCTAGATGAATACTAATTTACTTAGCATATATTACTTAATCATGTAGTATGTATTGGTAAAAAAATATTTTTAAAAATTATATATTGATTTATCTAAAGGTGCGTATCGGATCATTGTAGAGTCTGTATCAAAAAAAGCAGGCAGTATGTACCAAAACATTGATAAATATGTATTACCTAGTTATGTAGTATTGTATCAGTAAATATGAATTTTTAGAAACTATGTATTAATTTACTTGAAAGTGTGTGTTAGTTTGCTAGATGATTAATTTAGTAAGTGTTTATCATCTGGATAGTATATTATATACTGATAAATGTCACTCTAAAAATTATGTATCAATTTATCTAAATATGTGTATTAGCTTTTTAGATGATTAATCGATAAAATGTATGATTTGTAAATGAGGAGGCGAGAGGATGCCATACATAATTTACTTTCTATTTTTTATTTTTTAATCACAGGGCTAACAACTCCGTTAGTAGGAGAAGTTGCTGACTTTTGGTTTTCCTCTTTAGAGAAAATATAGCAAAATAGAAAGCCCGCCACATATTTTCTTCATTGGTCCGCACCTCATATGATTTTTGTTCATTAATTTAATACTCAAAAATATGAAATGCATATAAGGAAAATAATAATCTTTGTAATTGTCATAATGATCAATAATGATTCTAGTAGGGGTTGATAATAATGGAATGGATGGTGCATTATTGGAACCTTGCTTTGTAGAAGAGAGAATTCTAATTGAATTATTTTGCAGAACAAATAGAATAAGTAGGATTAGAAATGATCCCAAGCCATCTGCCCTCGAGGGTATGAGCTCAAGCCTAGCCTATGTCTGTTCTATTGGACCATTAGCCCCCAAAACCACCATCTTCCTTTTCCTTTTTCTCTTTTCTTTTTCTTTTTTTTTTTTTTTAACAGAGGGTGAAGAAACTTCACTATAATATGAGGAAAGCAACTTCCTAAGCACAAGCTCTAACTAAAAAGGCAAGATCAAATATGGGAAAACTATCATTCCAAACTGCTTCATCACACTTGCATAATTTGCCAAGAAATTAGCAATTTGATATGCTTCTCATATAATATAGTGACAAGAGTAGGCACTATAGCATCAAAAGTCTTTATATTTTGAAGTGTCGAAAGAATTATGACCATTTATTTAGGATACCTCAGACTTGACCATTTATTCAGGATGCCACAGACTTTAAGTCTCCTTTCAAGACGATTCTGTCACTCTGAAATTCATCAATACTGCCATGTTTGTCTTTTAAGCTTAAGTTTGATCTAAAGCTTAGTTAAAAGTCAAAAAAATGAATAAATTCTAGGTTGGGTGTAGGTTACATGGAAACCCAAGCTGAGCTGCCGGTTCTAAAAATAATACATGAATAAAACCATAAATTTTGTACGAAAATAGACTGGACATTTCCAAACGGAATTTGACTCACTTTGTTATGAAAATGTAAGCGGCATCAAATAAGTACTTTTATCTTTGGAGCCATATGGGCCTTGAACATTATGGGCTGCTACATTTGATGGATCCCAAAGTTCATATAGCATTGCTACTCTCATCATGCTGGCCATCTCATGGATGTGCATGAGAATTGGTGATGGAGGCCAATAGCCCAATGATCCTGGCTAATCAAGATATTGGGTTTAAGTTTGACATCCTTATTGCTAGGGTTATACAGGGAAGGAGCCCCTAGCCACCAACACGAAGGGAGATGGCATGCGTTATTACATGTTTCTTCTCATTGAGTGTAATACCTATGATTAAGGATGTAATGCTCAATTGTTTAACCTATTTAACTTATTTTAATCCATTGTAAGTCAAGATAGATTATCTGTTTAATAAAATAGTCATATCTGGATTTGGATTTTTGATCCGTTTAATAAATAGGCTAGATTTAAAATGATAAATTAATTGATAAATTATTGATGTATCATGTATCTGATCCAATCTGTATCTCATTCAATCCAACCCGATTGCCACCCCTATGTATGATGCACCTACTGCTCTCTCCCAAGCATTCTTTGTTTCTTTTTCCTTTTTATAGGCACTACCTAAGAGATGTTATCTCAGGCTTTTGGGAGCCCAATATGTGTTGGATTCCCTATCTATTTTTCATTTTTAAAGTGCTCATCAGATCAAACATGCTTGTTGGACTCCAAGATCTTTCCATTATATACAGATATATTAATGCATTTCATGTAAGAAATATTAAGAAAATTATGATAGCCGATTACGATTCTTCGAACTAACAACTAAAATCTATTATTAAATTAATATTAAAGTCAATCAAATACTTATAGAAAATCCATGAAGACAACTTGTCCGGAGACATGCTATGCACTTAAGATGATTTTCAATCTTCGTGTGGGATCAATCTCGAGAACTCCACTCCAAGATACAATTAGAGACCTCCCCTACAGGCACAACTATGGAAAGAATGATAGAGTTTCACCCCAACAGTTAAAAATGATGAAAAAACAAAAAAAAAAATAGATCAAGAAAGAACTTGGCGAAAGAGGATTTAGGAAAGTATAGAAGAGCTTAGGAGAAAAAAGAACATGTTTTTTCTTGTATCATCCAACCCCTACCAAGAGCCCAATTTATATGCCCAAAAACTAGCCATTTGGGCTAATCCAATGGTTAAAATATTAAAGGGAACATTTAATTGGTTAATAGACAAAAGATTAAATCTAGTGATTATACTACCAACAGCAGAAATATTAATCGGATGATTAATCTTAAGCAACATTAATCATATTAATCCCCAAATAAATAAGGAAAGTGATCATGGATGTTCATTAAAGAGAAAAAATAAATAGAGAAAAATAAAATATGGGCCCCCATGCTGCAGCCATGGGTGTGGCGCGATCATACGCGAGCAAGTTGAGCCCCGTGTGCACATGTGGTGTGGCCTAAAACTTCTAAGTTTTTGGCAAAGCTCAAGAGAAGGATTTTTATTTTAAATCCCTTCTCAAGTTTTCTCCTATCTAATGTGGGACTAAATAAGTTCAAAGTTGGGAATTGGTTGGTGGAGGGAATTTTGAGTTTTCCAATTCTCTCTAAAATATCAACAATCTTCCTCAAAACTCAAAATTTCTGAAACTACTAAAATTTAAAAAATTTAATAATATGAAATATTTTTTTGTTGGATATATATACTGTGCAATAGGTGAGGTATCTTTCATGACTTAACTTCGCTTCATATTCATTATATCAATCTAAAGAAATTGAAGTAAACCGGATCCTAAATACATTCCTTTAACTCAAACCTCTATAACTATACACACAATATAGGAGCTTATGTTACAATTTTGTACAGTAATGACCATGTGCATCTTGATTATTTCATGAGGATTTCTAAAGATTGCTTATATCTCTAGTTATGACCAGATACCCCTTCAACCAATCTACTTGTTATTATCATATATATTGAACCTCCTTCAAGAGATCTCCTATCACAGAGGTTGGGTTCCTACTGCTAGAGGATCCTTTGTAGGCTAAGTCTCATCTCCCTCGATGACTCCAAAACCTGAGCTTTGTTCAAGCCTTTTGCAAGGTAATAAGTGGGATTAAAATTAGTTGCAACATGATTCAAAGAAATAATTTGAAGTTTTTTTTTCTTTTTATAGACTTTTGTCTTAGTTTAATATATTTTTATTTTCATATTCATAAGCCTTTTTATAAAAATCCATTATCATTTTTGAATTATAATAAACAGATATGGGAGGAATAAGAGAAGATATTAAAGAAATCTCTAATAAAAGTTCTTTTAGCCACTCAGCTTTAGAACATATAGAATCAAGGACAATAAGTTATGCTTCCATAGTACTTCTAGCTAAAATGATTTGTTTAAAAGACTGCTAAAAAATAGTGCTACCACTAAGAAGAAAAATATAGTCAGAAGTTGATTTGATATATAATATGTCAAAAATCTAATTAGAATCACTATGTCCCTAAAGCACATCTAGATAACCCACCAAATATAAGGAATAATCAATAGTATCTTTAAGATACCAAAATACTCTCTCTAAAGTAGTCCAATGAACTGTACTAGGATTACTAGTATATCTACAAAGTCTAAAAATGATATAAGCAATATCAGGTCTAGTTTGATTAGACAGATATATTAGAGAACCAATGATCTGAGCACACCTCTCTTAGTTCATAGATTTTTCGGTGTTCTTCAAGAGATGGATAGATGGATCATAAGGAGTAGACACAAAAGAGTAATCAAAATATTCAAATTTATCAATAATTATTTGAGTAAGTGAGCTTGGGATAGATAGATTGAATCAAAAAAATGAATGTTCTTAATACCAAGAATTACATAAGCTTCATCTGAATCTTTTATATCAAAATGATGTGATAGAAAATTTTTGATATCATTCATTAAATCAAGATTAGGAGCAAGAATCAAAATTTCATCAATATAGAGGCAAAGAAGAATAAATTGATCATCAACTCATTTATAATAAAGATAATTATCTGATTCATTGATTTGAAATCTATAGAAAAAGATCACTTGATCAAACTTTTTATGCCATTGTTTAGGAGCATGCTTTAACCCATAGAAGGATTAAACAAGCTTGCAAACTTTGTGCTTCTAGCCTAGTATAGAAAAATCCTCAAGCTACTGCATATGGATCTCTTCTTCAAGATCTCCATGCAAGAAGACAATAGTAACATCCATTTAATGAATAATAAGTTTATGCATGGAAGCTAAAAACAAGTAGGATTAGGATAGTAGTAATATGAGCCATAAGTGAGCAGGGGTCAAAGAAATCAATATGGCTTTTTGTCTAAAAACTTGAGCAACAAGCTTAGCCTTGAATTTTTCTACTGTGCCATCAATCCTTATCTTCTTTTAAAAGATCCAATTGTACCCTAAAAATTTATTTTTAGGAGGTAAATCAATGAGAATCTAAGTATTATTTTTAATAATGAATTCAATTTTACTATTTATTGCCTCCTTCTAAAATGGAGTAATAGGAGAGTTCATAACTTCTTGATAAGAGGTAGGAGTATCTTCTATCAAGAAAGTAAATAAGTCTTTACTAAAGTGTGGTGCTCTGATACCACTTGTTGGGGTAGATCTCTCAATTGTGAAATATAGATTACTCGTCCAAAATCACAACAATGTCCGAAAAGTGGATGTTAATACCATATGAAAAAAAAAAAGAAAGAATAATAAACAAACACAATAAAAATATGTAGATCGACCTCAAGTCTATCTCCACGAGACATGCAAGCTTCACTATGAGATAAACAAAATCAAAGAATACAAGAGAAACTCATCACTCAACTCTTGTACTAGAATCTCTCAATAAGAAGTTCCAAAACTCTCACAAAACATTCTCTGAAACCTCTCAAGAAGCCTCTCTGCATGATCAGAACGTCACCAGCTACCTCCCATAATAAATGGCTCATCAATCAATGCTATATAGGCTCCAACAATCCTAAAACAGTGTTTCATTAGGATATCGGGCTCAAATCAAATCCTAGAATCCTTCTGGACCATCCGATCATGATCAGCTCGAGCCAAAGCCATCCAATTGTGCAATCAGGCTTCCCCTACTTCCTAATCAACCTCGAAATCAATCTGGACTGTCGGATCTTCACTGACATGAATGACAGCTATTGGATCATGCTTAATCGGGTGTGGACTATGCCATCTGCACCATGGACCGTTGGTCCATGGTGGACCGCATCACATGGCCCTCTCCCCCGCATGTGCCCGTTGGGCTACACCCACGATAGGTCCATGCGTGCCCACACGCTAGGCCGCGCCCGCACGTCCACATGCTGGGCCAACCCGCGGGCTGGGCCATGCACCTGGTTGGGCCGTGGGCTTGGGCTAACTCGCTTGCAGGCTTGGCCAAGCTGTGGGCTTCTTCTTGCGGGCCTAGTTTCGCCTGCTGTTCTCCTTCGTGCATATCTCCTTCATTCGAACTCTGTTTGGACTATTCTTGAGCTAGTTGGATTTTGTTCGTCATTCTGGATCTTGTTCTAGATTTATTATGGACTGAATTTTGAGATATTTCTTTCAACAATCTCCATCTCGACTCGATGTTCAACCTTCATCTGTCTTTAAGAGCCTATGATCCGTCTCACCCCCACATCCTAGGGCATGCCTGCTATCTCATGGATAGGCAAACATGAGAGTCAAGCTAGGCCACTCAATCCTACCTCCATTATGGACTATGTCCACTTTAACCAAAGATCTACTCAGAGAAGTTTTCTATAGTAATAGAAACTTCACTCTGTGATGTCACCTCTCATCCTCTCGAGTTTTGTATCTCGTGCCCAATCCACCTCCATTTGGAGCTCCACCTCGCATTGGCTCTCCCTGACTCCTAAAGCTCCATCTCGTACTGGACTCCTCATCGGATAATAATATCCTCTTGTCCTCTTTTCTACCACCAGAATAATCATATTGTCGTGAATAATTTTCATGATTCCATCACTAGCTACCCATCTATAGTCGTTTGAATCCAGTCTGCTCAGTGAGATAAGATTTCATCTGAAATTAGATATGTATCAAACTTCATCCAATCTCCTTATTGCACCATTATGTGTCCTCTAGCTGACTATCTCGATGCCTCTGATCGCATAGCTCGATCTATCTGACAGATAAATAGTGCCCTCACTACTCTCTAGAGAGTCAAACAGCTCCTCTCTATAACAAATATGATGGGTGCATGCAGAATCTAAGATCCACTATTAGAAAGAAGTAGATACTTCAACAAATATCACTAGGACATCATCTTCTAACTCGCTACAAGCTATCGCTGTAATAGCCATCGTCCAATCTCTGAGTTGAAGGCAATCTATGATACGATGTCCCAACTCATCACACCGGTAGCACCTAATCTTAATGGGATCCCTCATCTTAGACTTGGATCGTCCTCCTTGTAATCCTCTGCCACTCTATCTGCTGCCACCTGCTCTTTTAAAAATCATCAAAGCTGAGTTATCACCATTTGAGCTCGAAGCCTAATTCTTCTACCTGAGAATCTCGTTCTGAAGAATCATCACAATGACTTCATCCATCTTGATGATGCTCTTTCATACTAAAAGAGCAGTCACTAAAGACTCATACGAAGGAGGAAGCGATGCTAGCAAAACCAACATCCTGATCTTCTCCTCAACCTTCTCACCTATACTAAGAAGATCGATGAGAATCTTCTAAAAGTGGTTAAGCTACTCCTGCACACTCTGTCCCTTGTCCATCTGCAGTTGATAGAACTACCTCTAGAGAAAGAGAGTGTTGATGAGGGACTTCATCATGTGCAACTCTTGGAGCTTCGACTACAGCATCGTTAGAAAAATCTCATCAAGTACATGAATCATCACCTCATCTGTCAGGTACAAGCGGATGATACTCACTATTTACGTCTGTAGCTACTCTCAAGTCATCTCTTCTATGGTGGCCAACTTCTTCTCATACAAGAGAGCATCGATTAATCCGTGTTGGATGAGCACGTTCTTCACCCTCACTTATCACAAAAAGAAATTGCTCTTTTTATCGAACTGATTGATCTTCATTTTGATTGTGCTTATCTTCTCCATCTCCAATCTCGATCAACACCACCTCTACCTGGATCATCCGGTACCACTTGTCCATGATAATCAGGCTTTGATACCACCTATTGTACTCTAATATGACTTGTTGGGATAGATCCCTCAATTGTGGAATATAGATCACCCGCCCAAGATCACAACAATATTCGAGAAACAGATGTTGATCACATGAAAAAATAATAATAATAATAATAATAAACAAACATAATAAAAATACATAGATCGACCTCAAGCCTACCTCCATGGAGCATGCAAGTTTCACTATAGGAGAAATAAAATCAAAGAATACATAAGAAACTCACCACTCAACCCTCGTACAAAAGTCTCTCAACAAAAAGCTCTAAAACTCTCACAAAAAGCTCTCTGAAACCTCTCAAAAAGCCTTTCTGTACAATTAAGATATCACCACCTACCCTCCACAATAAATGGCTCATCAATTGGAGCTATATAGGCTCCAAAAATTCTAAAATAGTATTTTCACTAGGATACGAGGCTCAATTCAAACCCTAAATTCCTTCTAGACTGTCCGATCGTGATCGGCTTGAACTAAAGATGTCCGATTGTGCAATCAGGCTTCCCCTACTTTCTGATCAACCTTGGAATCAATCTGAGCAGTCAGATCTTCACCGATGCAAATGACACCATTGGATCGTGCCTAATCAGGTGTGGATCGCTAGTCCATGGTGGACCCCATCACACGGCCCTCTCCCCCATGCACGCCCGTTGGGCTACAACCATGGTCAACCCGTGCGCACCCGTGCACTGGGCCGCGCCTGCATGTCTGCATGATGGGCTGGCCCACACACTGGGCCGCTCACCCACATGGGCTGTGGGCTTGGGCTGGCCCACCTGCAAGCCTGGCCAGGCCATGGCCTTCTTCCTGCAGGCCTAGTTCTGCTTGCTGTCCTCCTTCACGCGTATTTTCTTCATCCAGACTCCATTTGGATTATTCTTGGGCTCATTGAATTCTGTTCATTATCTTAGACCTCGTTCTAAGTCTATTATAGATCGAATCTCGAGGCATATTTCTCAACATAAAGTACTTTTCAACTTTAGCTCTCTTGCTTCTTCTAAACTCAGATTTAGGAGCTAATTCTACTAAATTAAGAATAGATAATAATAGTAAATCTGATGAGAATGGATGATTAATGTTTAATCTAGAGTTGACATTTAAAAAAAAAAGATATTTTCAAAAAATTTTGCATCTCGAGATGTAATGATGATATTATTTGCTATTGCAAGGATTTTGAAATGGACAACAAAAGATCTATAGGTGTTACTATCAAGAAAGCAGCCAATAAATAAAACAACATCATTAGTTTTAGGTTTTGTCTTAATTCTGTTTGGTTCAGAAATTCCAACTTTAGTCAAGCACCTCCAAACTTGAAAGTAACTAAGCCTAGGTGGATATCCTTTTCAAAATTCATAAAGAATCTTTTCTCTATCTTTAAGAGGAATCCTATTAAGGAGATAATAAGCAAATAGAAGAGCCTCTCCCCAGAGATTTTTTGGAACATCAGAACTGATGATCATGCCATTAATTATATCCAACAGAGTTCGGCTCTTTCATTCAACCACACCATTTGATTGAGGTAAATAGAGAGCAATGGCTTCATGAATTATCCCATTTTCTTCATAGAATAGGATTAATTCATTTGAAGTATATTGACTTCCTCAATCAGACCTTAGGATTTTAATTTTTTTTTAATTGATTTTCAGCTTCTGCTTTGTAAATCTTAAACTTATTAAGGACTTCATTCTTAGTCTTCAAAAGATAGGTATGGCAAAACTTAGAGAAGCCATCAATAAAAGTAGCAAAATAATAACTACCTCCATAGGTTGGTCCTCTATTAGAATCACAGACATCACTATGAATAAATTTAAGAATTTGAATATCTCTAAAAGTTATGGGCTTAAAAAATTTTTTAGGTTATTTAGATTGAACACAAACTTTACACTTAGAATTGTGTTTGCTGTTAAATTTTAGATTCAAATTAAGATCAAACATTTTCTTGATTGATCTAAAATTAATATTATCCAATCTTCCAAACCATATTTCACAAGATTCAGAATTTAACATAAGAGATGTAGAAGAATTAACTAAATTTTTATTAAGTTTTGGAGGAGGAATTACATTCAATTTGAATAATCCCTCAAATAGAAAGCCTTATCAAGTAAATATATCTCCTCTAAAAACTACGACTTTATCATACTCTAAGACAACTTTAAAACCCAGCTGAACAAGTAGAGAACCACTTAACAAGTTTCTTCTTATGGTGGATATATGTTGTATATTTTAAAGAATTAATGTCTTTCCTAAAGTAAACTTTAGGTTAACTATTCTTCTTCTTAATACTTTGACAACTATCTCATCCATGATCACACTTCCTTCATTTGATCCCTGATATGAGAAAATTCAAGACCTATCAATACAGACATGGATGTTGGCTCTAATGGGTTAAATTGACAAAAGGAGGAAAAAAACCGATCTAAAGAAAGATAGTTCTCCTTCGACCATGTTAACCTAAGGTCTAAGTTGGTGTTGGTTCTTCATAACATTCTTCTTTTTATAGACAATATTTTATTTTTTTTAAAGAAACACTGAGGTACGAGATGATCGTCTCAACCATAAATGAAGCAGAACCTCTCACCACCTAATTCCTTAGATCCTTGGGTACTTGATTGTTAGGTTTAAACTTTTGGTTTTAGTGCCTGGGTTTATCATTTCCTTTAAAATTTTGGCCTTTGGATTTGAAATTTGGATCTTGACCTCTAAAATTTTGACCCTTAGGAATCAGACTTGGGTTTTAAGATTTAATAAGATTGATCTTGGCTTTAAGCTAGCTTTCTTAAATTTTTCTAAATCTGAATTGATCCTCTATCCTAATGGATTGAAGAACAAACCTAAGAGTGACAGAAGATTGAGATCTTCTAAAGTACAGGCAAATTAAGACCAAAAGGGTGGAAGTTTATCTATCAAGTATGATACCGATAGATTTCATCAAAAGTATATCCCTCTCTATGGATCTCTTAGACTAGATTTTGAAACTGATGAATCTGATCATTGATGGGTATGTTGTCCACTATTTTAAAATTATTGAAGTTTGAAATAGTGAACCTCATAGCCCCCTCATCATCTCGAATATATGTTTCTTCTAAAGCCTACTAGAGTTCTTTCAAGGTTTTATATTTCCTAAATATTTCATATATATCATCAGATAGGCAACTAAGTAGTCTAAAGCTACAATGATAGTCAATTTCTTCAAGAGATTTAGAAGTCAACCCTATATTAGGAGAAGATGATTTGAAAGGAAGTGATTAATTTTCCTAGAGCAAACACCAAACCAAGAGAGATTGTCTAGGCTTCTAATTATTTTTGCCACCTACAAAATCTTTTTCCATTGAATCGATCAGATTTAAGACTAAATAAATCCACTAAACCCATGGGAAGGTATCGAAAGAAGAAACTAAAAAATAAGATTAAGAGATAATGTTGACCCAAGAATTGATTTTTTTGATGAGTACAAAATACTTGAGTATGATACTAATAATTGTATATTTTTAGAGTAGTTAATTTATTTTATAGGAAGCACAATGAGCTTGAACATTTAAAAAAATATAAAGAAGTTTAGAAGAGCAAATCCTAAAGTTGGAGAAGTATGTAAAGTATTTGGAGAAGTATTTAAAGTATCTTAGAAATCTTTGTAGTAGAGGAATCAACCCCAAGTTGACTACCAGTCGACTCTCTTGATCAAACAAAAAGCAGATTTTTTAACTCAAACCTTGAGTTAACTCCTACTTATCTCGAGTCGATCATAAGTCTGCATGAGTCAACTCCCATTTAATCTGAGTCAACTCAGCTACGACTAATAGCCTAAAGACTATTTTTTTTGCAAGCTTTTAATGGTCAAATCTGACTTCCAATGGTTAGTTTAACCTCTTTAATGACTAGTAAATTTTTTTTAACCAATTTTTAAGTATATTTAAGACATAAAATTAATTAGAAAAGTGATCCAAGAGGGAACAAAAGAGAAAAACTCATGTTCTTGGTGAAGGGATTGAATATTTTGAGTAAGTTAAAGAGAGAAAAATTAACCACAATTAATTGAATGAGCTTCTACAAGAATATCCTTAATAATCATTGAAAATTCTATTATTTATTGAAGAAGAGAAGTCAAAGATTAAATAGGCATTCATCATCAACTTCAACCGAACTTTAATGAGTTTATTGTTTCTTGAGCTTTGGCTCATTTGGTATTATTCTATTGACTTTATTATTTTTTTACAAGTTTCTTGGAATAGAAACTTATGAGATAGATTTATACAAGTTCATAATTAAATATTGTATTCACTAAGTTTAGAGATGACTTAGTTGGAAAGATTTTGATTGACTTTCTATGCAAAATCAACTGGATTAATTGTGAGCCTATTAAAACAATCGATTGGACTAATTGTGAGCCCAGTCAATATATTATAATTAAGAGATTATAGTAAAATTTTCAAGTAAGGAGACTTAAAGAGTGGATGTAGGTGTTGAGTTTGGCACCGAACTACTATAAGTTATTGTATTTATATTGCTTATTCTAGTTCTTCTATTATGTCTTGATTTATGATTTATTTTGCTGTATATATTTATTGCTTCTACAATATACTTAGTTTACTTTAATTAGGTGCATATTTATTTTTAGATTATAAAAATTTTTGAGAAATTTAATTCATCCCCTTCCTGAGTTGCTATATCTAATACAATTAGTATCTTTTGTAGACTTAACCATCTAAAGCTCAAAATTAATGGCAACCCTTATGATATCTTTTGATGAAAGACACTCTCTTATAAGACCACCTCTTTTTTGTAGATTTGATTATATTTATTAGAAAATTAGAATAAAAATTTTTATTTAAGCACAACAATATGATTTGTGGAATATTATAGAATATAGTCTACATACACCTACTAAAATTGTAAATGGAGTACTCAAGTTTCTAAATATGAAAATGAATGAAACAATAAAGAAAAGAAATTCACTCAATTGAATGCAAATACAATGATTGTACTATATTATGCTCTTAATAAAAATCAATTTAATAGAATATGACTACTAAAGAAATTCGAGATATATTGAAAATAATTTATGAAGGCACTATTAAAGTAAAAGAATTAAAAATTAGTATGCTCACACATGAGTATGAAATGTTTAAAATAGAATCATCAAATCTATTTCTGATATATTTTTAAGAAATATTATTAACAATCTGAATTTATAATGAAAATCTTATATTAACACTGATCTTGTGAGAAAGATTTTTAGATCTTTGTCTAGATCTTGGAAAGTAAAAGTAACGACAATTTAAGAGATAAAGAATTTAAATCAGCTATCCTTGAAAGAGCTTTTGGGCCCCCTCAAACTTATAAGCAAACAATGATGAATCAAGAAAAAGAGGACATCAATAAGAGAAAGAAAGTATTAGCACTCAAGTCCTCAAAACAAGAAGATAATATGTAAGTTAAAGAATCAAGTGATGAAGATGAAGATTTATCATTAATCATCAAAAAATTTAAAAGCTTTCTGAAGATAAAGAGGAAGAAGAAGTAAGTAAGAAGAAAAAAAGCTTCAACTAAGGGAGAGCCAATCAAGAAAAAAAAGAAGAAAATAACTTAGAGCCACAGCGAAGATTTAAGCTCCAATGAAAAAAGAACAAAAGGTATGGAGATGCACTTTCCAATCTATAGTGTTAAGTAGAAGTAGTAATCTTTTTGAAAAAATGATGAAAGATACGAAGAATGTCATATTTGGGTTCAGATCCAAAAATCTACATACCAACTGCACAGAGGAGGTGCCAACCAACTCAAGCAACTTCCATAGTATCATTTTTATATAATGTTTTTGTATTATCAGAATGTTTCAATCCTAACTATTGGTTTAAGAAGGTAAACGAGTGGAAAAAAAGTTTTTGGTGGTACCTATACTAATTGGTTGGTAGTATGGTATGATACAGTACTATATCATGTTGTTTCGGTATATATCGATAAAGAAAAATTGTAGAGGAAGATGGAGAGAGAGAAAAAGGGAGTGGAGAGAGAAGAAAGAGAGGGAAGGAGGGAGAAGAAGAAGGAAAGGAGATCAGGGAGGAAGAGAGAGTTAGAGGGATGAGGGGAAGAGAGAGGTCGAGAGAAGGGCCAAGAAGGGTTGAAAGAGGCCCAAAACCAATTTTGAATGAAACAAAGGCCAAGATGTAAAATGACATGCTACCTGAAGTACATCAATTTTGCTAGACCAAGATTCAAAACAAATACCAAATAGAGAAAAATATTTGCAAAGAATCGTGAGAAAAAAATAAATTATGGAAGAAAAAATTTAAGAGAGAACTAAATTCATTCAAAAGAAAATAAAGGCTAAAACCTCACAAAGATGCCTCATGAAAGAGTCTCCATATGCAAAAATAATCTTTCCTCTCTCTTTCTTCCCATATCCTTTTTTTATACTCTTCCACACACAAAGGAGATAGCAAAGGTCCTATTAAATAGAGTATTACATGGGTGGGATATTTGACTCATACCTAAACTCAAAAATCAAAAATCTACTAAAATACAAATTCTAAACTGAATAGAGTAAAGGCTTATTTGAAATAGGATACATAAGGGATTACTAAATAGAGTCCTAAAGTCATAAAACTAATGACCAACTAAAAATGAAATCCTAATTGGAGTAGAGCTTTGGCAATGCATCTCAATTTCCCTTTCATTACAAAGTCCATACCAAGAATATTGAATTTGTCCATATTATGAAATGTTATAATAGCCATCACCATCATTGCAGCAATAACAGCACATCATAACTTATTGAACTAACAATGAAATAATAGAACTCCTTTATTGGCTCGAATAATAACTCTTTCATTGGCTCATCCTCTTCAATGCATATCAAAATAGATGATATCCTGTAACACTTTCTCTCGGCACAAACTCTATAGTCATGATACCAAAATTCTTTCAAGCATCTAGCTTATCCCAATAAACATCAAGTTACAAGGTGTAATAACTGTGAGCATTGACTATTATCTATAAATAAGTAAAATCAAAAATAAAAATTTAGTTATATCCACATGCCTCTAGTTGAGGGGCTTCAAGAATTTGCACATAGTTGGTTTCTACATATAGAATCAAATCTTCATATATAAGTATTCTAATAGTTTGAACTTTTGGAGTAGTTTCAAAATTAATTAATGCACCAAAAATCTTGTCCAACATGAAGGTATAGTATAAGAACCATCTCGATCAAGCATATCTTCATGTTGCTTGATTTCTGAAGCTACTTCAAACTTAGTTAGTTCTTTATATTTATGACTAACTAAATCTTCATAAGAAACATCCTGATCTTGGATAGCTTCAACATAGGACTTTTCTGCATAATTTGATCCCTCAATACAGATCTCTTTTAACTGGATCCCAGATCAACTATAGCATCATCTAATTCAAGAATTTGCACATAGTTAGTTTCTACATATAGAATCAAATCTTCATATATAAGTATTCTAATAGTTTGAACTTTTGGAGTAGTTTCAAAATTAATTAATGCACCAAAAATCTTGTCCAACATGAAGGTATAGTATAAGAACCATCTCGATCAAGCATATCTTCATGTTGCTTGATTTCTGAAGCTACTTCAAACGTAGTTAGTTCTTTATATTTATGACTAACTAAATCTTCACAAGAAACATCCTGATCTTGGATAGCTTCAACATAGGACTTTTCTGCATAATTTGATCCCTCAATACAGATCTCTTTTAACTGGATCCCAGATCAACTATAGCATCATCTAATTCTTTCTGAACAATTTCAGAATCAACTAATCCTTCAATCACGATCTTTTCTAAACTTGATACAATATCAACTTGATTAAGCTCCTTCTGCTCTAGATTCTAATGTGGACTTGATTAATACTCATACTAATCAACCTTACCATGCTCTGAGTCTTCAGAAACTGATCTAAGCTCTAATTGATCAAACTTATCTTTAAACCAATTTTGTTTTTCTTCTAAATCTTTAGGAAAGCCTGGAATCATAATCCACTTTTAAGATAATTTTTGTTTAGGATGTCTCACTTTGTATGAATTTGAGTAGACAACCATAAGAATGTCCCACACTTTTTTTGGCTCCTTTAGATCTTAGATATATAGATAATTTTCTTTATCAATTGAAATTTAAATAATCCATATTATTTTCCTAGATTTTAGATTTTACTTTCTTATTAAAATTTTATTTATTGGTATTGTCTATGACTGATCCAAAATATTTCATAAATCTTGATCTTTCAAATAAGACTTGACAAGATCCTTCCAGTATAGATAACAAGTGTTGTTTAACTTACAGAGGAAAATAGGATTAACAAGAGTAGCCTTATTGATATTGATAAGATCAGGTATCTTGAATCTATTAAGATTGAAGATAGTAGCATCAATCATAATAATTCATCTTTTTAATCATAAAATAAGAGTCTACATGCTTGCACTGCTGTAAAACAAAATACTAAAAGCTTTTCAACTATGCTGAGCTATGAACACATAAACTACCAACAATTAAATTGTTGCTCCAAAAAAAACTAAGCTAAATAAATTTCATCAAAGCTAAAAACTGCTTGATCACTCTCCAAGCATATGATTCTAATATCATGTAGAGCCATAATACATAGGCCATCAATCTCAAAACCTATAACTTTGATACCATGTAGAATCACTAATATCAAAACCTTAGCTTTGATATCATA
Organism: Elaeis guineensis; assembly: GCF_000442705.2. Lineage (NCBI taxonomy): Eukaryota > Viridiplantae > Streptophyta > Magnoliopsida > Arecales > Arecaceae > Elaeis > Elaeis guineensis. The sequence continues at coordinate 25,544,311 of NC_025993.2, read as the reverse complement.
TAGAATGATATGCTGCTCAGAGTAGATCGATCATGTTTTAGCCCAAGATTGAAAACAAACATCAAATGAAAAAAATAATTGTAGAGAATCGTGAGAAAAAAATATGTAAGAAAAAATTTGAGAGCGAAAATCAAATTTATTCAAAAGAGAATAAAGACTAAAACCTCATAAAAATACCTTATGGAAGGGTCTCCACATACAAGAATAATCTTTCCTCTCTCTTTCTTTCTACACCCTTTTCTATACTCTTCCACACACAGAAAAGAGACCAAAGGTTCCTTTAAATAGAGTATCACATGGATAGGATGTTTGACTCATATCTAAACTCAAAAATCAAAAATCCACTAAAACACAATATCTAAACTAAATAGAATAACTTTAGAAATGAAATCCTATTTGAAATAAGACACACAAGGAATAATTAAATAGAGTTACAAAATTATTAAAACTAATGACCAACTAAAAATGGAATCCTAATTGGAGTAGGCTTTGGCTTTTTTTTAGAATTTTGATGTTTAAAATGAAGTTGGCAGATGCTGTTGACTTCATCTTAAGAATCAAAATAAAAAAGGAGTCATTCAAGTTCACACCTGGTGCAACTAATATAAAGTTATACATTTTTTGAATTACATGATGGGGTTCCCTCATCGATGATATGAGTTGTTGGATGCAATTTATTACCTCTAAGCTATTTACTTACCAAAAATCATGAGGCTTGCAGATCCCTAGACTGTACATAAAGTGGTCAAAATTTGGATATTTTAGATAAAACAAAATAATACATGTTTTTCCACTTGATACATAGAGTAGGGGTTTTTAAGTTTCATGAAGTTTTTGTATGAAAGTAATTTAGATGTAATAGAACATATCTAATAGTTCATATTATCGATATTGGGCTTCCATCATTCATGTCAAAGAAGGTGTAAATCTATAAGTTCTATAGTAGCCATAATGTGATCCGGTTCTACACAAACATATATATATATATATATATATATATATATATATATATATATATATATATATATATATATATATATATATATATATATATATATATATATAGTAGAGTTAACGTATTCCATTACAAGAACTATAAAACTATTTAGTCATGTTATCTTACCTTTCATTTTTTTTTCCCCTCTTTTTTCTTTCCCAATGCAATCGAATATTTGGAGTTAATAGTCCATTTCTGCAATCCTATCATGATAAGCCTAGATTTGTTGGATGCGCACGTGTTCAGGCCTCCATATATATACTTGTCTAATATTGTCTCTTATAGATAAAGATGGTACCGGTAGAGTCCTAAACTGAAGAGAGCGGCTTCAGATTGCAATTGACACTGCAAAAGGTCTAGCATAGTATATATTATCTGTTCTTTTATGATTATATATTTTTATTATAGGAATCCCTATCATCCAACTAAAGATTAATTTAGTGAACAGGGCTGGAGTATCTGCATAAAAAATGCACCCCATCTATCATCCATAAAGATGCGAAGCCCAAAAACAGCCTCTTATCACAAAACTTGGCGGCCAAGATAGCATATTTTGGGGTGTCAAAAGCTTTCCTCACTGCTGATCACACTCATGTGTCTATCGAGGTTATCGCGGGCACTCTAGGATACATGGATCCTGAGTATGATTTGATAACTAGTCATATATAGCTAATTTCCACAAAAATGTGATCCTCTTCAATGTGACTTTTGCACTACAGAATGTGGTACTATCGTAGATAGCTGCCATATCATCTATTTCGGAAATGGATGGTTCTCCTTTATCACCATGACATGCTATGTACCATACTAATAATACCTCATCATCTTCCAAAAATGAATAAGTGTTGCCCATCACCGAGATAGATGACCTGGCAACTATTCAAAATTATACTACATTTTGCATATGTGTAAAAGTTGCATTGTGGAAGATTCAAACTCATTTCCACATCTTTTTGCTTCTACTTGTGGCACCACTTTTCCATAGTAAGCAAAGTGAAATTTATAAGCCATGTAAAATTATCCAAGATCCTCTGTGGTACGCTGTTTGCACCACAAAGTGCTATGCAGCATTTGATAGTCATCATATGGTCATCAAATAAGATGTGATGTGTATAATATGTAAGGCCATCCATCGAGTGCTACACAGTATTCTGCAGTGTAAATCATGCACCTAAGAGGATTTATGCTCATGTAAAATGGGGACCTTGTACTCTCTAGCCGTCTACAAGAAACAAGAAGCTGATGCACTGATTTGATGCATCCCAGTTGAAGTGCCTACTAGAAGGCTGGTTGGGCCTCGGTGCCTAGGATTAAAAAAGGCACATCCTTGTTTAACATGTGACAACTATAAATTAACTAATGCTGGACTTATTCGAGATTATGGAAACTGATGATATAATCTTTATCTAGGTACTAAGGTACCTTCAAGCTGAATGAGAAGAGTGATGTATACAGCTTCAGGGTTGTTCTCTTAGAGTTGATAACAGGCCTACCGGCTGTGGTTAAAATCCCTGAAAGGGGTCACATAGCCCAATGGGTGCGGCAGCGGCTCGCCAGAGGGGACATCACTGATGTTGTTAGTGCAGGGCTTAAAGGGGAGTATGACACCAATTCTGTTTGGAATGTGGTAGATACAACAATGAAGTGCACCATGCCAACGGCTAGTCAGAGGCCAGCAATGTCTGAAGTGGTGTCACAGTTGAAGGAGAGCTTGCAACTTGAGCTCAGCCATGAAAGAGCCGAGAATATCTATGAAAGAGCTCAGAATATCTATGTAGAAGCCCTTGAGCTGGATCAGATAGATTTATTTGGAATGGCACACACTGACGCAAAAATTACTGAGAGTGGTCCAACAGCAAGATAAGGTGCATCTCTATGAACTCTATACCTACTTGTGCATTCTGTGCTTGTGGTTTGGTGTGGTTTTGAAAGTGTCCTGCTGTGTAGAAATGGTTGAACCATGGTGTGGTTTGGTCTTCAATAACTGTTGGGGAGGACTAAAACTCTAATGCATATGGTTATTGGTAGTCTTTGTGGTTCTGAATCCAATTATTTGCTCATCAACGATATCTTGCATGCATGTTTTGTTTAACCATAAGATTTATGAGGCTGATTATGGTGGTGAGTATGTTTCAAACAATTTGAACCTAGTCTATCAAGAATATGGTATGGTACATGCTGGATCATCAGCTGACTACGATGATATCTATGCTGACCGATGAATGATGGATTTCGGAATGCTTTGAGATCTGTGAAGCTGATGATCCCATGGTGATTTCATGCGAAGGAAGGTTAATCATTCTTTTGTGCGGAAGATACAATGTGGTCCCTGTACATGAGGTCACTGCTCCATTTGCACCTCAGTCAAACTGTTAAGAAACAAGCATGGGATTAAAAACTAAAGAACAGCCTGAAAAAATTTCCCTTTTTTGGTACAAGTATCCAATGCAAAAATCAATGCCCATGCAAATCATGTGGTCGGTGAATCTAAATTACAATAGCTCAAGATGTTATGCTAGATGGATTTGGAGCCAACAACATCCGTTCTTGGACGTGGTTATTAAGTCGAATTACAAAACGATTTGGTAAGGATTTTCTCTATGATTGGCAGAGCAAATACAATAAAAAAGGGCAATTAAAGTTGGTGAAGATTGGAAAATCCATCATAAGTCTATAGACAGAGACATGTAATAACGTAAAAAAACATTTTTTTCGGATTAAGAGAATTAGTAACTTGTGTATATTATGAAAGTTTCATCTAGATATGCATCACAAGCAAAAAAGTACCCTCACCAAATGGTTTTTCACATGATTTTCATATAACTAGAAATAATAAAACTTACCCATCGATCCAACGTATTAATTCAACCTGCATAACTCATTTAAAAAGCAGGTCAGAACAGGTTATTACGGGTTAGACAGATTTTAAATAGTTAAATGAGTCTCAGATGAGTTAAATGAGAAAATGGATTGCATTAAATCCATGTTAGACTGACATAATTATTAAACGGGTCAAGACGGCTTAGATGGCTTTGAACTCTCTCTGAGTCAAGTCAGATTGTTTATGGCACAGACTCATTTATGCTAGACTTATATCCGCTTATTTCAAGTCAGTTATGGGTTGGGTCAGATCCTAAATTACCACCCCATATAGCATATGATCGTTTTAAGTAGGAAACTTTGTTTCTATTTTTGTTTAAAGTTGAAGGAAAAACGTGCTATGCGTTTATTAAAACTACTTAGAGAAACGTTCAAAAACACCGATTATTCTACTTGACTTGCAATGTTGACCAGTAGGTATAAGTTTTATGATAAGAATACTATCATTTTATGTGTTCATATTAGTTTGATGGCATAACGAGATATAAGTCTCATAAGCGGTGGTTGTTGCAATTTATTGTACGACTTTCATAAATATACTATTATTTTTTTACTAACTAGTACAATTTCTTAGAATATTTATCATATCTTAAGTCCTAATCATGAAAGTTTGTTTTGATTATATATTGGGGGATTTCATTATTACAAAAGGGACCTAAAGTAAACAAGGAAGGAAAAATGCATATACAGAGGGCTACTTAGCAAATAATCTTTTAGGGTACTTAACTTTCTCTGGAAGAGGAATGTTGAATTAAGTAAATACATACTATCAATTGTGCGACCAAAATACTTTAGTTCTAATTGATACAGAGTCCACTCCCCTCTACGTAAGTACCATACCACCTTGATCCATAGGGCTTGGGGAGCATCATATGGGCTTGCCATACGTGGTATTCCACATTGGTGTTTTTTGTTTCGAGAAAAACTATTCCACATTGATTAAATTTCTCATTTTCATACCAAGGTTAAAATAGCGGCAAGTACAATGTTTGAACAACCATTTTGGCAACAGTTGTATGAATCTGATGAATGACAAATCTAACCCAAGGTTACAATTAGAACCCTAACATGCACGAGGGTATTTCTAGTATGGAAAATTATTTGTACACCACTTGTGGTGTAGAAAATCCGATGTGGAGTGCACCACCTCATCCGATTGGACCATGCAGCTGTCACTTTCCAACGCGCATTTAATGTCCATTTAATGCCCGCAGTTCTATTTTTTTATTTAAAATTTTGAATGACGAAAATACTCCTTTTCTTTCCAAAAAATTATGACATCCTATGTCGATATTATGGCATCCTACATTAAAATCATGACTTTTTGTACAGGATGTCATAATCTTTTCACAAGATATCATAAAGAGATAAGGATATTTTTGTCATTGAAAAATATAAATCATAATTTTTTCAGAAGGAAAGGAGCATTTTCGTTATTCAAAATTTTAAACGAAAAAGTAGAACTGTGAGCATTAAATGTGTGTTGAAAAACGATGGCTATGTAGTCCAATAAAGTAAAGCGATGCGCTTCACATCGGATTTTTTACACCGCGGGTGGTGTAAAAGGAATTTCTCTTCTAGTATTTGCCCTATACTGCTTTGAACCATTTTTTATGCATTTATTGGTACACCAATTATTTCACTTCTAGTTTTAGTGCTTAATGGTATGAGCAAATGATAGAAATACCCCACATAAGGAAAGCCCCTGGTTGGGGGGGGGTGCAGATGTTGTCATTTTCTCATAAGAGCAGGATAATTATAATTGTTGCCACCAACAACTCCACTTACAGGTTTTAGCTAACAGTTGATAACTCCATCTCCTTGTAAAAGAGATATGAAAGGGATCCTGTGATAAAGAACAACTTTAGAGGAAAAAACTACCTCTCTCCCACTATTCTTCTCTTTTCCTCTACTATTCTCCGGCTTCAGCTAACTTTGACATCAAAGGATCCCCCTCAGAAAACCCTCGATGAGTGCAAACTTTTCTTGTAGATTTTCTCCAATCAAATTCTGGATAACATCCAGCTCTAGCCATATCAGCACTCAGTCGGAGTCGCACGGCAATAGATTGACATTAGAGAAAGGGTCTAAGCTTATTTTAAGAGGAAAGAAAGTATGGTGCGGATGAGAGCCTACAACTCCACCACTTCTCATCAGTGATCTCCTCACTACAACCAGAGCAGCACCGCTCGGGAGTCTATTGCTGTGCCACACGACTCTGACTGAGTGCTGATGTGGCTAGAGCTGGACGCCATCCGAGAGTTAAGATACTGAAAAAAACCTACAAGGGAAGTCTGCATTCACCGAAGGTTTTTCGATCAGAGAACATCTGATGCCAAAGTTAGCCGAAGCCCAAAAATAATAGAGAAAAAGAGGAGAATAGTAGGAGGGATGTAGCTTTTTCATCTGAAAGTTGTTCCTTACCTTAAGCTCCCCTTCATACCTCTTTTATAAGAAGGTGGAGCTGTCAGTTGTTAGCTGAAATCTATAGATTATTAGGTTTGATTCTTTAGGCTGTTAGGCCACGCTCTGGCCATTCATTGGGGAAGAAAATCCACCCACTAACCTTCGAATCAAGGTTGTTAGTTATGGATATCAGTTGCGAACTTCTCCCACATGGATAATTGAGTTGGTGGCCTAAAATGGGCATGAGGTCAAGGTGGCAGGCCCATATCCGATGTGATTTCGTCGAGTTGCTTTGGACACGCCCTAAGGAGAGGGGTTGTTCCAATCGACAAGCTATCTCCACAACACTTGCCTCCACATTCGAGTTTGAAGTAGTTTTATGGCTTTGGACAAAGGAAGTAGTCAATATAGTCATTGGCTACCGATCTGGTTCCCTCTTGAAAGTATCTATTTCGTTATGCTCAGTGGATGGAGTTTTAGAGGGATACTAATGCATCACTTTGTGATTCATACCATTGTTATGAGGGAAGGGAGCTCGAGGAGTCACAAAATAATGCTTTGGAGAAAAGAGATCTAGAGATCATTCTCGGGTTTACCGAGACCCACCATGTGTCAGGTATTGATGAGACACGAAGCATGCTCCACAAATCGTCTTATGCGGGTTGATCCAAGAAGGGTGCCACGAAGGGTTGCAAGATTTGTTACTCTTAATATTGGCCAAGTGGCAAGATCTAGTGGTTCGATGGCTACATCTGTACCATCGATGGTCTGTATTTATAAACTACTCATTCGGTCAGATTTCTTGCCACCTAATCATTAGTTATTCTTTCATCATCGTAGCTATCAGAGGAAGGCTCTTTTCTCCTCTCACTGATGCCATCTCTATTGGTGCTGGTGATCACATTATCTTCTAGTGGATCCTTCATCCCTAATCTTGCAGCGATGAGGTTGTCATACTCATCTATCAAATCGGTGATGAAGAGGAGAATGAGTTCATCTGGAGGAGAGTACTTGTCGAAGAGGCCGAGGAGTATCCAGTCAAGGGTTCCTGCATCCCTTCTGGCATGATTCCCAAGAGTATCGGGTATAAACCCAATGAAGACTGGGGACAAGCCAATAGTGATCAGGTAGGTATAGTCTACTGCACTACTAGCCTCGGGGTTGCCTCGAGCTCTTTCTCCAATAGGTCGGACCTAGCCTCCCCCTGGGATGTCAAGCGAGTTGACAAGGTTTGAGGCAGGCTCGTCCTTGTCTAGGGGCAAAGGGGGGTTTGCCACCATTGCAAAATCAGTGCGGAGGGATGCCTCCACTATCCAGAGCCACCAACTTGCTTAGGAGCTGATGGGGTTGATTCTGCTACCAGTCGATCAGTTGAAGAGGGGGTCTCACCCTCTAGATGAGGTCGGGGTGAGTCCCTGCTTCTCACATCTACTCTTAACTTTTGGTTGTGACTTCCTAACTCTTTATCTTTTCATGTAACTGGCACATAAAATTGCTATCCTCGATCAAGAACTTCAGACATTCAAAGCTCAGGTGAGGGCCATAGAGGAGCTGAGGCAAACCACCGAGGTGGCCAAGAAGGCGATTGAGGATAAGTTGAAGTTCATCGAGGCTGCAGTCGAGAAGGAGAAGGCAAAAGCTTTTGCCGAGGCCCAACTCACAAGCATCAAGGAGTACAAGGCTTCAGTGGAGTTTGAGAATGAGGTGGCTGAAGGTTCTTCAGTCGCCTATATATATGGCTTCCTTGACTACAATGTTAGAAATTATGTCCTAAAACCAATCGTGTGACGATTGAGTTTATCCTTTTATATGAATTATTATTGAATAAAAATTATTTTGATATTTTTTATCACAAAGTAACATCTTCCTTGAACTCTTGTACTGTGATGAAGTCCTTACAACTATACTAGTATACGATAAAGAGAGGATTTATCGTATAGTTCTTAAACATGTTTGCGATCAAATGATACGTCCTTACAGGATGATGACGTTTATTGAGTGGAGGTCATTGTGTGCCATATGGGTTGGTTATCCTCTTAACCAAGGAGTGTGGTGACACTGGTATGACATACAGGTGAGATATAGAGGTACATCATCACTGAACAAGTGACTCACCTGCTGAGCATTCTGTTATCAAGAGCTGCTCATGAAACATATGGATATAAGTGTCTTTCAGATCTGAGATCATCATAGTGACTTACAAGCAACTCACTGTGCTTTAGTGTCGAACTATCTAAATTTTTAATGCAGTGATGGAAGACTACTGGGTACAGTCAAGTACTTGCGAAGTCTGTGTGTCGGTCAAGATGGGATTGATCCCTCCAAATTATTGGAGTTGATGTATCATTGTATTTCAATTTAGCAAAGCCTTGACCAAAGTAATCTATGAGATGGATTTGAAAGGTTAAAATACAATGTGGATGAAGCAATCTCGGTTGACAGTCAATCTGAGACCATCCTAGAGCATCCAGGGTCAAAAAGATGAATTATGCAGTAACCATATGTACAGGTTCTGAAATATTCTTTTGCGATAATTTGATCTATCTGAATATCAAAAATCATTGCTAGATGGTATCTCGATTAATACAGAAATTAGTTTCTATGCTATCAGCTTAGTGTTTGAACCTATGGAGTCATGTACATAAATTAGACAAAGTATAAAGGAATTGATCTATGTTTATATGTCCAATTTGAAAGTACTTGACTTGATTGAATATATAAACTAATTTAATTGAGAATTAAGTTATGGATCAAATAGGATTGAAGAGTTGACTATGTCTAGCTAGCACTACACATGAGGTTCAGGTTCGATCCCAAGGATGAACAGTTTTTGATCTATGATCTATGAAGCATATGAGAGATTGAACTTAAATACTGATTAATTTTAGATTAGATCTGAATTAATTAGGCTTAATTAGATCTAAAATTTAAGTTAGATTTGATGCAAAAGTCCTAAAGAGTTTGAGATTAACAGCCTTTCAAAATTATTTCGAACCAACTTCGAATTGAATTCGAATCGGATCTATTTTGATGAGATATGAGAATTTCTACTTGTACTGAGATTCTCCTCTCATATGGATCGACCAAACCTGAAATGGTGCTGGTTTGGAGCATCCCATGTGAGTGAGGGAGTGGGTGCAAATTGGTTGTCATAAGTGATGGCAATTCTATCTCATGTAGAAATCCTTCTTTCATGAGTATTAAACTAATTCAAATCAGATTTGAGTTAAGACTCCTATACTTATTGGATCATGAAAATCATTTGTAAATAGAGATTGTCTGTACCTATGGATGCATAGCAAATAAATTAGATTGAGAAAAGAGAGAAAGAGAGAGAGAGGCATGAGAAGAGAGAGATCTCTTCTTCTCCTTGGCCTCTCCCCTTATTGCCGCCCCTTCTCCCTTGGGCGTGGGCTCTCTTTGGGTGTCCCACCTGCTGATGTGAGGTGTCACACCAGCACATCTCCTCCCTCTTTTTATTGGGTTGTGAAGCCGATTGGATCAGAGTTTATCTCGCTTTTCTGCGGTATCTAGCGTGCATGCGAAGTAGAGGGTCTGCACATCCAGGGCTTCACGAAGATTTAATTCAGATTAATTAAGATTTGATCTCTAGTTCTGCTGCTAATCAGATAAAGATTTGATCATTATTCATATAGATTAATAGAAAAATTTTTAGATGCAATCTGAATTTTTTGAAGAGAAACAATTTCTCTTCCCTTCATGTACTCAAGCTGGACTTGAGTTGTTTTTATCTTGAGAATAGTGATGATGAGGTCAGGGCATTCTCGTCAGACGAGGAAGAGTCCGCCTCATCCAAGCCTGTCCCAATTGAGGCTCCAACTCCTGCCACCGAGGATGCTACTAAAATCACTTCACCTACGCTCGAAGACTAGCTTTTTCCTTTCTTTTGTCATTGTTTTTTATGTTTTTTCATGGATGAACTTTTGTAGGAAACTTGCAACTTATCTTTTTAGCTTTTTGAATAAAATGAAGTTTGTTGTTACCTCTCGATATTTGTGTAGACTGGCTCTGATTTTAAAATCTTCATTAGTTTTTCATAAGGTCAAGATTCTTAGCTCAGACCATACTTCTAAACCTCGGTGCTAGAGGCCATGTTATTTATGGTCAGTATAGAGTCATCTTATGATGGTTTTCGCCAAGTCATTATTGTCAACCCTAAGAGACCGTGCAGGATCTCCAAAGGGTTAGCCCCTTTATAGTCACTGTCATGGCCTCCGCTTCGACTTGTCCATGGACATGGAGCAACAAATGGCCAGATGAGGTCCTCAGAGGATTAGCCCCTTCATTGTCATCATCGTGGCCTCCGCTTTTATTTGCCCATGGACAAATAGCAGTAGGTGATGAGGCGTGGTCTCTAGAGGATTAGCTCCTTCACTATCATCATCGTGGCCTCTGCTTCTACTTGCTCATGGCAAGAAGCATCAAGTAGCCAGATGGGGCCCTCGGAGGGTTAGACCCCTCACTATCATCGTCATGGCCTCTACTTCGACTTGTCTATGGACAAAGAGCGTCAGATGGCTAGGTGGGTTTCTTAGAGGGCTAATCCCTTCACTATCATCATCATAACCTCCACTTCAACTTGCCTATAGGCAAGAAGCACCAAATGGCCAGACAAGATCCTAAGAGGATTAGCCCTTTCACTGCCATCATCGTGGCCTCCGCTTCGACTTGTCCATGGGAAAGGAGCACCAGATGGACAAGCGGGACCCCTGGAGGGTTAGCCCCTTCACTGTTGTGGTCATGGCCTCCACTTCAACTTGCTTGTATGTAAGGAGTGCTAGATAGCTAGACAAGATAAGACATCAGCTTGGGTGTCCTCGGATCTTTGCATCTGTTGGACCTCCAGATTTTAGGAGGCCTTAAAGAACTTCTTTGCGCTTTTGCAGACATCGAGTCATCTTTGATCTTCGATCCTCGTGTTCTCCTTGGATTCATCCAACATCAAATTATGAGTTGGTAAAGACCCTCGGGTCCTTTATCTTGAGTTCTTTGGCGATGTTGAGGTCTACAAACAATGCTTCATATTGAGCTCCATTATTGAAATGTTAAAGTCAAGCTAAAGTGCGTATTTTATTATAGCTCCTCTAGGACTGCTAGGATCGGTCTAGCCCCACATCCTCCAGAGTTTTGAAGCCTCATCTACATGTATGGTCCAGCAAGGGGTTCCCGCTCCCTCTATTTGCTCTGGGGTTGATTCCTTGTTGGGTCATCATGAACTCCATGAGCTTTTCCAAGGTTATGTCAAAGGTATGCTTATTGGGATTGAGCCTCATTTGATTTCACTTCAATTCAGCACATGCTTCCTCCTCAATGGGCTATTGTCTTTTTGGGGCAAAACTCCTGCTCTTCTGCCAAATAGGACGATGGCTCGAGTCCATGCTCAACTTATGAATAATAAGATCAGAAGATATACTTGTCATGTCTAATGTTGACCAAGTGAGAACATCCTTCATGGATGTGTAGCAACACCACCAGTCCATCCCTAATGTTTGATGCCAATTATGCCCCGAGCTCAATGGGCTTGCCTGGATCGTTGGCGGGGGGGGGGGGGGGTTGACTGCAATGAGTTGCCCAACTAGCCCACTTCGACTTTCCTTTGGCTCCTCATGGCCTTCAATTAGTAGGGCCCCTGCTAGGCATTTCCCTTGTATCTTCACCGAAAAACATTAAAGAGCCAATCTTTGATCTCCTTGCATTTCATTGGCTTCACCCTTGTTTGGAAATTTAGATAGCTTGGGGAGCATTTGGCCCAGGTTACCTAAGAATTGCATCACAGGCAGAGAGGACTAGAATCACTAAAAAGGTTGATCGCATGGTCCAACTCTGCATCCTCTACCCGACGAAAATTGGAAGAGTTATCTCGCCCTCCACAGTCACTAGATCCCCAGAGAATCTAACCAGTGGGATGTTGATATTTCTTAGTCAGTTGGCAGGTAATTTATTCTTTAAAAAGCATCATAAAACAAGATGTCAACTAAACCTCCATTATCCACTAAAATTTCTTTTACACTACAGCCTACTATCATTAGTGATATAATGACAGTGCCATTGTGAGGGGTATGCTCCCCTCGAAAATCATCATCAAAAAAAAAAAATAATATCGCCTATGTACCATCTCTCTACCCGCTCAATTCAATCCTCTACCTCCTGCCACCAGTGAAACCAAAAATTGCACCAATGACCCCAGCCATTGGTCGATTGCCATTATTCTCCTTGTCAGGATGGTTTTATGATGGCTCTTTGGGGGCTCGGTTCCACTGCTCCTGAACATACTTACCGAGGTAGTCTCTTTAAATCAGGACATCAATCTTATCTTTGAGTTGGAAGTATTCCTCAATATCGTGATCATGGTCACAATGGAAGCAGCAGTACTTCCTCTTGGTCCTTCTAGCCGAAGGAGCCTTCATTGGCTTAGGCCACCATAGATACTTCTGGCTCTTGATCTCCATCAGGATCTAGGATCAAGGGGCGAACAGAGGAGTGTAGCTGTCTAAGATAGACTCCTCGGCCTATAGCCTTTCGATGGTTAGGAGGATTCTCCTTTGGCTTGAGTCATCCAAGGATCTTCCTGACCCCTCTTCTTGCTAGGGGTCTTCTTTCCTTCTGCTTGCTTGCAGGCTATCCGAGCTTCTTTCGTCTATGCATACTTTCGGGCATAGATTGGCAAGTTAGCATAGTCCCTCGAAAAGATCTTATCAAAGGAGAAGATGAGGTGCTCATTCCTCAATCCTCCTTAAGTGTTGACATCACCACTAACTCTTCAAGGTTGCACACCTCTAGCATAGCTATATTAAAGCATGTAATGTAGTTGTGGAGCGACTCATGCCCTTCCTGCTAGATAGAGAGGAGGCTATTAGTACTCTTCAACTGAATTTGATTACTACTGAAGTAAGCAACAAATAGCCTATCAAGCTATTCAAAGGAGTAGATGGATCCAGATTAGAGTCCTGAATACCATGTCCATGCTGACTTCTTGAGGATGGCTGGAAAAGTGAGATAAAGGAGGGCATCTGAGGTACTCTACGGCATCATAAGGGTCCTATAACCCTCCAGATGATTGAGATGATCCAAGGAGCCATCATATAGCTCTAACTAAAGCATCTTGAACCGATTCGAAATCAGTTCACTCAAAACAGCTACAGAGAAGGGGGTTGGGAGTTGAAGTTGATACTATTACTGTCCCGATGAGTCCTGCTCTAGACCTCACCAAGACGGCGCTCGATATCTCAGACCTTCTTCTCAAGCTCCTCCTCCTGACGCAACCTTCGGGCCTAGGTGAGTAACCCGGGGTCAAATCCCCACTGGAGGGAGAGCTCCATAACCAAGCCTCTTCCCCTCGACTCTGACAGGAGGAGGATCAGGGCACGAGAGTAGGAGTACAATGAGAATGCTATCGAAGGGCAGATTCCATGATCCTAGAGTGAGATGGCCACATACGCAGGAAGGAGTTGCTCAAGGACTTAGCTCTGCCTGTTGTTGCCATCCGCCATTTGTTGGAGCTATTGTATAGCACCAGTTAGTGCCTAGATCTGACAGACCAAGATATCAAGGGATTGCGGGTCCATCATGATGGGGGGTTGCATAGCAACAGACCCCCGAACGGTGTTGCTTTGGCTACGATGAGGAGATTGCCAATAAGAAGTAATGGAGTTGCGGGCTCTTATCTGCATCATGCTCTCTTTTCTCTTAAAATGGCTTAGGCCCTTCTTCTAGCACCATCTGTTATTGCACGACTCCTACTAAGTGCTGACGTGGCTGGAGCTAGACACCGTCTGGGATCCAAAATACTAGAGAAAACCTGCAATAGAAGTCTGCACTCATCGAGGTTTTTCAGGTAGGGGATCCTTCGATGCTAAAGTTTGCTAAAGCCCGAGAGCAGTAGAGAAAAAGAGGAGAATAGTGGGAGAGAGATAGCTTCTTCCTCTAAAAATTGTCCCCTACCTCAGGGTCCCCTTCATACCTTTTTTATAAAGAGGTGAAGCCATCAGTTGTTAGCCGAAACTTGTAGGTTATTAGATCTGATTCATTAGGCCATTGGGCCATGCTTTGATCATTCACTGAAGAGAGATCTGCCCACTAACCTCCGGATCAGGTTGTTGGCCATGGATATCAGTTCGGGCTTCATTCACATGGATAATTGAGTTTGATGGCCTGAAATGGGTATGGGGTCGAGGTTCCGAGCCCACATCTAGTGCGATTTGCCAAGTCATCCAAGACGCGCCCCAAAGAGAGGATTTATTTCGGCCGGCAGGCTATCTCTATAATAATAACCATTTGTCTAGGATATCATAATCTTTGAGTCTCCTTCCAAGATGATTAGGTCACTTTGAAAATTCATCACAACCATCATCTTTACCTCTTAAGCATAGGTGTGGTCTAAAGCTCGGTTAAAAATAAAAAAAAACAAAAAAAATCAAGGATGGGTCCAAGTTATATGGAGACCTAATCTGAGCTCTAACTCAAGAGTAATAGGGAAATAAAACTATAAATTTTGTAAGAAAATGTACTGAACATTTTTAAAAAGAATTTTACTCACTTTGTTGTAAAAATGCAAGTGGCATCAAAGAAATATAGATGTCTCTAGTGCATATAGGCCTTGAACTTTGTGGGCTGCTACATTTGATGGAATCCAAAGTTTATAGCATGTGGATCCTCTATTGTGCACTATACGGTACAGTGCACTACGTGCACATCCGCACGTGCGCGCAGCTGTGTGATGCGTGTTGTATGTAGTCGTGTGCACCATCCATCGTGCGATAGATGGTGCGTGCGATGCACCACACCATGCAGTGCATCGCGTGCACTGCAGAGGATCCTTGCTCAAGTTTATATAGCATTACTCATCTCATCATGCAAACCATCTCATGGATGTGCATGGGAATTAGTGATAGAGGCAAATAGCACAGAGACGGATAACATCTCAAAATATATGTTTTAAGCTCGACATACTAATTACCAAGATTATGACGGGGAAGAGCCTCTGGTCATTAATGAAGGGAGATTGGCGCACATGTTGCAGCCCATGACATGGGGTCTCATGGTGGTCAAAGGCTCATGGCTTGGATGAGTCAATCTCCATTTCACATACGTGAGATATTATTTACTTCAATTTTTGATCCATGACACGAGGCCTTAACGATTTTATTCTTTAAAAAATATCTTATGAGAGAAAAAATCTCATTCCGTATAAATTACTCTCTTTTGGCTTACAATCATTATGGAACAACAAATACTGTCCTCCCGCGACAGCATGCGTTATTAGTTATTACACGTTTTTTTTCACGGAAGTCCAATACCTGTGATGCACCTGCGCCTTGCTGCTCTCCCAGTGCTCTTTCTTCCTTCTTCGTTTTTATGGGGAGCGCTTAAGAGATGGTACCTCAGGCTCCAGGGAGCCCAGTGTGTGTTGGATTCCCGTTTTATCTTCCATTTTTAAACTGCTCACGAGAATCTCATGGCCTCGTGGGATCGTGCATGCTCGCTGGACTCCAGGATTTTTCTATTATATACAAATATATTTATGCATTCCATGTAAGAAATAATGTCCACTTCCCTTTACATCTCAAGAAGGTCCCTAGGTTCCCTTCTTTTCATCCTTATGATGACGTCAAAAGTAGGGGTTCCGGTGGGTGCTGGTGTCTCAAAAGAGGACCTGGATAGATCCAAAATGGCCAAGCAAATACTTGACAAGAAGTCAAAATCTAACCACTACTCAATTACTTTATGGTCGCCTTTTTGCATAGATATATAGTTCTGAATTGGATTTAAGTTTGGATTGGGCACATAATTTAGCATTTGATAAACATAATTCTTTGCTAGTGTTTTGCTCATTGAACTCGATCTAGTGCCAAACTGGACCCATGCCCACGCCACTCAAATTTTCAACAATTCCAATATGCGTGTGGCATGTATGCTAGTGAGGAATCATAAAGAGCATGAATTTTCTGTAGTGTATGATTTGCATGGCAGGGTGCTGTATGGCACTCCATGACCGTCATTAGAAGATAAACAGCTGTCAAACAAGATAATCTTATATATCGCACATGATGTATTTTATTAAATGATCATCCATCTTTTGATAGTAGTCGTTGAGCTGCACAACACTATTCTATGATGCAAATATTATATCATAAAAAAAATTTGGATCAATTATGAATGTCTTTTTCATGAAATTTTTTTATTTCTTCATCTTCTAAAGGAGCAGATCCTCTACAGTATAATTTTTGTACCGTACCATACTGTGCATGCTTGGATTGCCTTCACGTGGAACAAAGCACGTCCAACAGTAAAGCATTAGAATTCCCTTTTTCAAGGGATTTAATGACCTGACAAGATCTCTTGTTAAAGCTAATGACGGGATTTGATGATGCGACTTGACTTAATGATGCACATTAAAACAATACGGAGTTAAAATAAATTTAATGGCAACGCTCTTCTCTTCTTCTTTAGGGGAGGACCTCCTGTACTGCTCCTCTCCTCTCTAACATTGTTTCATCAAGAAGGAGCTTGATTGGCTTTTAGAAACTAAAGAACGATATGGCTTTAGGATGATAGGAGGATCGCCTAGTCCGAACGAAAGCCGGTACCTCACAGAATCAGCGCATTTCATCCAGGAAAAGGAGATGGTGGGATTTGATAAGCACACAGATCTGCTCATCAGATGGCTAATGGATGTGGAGTCCCAGCACACCGTGATCTCTGTGTGGGGCACGGGAGGTGCTAGCAAAATCGCCCTGGTCACCACCGTGTACAGAGCCAGGATGGTCGTCCGCCACTTCTATATCTCAAAGCTATGATGCCCATGACCTGCTCAAAAGAATCATATTGGAACTACACCCAAAGATAGGGGAGGCCATTAATCCACACAGCCTTGATTCTATGCCTTCCCGGACACTAGTGGAGACACTTAAGTCATTTCTGCATTAAAATAAATTTAATTGAGCGTGCACCTCTCCTCTCATGGCCTCATGGAGATGGGTTTGGTCCTATGCTTCTGAATTATTTTGAAGGCCTGATGAGGTGCTTGAGAAGGTGTGTGATGGGAGCATAGACACTTAGACACTAAAATACTGCATCTATTGCACATCTTGATGTATGATTAACGACTAATACTGAAAATATTCCATCAAAAGTCCAATGAGCATCAGACATACTATGCTCCAAACTTGTGCTAGTACTAGTCATTAACTTGCCAGACAACCTAATTTTAAGATTTTGCTGTAATGAAAAGTTTAAAGGATCTGTACAAAATCATCATACAATAGAAGCCATTCTTGGCTTTAAGGATTTGTCCAATGAGCATCAGACATACTATGCTCCAAACTCGTGCAAGTACTAGTCATAACTTGTCATGTAACCTAATTTTAAGATTTTATTGCAATTAAAAGTTCAAAGGATATGTAGAAAATCATCATACAATAGAAGCCACTCTTGGCTTTAAGGATTTGTCTAACGAGCATCAGACATACTATGCTCCAAACTCGACAAGTACTAGTCATAACTTGTCATGCAACCTAATTTTAAAATTTTGCTGCAATTAAAAGTTCAAAGGATATGTAGAAAATCATCATACAATGGAAGTCATTCTTGGCTTTGAGGATTTATTTTTGAAAAAAATGCTAACAGCATGCTCTTACTATGCTAACAGCATATGCTCTTTCTCACAAAATTTAAGCTACAATATCGATGGTGGTTTCACCAAGAAAGCCAACAGGCCTAAAGTCATAAAAAATTTATAAATATAACATAAGACATGTATATATATATATATATATATATATATATATATATATATATATATATATATATATATATATATATATATATATATATATATATATATATATGTGTGTGTGTGTGTGTGTGTGCGCGCGCGTGCGCACGCAATGCTTGAAGATTCTTACATTTACTAATAACAAACTCAACTTAGTCCATATCTCAATTTAAGAATCAGTGTGTAAAATATCTTACTCAATTCTTTCTTTTCTAGATGGCTACTCCCCTACAGAATTAATTACTAGGACCCTCTATTGAACCCTACTACAGATCCACCACTAAGGCCATATTTGAGATCGGTATTGGCAATAGAGTTTTTGAAACTTTTTGAAGTAGAGTTTTTGAAACTTTTGAAAGTAGAGTTTTACAAAAAACTATTTGCTATTTGGTAATTATTTTTATAAAATACCGTAGAATTTTAACATATATTTGATATCTAAAAATAAAAAAGTACTTTTGGTATGATAAAATGATAATAAAAAATATTGCATAATATTATAGATGGAGACTAATATAATATAATATATTTTTATATATTAAAATAATATTATATTATAAATATTATTATCATATAATACAATAATATGATATAATATAATATAACATTATTAGAATTATAATATCATATATAATATAATATAATAGATTATAATCTAATCTAATAATAGATTAATACAAAAAATATATTATATTATTATAGTATAATAATACTATAATAGATTATATTATATGTTTATAATATAAATATTATTATATACTAAAATATTATTATATTGTATAATGTTATTATCATATATTGTAATATAATGTAATATAATATAATATTATACTACCATATCATATTATTATAACTATAATGTAATATAGTATAATGGACTATAATCATAATAGATTATAATGTAACAAATTATGTTATATTATTATTAAATATTATTATATTAGAATGCATTGTTATAACATAATAATGTATAATATATTATATAATATATTATTATTATATAATTATATAATATAATATAATATAATCCAATATATTATCTTATTATATTAGTAAATATAATATAATATAATATAATATAATATTATACTATATTATATTGTGATAAGATAATGCATCATAATATTAATTTATTATTTTATTATGTTATATTTATAATATAATAATATAATATGATATGATATATGATGTAATTATGAGTTTTGTTAGTAAATATTTTAATTATAAAAAAATTTTATTTAAATCAAAACAGTTTTCCGACGTTGACTAGAAGGAAAAGCTTCAAAATGGAGATTTTCTTAAGTAGATCTTTTTAGTTTTTTAATAAACTCAAAATAACTTTTTAATTTTTTACTGAGCATTACTATACTATCCAAAAGTACTTTTGGAGGATCAGAAAGTACTTTCCAGTCCAAAAGCTTTGCCAATTGGAGCCCAAATCTCCTTAATCTTTTTTACTAATTCCTTATAACAACTAGGGACAAAAAAAAAAAAAAAAAAAAGACAGAGGAGAGAGGAGACAGAAACAGAAAGAAGAGAGAGAGAGAGGGAGGCTCTCTCTTTGTCAAAACAGAGGAAGGGCGGAATCCATGGTGAAAGTGGCTAGAAAGTGGTATTTTACGATGGTAGGAAGATGGCATCCCACGGCAGCAAGAGGTCACTATAGCAGCTAACAATGGCAATTGGCCGGTAGAAGAGGAAAGATAGAAAGAAAATAGGGTGGCAACTATTTTGCTTAGACCGCGGTGAAAAAAGGGTGGCCACAACCTCGGCCAAAGATCTAGGCTCTGTTGAGGACCTTAACAAACACCTTGTCCATAGTGGCTGATAATGAAAAAAATAGAAAAATTGAAATAAGGAAGATGGTGCGTGGCTAAATTTGACAACCAACCAATGGCAATATCCTAGAGACCGGAAGGGTGAGGAGAAGAAAGTATCTCTTCTTTGAGTGTCATCATATCAGCGCTAGCACACAGGATCTTATTAAAACTCCTTAATTAAGCATGATTGGGAAGAGTATTATTAGGATAGGTGACCTTAGGGAAACCGAATTATGGGATACCTTATAAAAAAGAGAAGGTAATCCTAGGGTATGTGCAAAGCACAAGTGTGTACGTTGATCTTCCTGCGATAAGTGCAAAGCATGCACAAGCTGCTTAGTCCCACACACTTTAGATCAACCCGGAATAAGGTATCATACACATGATGCCTATCAAAATAATAGTATTATTGCTGAATTTGATATTTCTAATATTAAAATTATCAAAATCTCACCTATTATAAAATCTTAGATATCATGATTGCTATATATTACATACAGAATATTAGCATATCAGACCATTATAAAATCTTGGATATTACAGTTGCTATATATTGTATGTCGAATCTTGATATATCAGCTCATATCAATCTGTTGGATCATAGGATCCGATGGTCATCTTTATATTTAGTATATGTATCAAATCGTAAGATTTTACTATTGTATTATACTATATCAGTTCTCTAATACCTTTTAGAATTTTACTATTGTATTATACTATATCAAGTTCCTAGTATCTATCTGAGATTTTGTCATTATATTATACTATATCAGATTTCTAATATTTTTCTCAAAATTATGATATTTTAGTATTATATTTTATCATATTTGATTCCTAAAGTATATATAAAGCATACTAATTTCATAAACATGATCAGCAATTCAAATCTTTTTTTTTCAATATAATTTTTTTCACTTACAAAGCCATATAAACTTTGTGGACATTGTGAAACACGCGCACTCGTTCGCGATAATTGCTGGAGTTGCTTGGAAGGTTTAGGCCCCCTCCCTCAATAATAAAACAAGAAAGAGGGATAATAAAAGGGGAAAGAGACAACCACAACAAAGACAAGTGAAGCGCCGGTACGCGGTAACATCTCACGCTTGATGTTATTCCTGGGCTTACCGTCGGTCACGCCAGTGAGTCAGGGAGGAAAGTGGGGAGAAATATTTTCTTGAAAAAAATCTCCAGCCGAAGTCAGACAAAGGTCGCACGGATTGCAACGATTCTAACGTCCAATTTTCTCCCATATATCGCGTTTATATCGCCTTTTTTTTATCTTTTAATCGGCGTGACGTAGACTTTTCCCAAGATCATTAATTTTGCCGTACCCCCCACCTCCCGTGACGCTCCCAAAAGGGTCCAAGTGCCCTGCACGTGACGCCATACCCTGACCTAACTCAAATGGAGTGGCAATTTCGTAGTTATCCTTAGCATCATGTCCGAAATTATGAACGTCGCTGACGGACTCTTTTGTCGTATTATCCCCGGGACGCCCTCTTACGACCGTAGAATTTTCGCTGCAATCACAATAATAATCCAAATGAATACGTTTTACGTCATGATTGGGTGATATTATTGTATCACGTTTGAGACGACTCAGCTGATCAGTCCCCTTCGTCTCTTGTCATTTAAGGCTTGAGACGCCCCTTCACTCCAAACAGGATACAGCATATGCTGTCGCCAAAAGATAATTAAAAGAGTCGACACGTTTCGTTTTATTATTGATCTGTATCATTATTTTAAGTGTAGAGCGAGACAGCCGATCGGTTCACATCTTATAGCAGGCAGAGTGGCAGATTCTTCTGCGGTAAAGTCTAATTAAAACGTCGCCGGCTTATGTGGGCCCACCGCAAACCTTTCCTTGGTACCGGTCATAGCTTATGCTATTATAGGTCCAGAGGCTTATCAATGATATGTCATCGTGCTTATCGTCTGCTCTCTGCCTCCCGTCTTCGCTCGCTATAAATCCGACACCTCTAAGCCATAGATGGGATATTTTTCGTGGAATTTTATTCCTTATTTTATCTATAAATTGTAGCGAAAGGAGTCAATCTCACCGTGCCGCTTTGGATCGATCTCCCTCTCCCCGGCCTTCGGCTGTTGGAGGTGAGCTCTGATTTTTTTCCTCCAATTTTTTCTTGCTTTTCTGTGGAATCTTCGTCTATAAGTTTCGGTTCTTTCCCCCTTTTTTCCTCCGCCCTTCTTTTTCTCGATCCTTTTCTTCCTCGAATCCACCTATTTGAAGCATCTTTGGCGATGCCGATCCATCAAAAACCTAGCTTTTTGGGCCCCGATTCCTGTCGCCGATGTAGATCTCTTCTGTAAACTGGAGGCAGGATTTTTTTGGGCTTTGTCGGTTTGTTTTCTTGGTTATTTTTGGTTTTAACTTCATTGGAAATGCGCCGATGAACCGAATTTTATATTTTCTTGAACTCCTGATCTGCGGTGGACTCCAAGATGGGGTCGTTATCTTTGTTTAACGGTTTTTGTGAGAGGATCTATTGACTTGTTTGGTTTTTGTGAAGGTTTAAGGTTTGAAGGCGGAGATTTGAGGGAGCACGATGTCTTCTTTAAGTAGAGAGTTGGTTTTCCTGATCCTGCAGTTCCTTGATGAGGAAAAGTTCAAAGAGACTGTTCACAAGTGCGTTTACTTGTTAAAGATTCAATCTTTGGTTGATGATGGTGCCTTTTTGTTTGCTTTGTTGTTACTCTGCGTTTTTTTAATTTCTTTTGGTTTTACAGGCTTGAGCAGGAGTCTGGTTTCTATTTTAACATGAAGTACTTTGAGGACGAAGTGCACAATGGTAATTGGGATGAGGTCGAACGGTACCTCTCTGGTTTTACCAAGGTTGACGACAATCGCTATTCTATGAAGATTTTCTTCGAAATTCGGAAGCAGAAGTATCTCGAAGCATTGGATAAGTAAGCTTTATATAATCAAATTTCTGTCTCTTGTACTTTGTTTTGAAGCTCTCTCTCTCTGTCTCTCTCTCTATCTACCTATCTATCTATCTCATGCATGAAAACATTTTTAGATAAAATTTTAATGGAATTTCTACATCTAGGCATGATCGGGCGAAGGCAGTTGACATCCTTGTGAAGGATTTGAAAGTTTTTGCCTCATTCAATGAGGAGTTATTTAAGGAAATCACGCAACTTCTGACTTTAGAGAACTTCAGGTATGAGGATTTAATGTCAATTTTCTTTCTTCTTCTTTCAGTGGATGATTGCTTGATGGACAGCAATGTGCATGTGTCACAGGGAGAATGAACAACTTTCTAAATATGGTGATACAAAATCGGCAAGAGCAATAATGCTTGTTGAGCTTAAGAAACTGATCGAAGCAAACCCTCTGTTCCGTGACAAACTGCAGTTTCCCACACTAAAAAGTTCCAGATTGCGCACTCTCATTAATCAAAGGTGAGATTCAGTGGGCTATTCTTTAATTTTGTAGTCTAACTAGCAGGTGGTCAAATTCATGTACTAAAAGAATTGTAATGAATTGTGTGGTACTTAATATCTTATTTTTAGATGATTTTGATGAAATAATAGTTAAAAATAAATAAAAATCTAGGTCAAAGGAACATGAAAAGAAGGAAAAATATGTAAAATATAAACTTGACTTCATAATTGCAACAAATACTTTGATCCCTCCTTAAATCAAATTGCTACTTCTAAAATTTTCTCTATTTGCTTGGAATTTGTGAAAGAGTGTAAGTAACTTTAAGATAAAAAGAAGAATGATAAAAAACAAAGAAATGAAAAAAGAAGGTCAAGATTCTTCCTCCTCTTCTATTAAGATATTCTTTACCTTATAAATACTTTCAAAGCAATATGCAGTGCATTTCATGATGACCATAGAATATATTCGACAATGTTGTGAAATGTGATGTTTCAAGTTGCCTATAACATGTAAAATTTGGGGTTCATTAAATTTGCTCCACAATGGTAGGCATTGCACAATTCCTGCTTCAAATGTACCCATGGGCTAACTTTCCTCCAATTGCTAACAGCTTGTCATCAAATTTAGCCTCCAAAATAAGAAATATCTTGAATAGTTCAGCAGGATGGGTTAGGGATTTATGATGACTCAACAATTTGGTTTGAATTTATTTTGGTTGTTTTATTTCAAATAACACGAAGCCACTTTTTAAGATTTGCATCTAGGTTGGCTTACCATGTGATGCAGGAAAATTCATGGAGTTTGCTTAGTTAGCTGCTTTTAATTTGTTCTTTTGATTAGTTTAGTTTATGGTCACAAATTATGTGTCTAGTTATAATAGGTA
Organism: Elaeis guineensis; assembly: GCF_000442705.2. Taxonomy (NCBI): domain Eukaryota; kingdom Viridiplantae; phylum Streptophyta; class Magnoliopsida; order Arecales; family Arecaceae; genus Elaeis; species Elaeis guineensis. The sequence continues at coordinate 25,520,125 of NC_025993.2, read as the reverse complement.
GTCATGTGACTAGCACGTGACTTTTAATGAGTTTGGATGGCTAAGATTAGTTGGGGTTATTTATCATCAAGGGATGGGATTAGAGAACCGCTGTAACCCTGGCATAAATAGTCTTTTAGACTCAAATTAAGCAACCACCTTATTCTTGTTTCAGAAGTTAGTGGTTTCCAACCCTAAAATCCATTGTTCTTGTTCCTTTTTCCATCTTGTTGAAATTTAGCCCCTGTTTTGCTGTCTATTCGCTGTTTTTTACTTCCAGCACTACATCACTCTCCTTCCATGCACACGAAACACAGACAAACACATGCACATACTAATCTATATGGGCATGTGTGCGATGCATGTTGCAGTTCAAAATGATATGCAAAATAATTATTTGTTTAGAAATGAAATATAGATGAAAAATGAAAAAAATGTTATTTGGAGAGAGTGAGATTAAGGCAGGTAGTTAGCAAAGAGAGGATTAGGATGAGAGATGATTTCCATCTATAAAATTGAATAGTATTCTTGTCCATTAAGAGAACTATATATTGTTCCAAGTTAATTCATGTTTATGACCTACTCTACTCTATATAAAGTTTTGATAAGCAACAAAATTCAATTTCCAATATGGTTAAATGGCATACCCAGAGGCCTGAACTCATGCTTTTTAACACTATAGATAGGCATTCGATTATGTACATGGAAACTCCTAGACCTATGTATACATATTTATGCTTTTGCTTGCTTATATATGTGGTTTATGTGCATGTTTGTGCATGCACATTCATGCTGACACAACTAACTTGCTGGTGCTTGCTTCCATGAATGAGATATTTGGGCAAGTTCTGTTCTGATTTGCAAGCCTTGTTTTGGTGAATGACTTGCAAGACTTTGACAGTGCATATGAAAGCTAATCTTTAATTTGTCACTTATTTGTTCTAGCATTGAATGCAACTGATATCTTGGCTTTAAAATATTATTTATCTATATTGGGTTTTGAAAGGGGTTGATTTTATTATTTGATTTGGCAGCTTAAACTGGCAGCACCAGCTCTGCAAGAACCCTCGGCCGAATCCTGATATTAAAACCCTTTTTGTTGATCACTCTTGTGGACAACCAAATGGTGCACGGGCCCCATCACCTGCAAATAACCCACTGCTTGGATCCATACCTAAAGCAGGAGGTTTTCCTCCCCTGGGTGCACATGGGGTAACTAAACTAAGTTAAATTTGTAGGCTACCTTTTTTCTTCACCACATCTGTCTAAAATACTTTGATATAAATGGTTTTCAGCCTTTTCAACCTGCGCCAGCACCAGTTGCTGCACCTTTGGCTGGTTGGATGTCTAATTCAGTAGGTGTAACTCATCCAGCTGTCTCTGGTGGTGCCATTGGAATTAGTGCTCCTACAAATCCTGGTAACATCACTTACTAATTTATGCTAGTAGAAGATGACTGCAACATGTTATAGATATCATTATGATTGGCAAAACTGATTGTTTTTTTGCTTTGAATTGTTTTAAATCTTTATGTAGCTGCAATTCTAAAACATCCTAGAACACCTCCGACTGCTAACCCTGCTATAGATTACCCATCAGCAGATTCTGATCATGTATCCAAAAGAACAAGGCCCATTGGGATTTCTGATGAGGTTTGTTAAATGCTTATATCCTGATTATATTACCATCTAATTCTGCATAGGAGTATTTTTCTTTAAATATCATCTAGAATCGGTGTCTTGTTTATTTAGTTATTCTGACCTTCTTTCTGATGACTCAACACTTAATGCAGGTAAATCTTCCCATAAATATATTGCCAGTTACATATCCTCAGAATCATAGTCAGGCTATGTACACGCTGGATGACTTGCCGAAAACTGTTACACGCACACTGAGTCAGGGATCGACTCCCATGAGCATGGATTTTCATCCAATTCAGCAGACCCTTCTCCTTGGTGTGTTATTGTAACTGTTTTAGTAGTACCATGTTTTTGTTTTCCTTTAGGGTTCATTAAAGGGAGTAGCTTCTGTGATTGCTTACTCATGCTGGCACTTGTCTTGTGCTTCTGTCATGGTTTAGTTGGTACAAATGTGGGTGATATTGGATTATGGGATGTTGGTACAAGGGAGCGTTTAGTTCTAAGGACTTTCAAGGTTTGGGAACTTGGAGCTTGTTCTATATCCCTACAGGTTTGTTCCTTCTATATGATACTAAAGTGGATTCCAGACCCATCTTGTGCTTCGACATACTTAACTGTTATATTCTTGCAAAAATCTGATATTTAATTCCATGATACTCAGGCTTCTCTGGTCAAGGAACCTGTTGTATCAGTTAACCGCATAATATGGAGTCCAGATGGCTCCTTGTTTGGTAAGGTTACAAAACAACAAGTTTCTTTTTTCAAAACTAATTATCTATACCCAAAAGCATGATAACATTCATAGCGACTTTGGCATATTAATACCTTCTTATCGTCTTCTAGGTGTTGCTTATTCCAGGCATATTGTACAAATATATTCTTATCATAGTGGTGATGACATCAGGCAGCACTTAGAAGTATGAAAATTACAAACTACCTATATTGATTCCATTGTTATCTCTGCTTATTTTAGTTGCTTTTTTATTAATGTCTTCTTTTTATATTACTTTTCACATTACAGATTGATGCTCATGTTGGTGGCGTCAATGATATTGCATTTGCACATCCTAATAAGCAACTATGCATGATAACCTGCGGAGATGATAAGACAATTAAGGTTGGTTTTTAAAGTATGACAGAAGTATATACAATCAGATATCCCTAAGGGACCTAGTGACTCTAGCTGTAAATTGTCAGGTATGGGATGCAACTACTGGCACCAGACAGTATGCCTTTGAAGGTCATGAGGCACCTGTTTATTCTGTTTGCCCGCACTACAAGGAGAACATTCAGGTAAGAAATCCTTTGATGATTTATAAATCAAGTTAAACAAAACCTGCTTTTGTTTTGTTGTTTTTCATAATCACTATCATTGACAATGTGTTAATTTTTTTTTTTATTATTATTATGTAGTTCATCTTTTCAACAGCATTAGATGGAAAAATAAAGGCATGGTTATATGACAATTTGGGTTCCAGAGTGGATTATGATGCCCCAGGTCACTGGTGTACTACAATGGCTTATAGTGCTGATGGTTCCAGGTTTTTTCTGGGCTGGCAGTTTTTGTTGGAGTGAAAATTCAAGATCCTCTGAATTATGGTTTCTAGCAACTGAAGTTTCTTCTAATAATTTTTGTAGGCTCTTTTCATGTGGGACCAGCAAAGAAGGTGAATCATTCATTGTGGAATGGAATGAAAGTGAGGGAGCTGTCAAGAGGACCTATCAAGGATTTCGAAAACGATCTTTGGGCGTTGTGCAATTTGATACCACTAGGAATCGGTTTTTGGCTGCTGGTGATGAGTTTGTAATCAAGTTCTGGGATATGGACAATACTAATCTTTTGACGACTGTTGATGCTGATGGTGGTCTACCAGTAAGTTATTTTGCGGCATCTCATCGTTTATTTTAGTGAACTATTGTTGGGGAAAAACACGAACTGATATTGGATTTCAATTTCTGTCTTTGTAGGCAAGTCCACGTATACGCTTCAACAAGGAGGGTACATTGCTGGCTGTTTCTACACATGATAATGGGATCAAAATCCTGGCAAATACTGATGGACTTCGTTTGTTGCGCACATTTGAAAACTGTTCTTTTGATACTTCAAGGGCTGTTTCAGAGTCGGTAACAAAGGTAGTTCTTATGCCTGATTAATTATTGCTTGACAGATGCAGAAGATATCTTATTGTTTTTTTTATGCAGCCTATACCAAGCCCATTATCTGCTGCTGCTGTTGCAACAAGTTCTGGAATAACAGAGAGAGCTGCTCCTGCAGTGGCTATAGCTGGAATGGTTTGTTGATATCTCTAGCTTTTTATTTCATTATGTAGCTTTTTCTAAATTATAATTTTATTGCTCATAAATCCATGCCATATTATTCAAATTCAAAAGCAATCTACAAACTCTGTCACACTAACTTCATATTCAATTTGATAGAATGGAGACAACAGAAACATGGTGGATGTAAAACCTAGACTAACTGATGAATCTATGGACAAATCAAAGATATGGAAGCTTACAGAAATCAGTGAACCAACTCAATGTCGATCCTTGAGGCTGATGGATAACTTGAGAACAAGCAAGGTTTGGTTTTAACTTGCTGCCTATATTGCTAGCAATAGTTTCAGAATTATCTCTCTCAATATCCGTTTGAAAATTGATCTATGCTGCTCCTAGTAACTGTGCTGTGGATCTATTATTCAAATCGAGGGCACAATTTTTTTTTTTTTTTTTTTTTTTTTTTTTTTTTTTGCTTCTTACATTTTCTTTATCTTTTAATTTTCCAAGGCTACACCTGTAGGCACATGTGCTTATTGAGGCAGAAGGTTTACTTTTGCAGTTCTTGTCATATACAAGGTCATAGATGATGCCTGATTTTAAATAGGTCTTTTTCTGATATTATTTTCCAGTTTATAGTAATGCTCTCCATTCACTATGATATGTTCGTGGTAGATTTGGAGACATGATTCATTAAGATGGGAATGAATAAGCAATTGCATTAATCTTATTTTTAACTCATGTTATTATATTGTACTTTTTATCCTCAGCACGAATAGTTTTCTTGAAATTTTTACTGGTTTTACTGTTATCACTTCATTTAGCAGACTCCAATACTTTTTCTATTTGCTTTTCACTTGTGAATGCACATCCATGTTGGATTCTCTGCATATGTTTGATTAATCATGTGCTGGAGCATTCTTATTTATCACTTTTGTAACTGCTAGTTGCATGTCTTCATCTTCAGACTGGAGACTTATCATTTAATTTAAGACAATTGAACTGTTGAAACATGTTAATGGGAAAATTTCTTCATTAAAATTTAGAATACACGAGTTATTCAAAGGCATAGTTCAAAACTTAGAAAAAACAGTGAAAATAATGCAGAAGAGAATGAATCATGGAAACAAGGAATTTTTAGTAGTTGACAGATCAAGATGTTTTTGGAAAACAGGATTCAAGTATGGAAACATGTTGGATTTTAAAAGCTTCATGCCTGCACTTTGAGTGTTTGTTTTTGGTGGATGCACTTTGATGTTAATCAACACATTTTATCTACAAGTCCAGTATATATTTAGAAATTAGAATGCTGCTCTTTGGCCAAAACGTACACCTGTCCTATATCTAAATTGAATATTTCCTACAGTTAAATTAGCTGACCAGACTAATTTTAGGTTTCTTTTTCCCAAAAAAAAATATTATGGCTTTTATATGTTGGAGAATTGTTATTTTGAAGTTACTAAAGAAAAGAGATGGGATTTCAGCCTATTTTCTAGTTTCTTCCCCTTTTTCTACATAGTTTGTTGAGGACTCGGATATAGTCTTGCTATTCTTGAGGACGCTTTTGCAATTATGAGCTCAATTTTTTGTCTATCTTTTCATTTTCATTTCCTCAAAATCATATCTTTACTTCTTATAGGCCCAATCATCAAGGAGTGATCAAGTATGAGTATTTTGTAAGATCTAGAAATTATGAGATCCAGATTGTGGTTTCTGACATAATGTGGTTATGACCCTGTAAGACAAAAAAACAAATGGGATCAAGGTGCCCCATGCTCTGTGCTGATTTACATCACTATCCTTTTGTATTTTAGTTGCACAATTAATTAATGCAAAGTACAGATGGTAGCTTTTTGTATTTTTTCTGCACAATTAAATATGCATTTCTGATTCATGTTTTTATTTCACATCATACAAACAGACATTGAAAACTGATATCTTAGCTTGGGCATTATTTTCCTTTTTGACCATTATGGCTTCAAGATATGCTGGTTACCATGTAGGAACATTTGAAGGTTCTGATCAGATTTTTCGCTATTACAGATTGTAAGATTGATTTATACCAATTCTGGAGTTGCTATCTTGGCTCTAGCATCCAATGCCATTCATCTGCTATGGAAGTGGCCTCGCAATGAGCGGAATTCGAGTGGAAAGGTAAAGAAAATGATAATTGCCCCATGCCATGCCGAGCTTTTACTTAGGAATTAGAACTATTGGTGATAGGTTTTAACACAAATGCCTCATTTTGTAGGCAACAGCAAGTGTCACCCCTCAATTATGGCAACCTCCGAGTGGCATATTGATGACTAATGAAATAACTGATGCAAATACTGAAGAAGCAGTTCCCTGCTTTGCTTTGTCAAAGAATGATTCTTACGTCATGTCAGCATCAGGAGGAAAAATTTCCCTATTCAACATGATGACATTTAAGGTAGGCTTTGAAAGCTGTTAAAAAACATATCATGTCAAGGTTTACGTCCTAGTATCTCACCTTGTGTTTAAGATAGGCTTGTCAACTATTAAGAAACATGCCATGTCAGTGTTTGGATCCTGTTATTTTACCTTGTCTTTAAGGTCAACCATTTTGATTTATCCTTGACGAGTGCAGACCATGACAACATTCATGCCTCCACCACCAGCTGCAACATTTCTCGCATTCCATCCTCAGGACAACAATATAATTGCTATAGGAATGGATGACTCCACAATTCAGATCTATAATGTCCGAGTTGATGAGGTACTCCCACAAAAGTTGTTTGTAGAATCTGATGGGAAAGCAGCTTCTGATGCTAAGGTATTTATCTTATTCAGGTCAAGAGCAAGCTGAGAGGCCATTCAAAAAGAATTACTGGTCTTGCCTTCTCAAATGTATTAAATGTATTGGTGTCATCTGGAGCTGATGCTCAGGTAAATGACGGAAATTCACTTCATGGTGCAGTGGGACCATCTTTTTTATCATCACTTGCTATGTTGTCTAGCAAATGAAAATCAACCAATGATACATTGGAGTTTGGCTGACTTATGCGTGACATCTGGTTTCTTGCTGCAGATTTGTGTGTGGGGAACTGATGGATGGGAGAAACAGAGGAGCAGAATTTTGCAAATACCCTCAGGGCGGACTTCATCCAGTATATCAGATACACGCGTTCAGTTCCATCAGGATCAGATACACTTCTTAGCTGTACATGAGACCCAGATTGCTATATATGAAACTGCTAAGCTTGAGTGTGTGAATAAGGTATTCTTATTTTTAGATTGGCAATTTGGGAAATACCGGTTTTGTGCCTCCATATGGTGATGATTTTTTGTCTTTTAGTGGGTCCCTCATGATGGTTCTGCACCTATCTCGCATGCCACATTCTCATGCGACAGTCAGTTGATATATGCTAGTTTCCTGGATGCAACCATTTGCATACTTAGTGCTGCAAACCTCAGACCGAGATGTCGGATTCTTCCAGCTGCTTATCTCCCTGCCAATATCAGGTATTTATATTAAATATTATGTCAGAGAATCGTTTTGCATTGGAGAAATTTTTCCTCTCTCTTAGTGCACTTCTGGCCGATGAACAGTCAATAAGCATAGTAGGTGCTTGGCATTCTTTGGTTGCCAAAAATTGGGATGGAAATCATTTGTTTCTTTGCTATTAGTCAGCAGTACTAGTGATGTTAACTGTATGCTATTATATTTTATGATGCATGCTATCTTTTACTCATTGAATGGGGTCACTTCTCTTTTCACATGGCCATTTTGTTTTCCTTATTGCTCCATTGTCCATTCTGTAGGTGGTTAACATCAAAAGAAAGATGTGGTTAAGAATATAAAGCAATTTAACTGACCAACACTGACAACTAAATTGCAAATAATTGGTGAATGAGGAAATTATAAACCCACCTGATTTAACTAGATCAAGTCTGATGGTTATGTCCAAGGTTTATCATCTCAGTATCAGGCCCCGTATTAGTGCCAACCTGTTACTATGTTGATATGGGGCTGGTTTGGCATACCGAGTGTTGGTATATCCTCCATATTGTATACCAGTATGGTACGGTATAAGTCCTATACTGTCCAGTTTAGTTTGGTATATGCTTATGACTATAACCATTGTTTATTGATATGCTCTATTTATGCATGTCTTGATTATTTATATGACCTGCAAGATAAAAGGCCGGCAATTTAGTCTAGTAATGCTATGCCTGCTGAGGTTGTAGACATTAATGAATTGTCATCATTTGAGGTTATTGCTGATCTCTGTGTTTCTGTATGCCAGCACAACTGTTCATCCACTTGTGGTCGCTGCACATCCATCAGAACCCAATCAATTTGCCTTAGGCCTGACAGATGGTGGTGTCCACATATTGGAGCCACTAGAATCTGAAGGAAAATGGGGAGTTGCTCCACCTGCTGAGAATGGGTCAGCAAGCAGCATGTCCACGCCACCTCCTGCAGGAGCCTCAAGCTCAGACCAACCGCAGAGGTGATGGAAGAAGCTGCAAACAGTCTTTAACCTTTTCTCTTCCCATGTTTTTACTCTTAATGGTTAATGAATGGCTAACTGAGGTATGCTGCTGATTCGCCCCATCTTCCTACAAAAGCATTTTGTGTCGAATCAACTTATTTTATCCTTGAGAGACCTTAACTCCTTTTCTTTCTTTGTTTGCAGTTGGGGCATGAAAAACATATATAGTCCTCCAAGAGCAGGCATAGATGGTTAGATTCAAGTAACTATGGGGTTTCGTTAGGCTTTGCTTTGGTGTGGTGTTCCAGTTAGGTGGTAAAAGTTTCAGTGTAAAATTATGCTGTTTATTTATTTTGAGAAGTTTTTTCTTTGACATGGATGAGAGTTGGATGGAGTTTGTTTAACTGCAAATTCTCTATCATAGTTATTGGCTTGAAATGCCTGTTATGCTGCTTCTTGTTGTTGTTAGCAATGCCTGTTATGCTGGAAATGTTGCAGAAAACGTTACTGCTGAATTAGGATCACCAAATGCATTTATTGGAGTTGGGGTAGCTCATCACAAGAATTCTAATGAAAACAAGAAGCAATGATGTGGAAACATATTTGCTAGTGGATGGCAAACAAAAAGCTGTTTTCATTTGTTGTCATCCTGAGAGGTTCTATGCAAGTATCTTACACAACAGAGGCATTGCAGTAACCTGATAAGATTCGAGAATTTTGCTGGGGGAGCAGACTGTGCCGCAGCTATGCCCCAGCGCATGGCTGTGGCACATCCTTGACATTGCAGGTCTTTTGATCAGGAGCGTGATACTAAACCTAGCGGATGGATTTATGTTGGTAAATGGAAGTCTTGATTAATTTCCAAGGTGTAGGTTCATGTTGTTTTATATGAAAACTTGGTGCACTTGCTGACTTGTTATTAATCTTAGAGGCTTATTAGATCCAACCAGGGACAGCCAATAATTTTTCTCGAACATAAGCATGATGAACTCGGCAGCGCGACTGACTTCACAGTTTTCAATCCAGGACTCACAACTAGTTTTCTACCAGGCGCCGGTGGATATGTTTCATCAATTATGTTGCTTGGTCAAGCCCACCCATGAGAAACTGAAAAATAATTTAAGGTTCAATTGTGAATTTATAAATGAATTTTACTCGACATGATTTAAGTTTATTCTTATTTTCTGATTGGAAGTAGGTGTGTGGATGGTCAGTTAGGCTCCATTGGCTTCACATTAAGTTTGCAATAGAGTAACAAACTTAATTTAATTTCATCTAGGAACCTATGAATTTGTTTTTTGATAGAATGAAATATTTTTTTTCATTAGAATATCTTTATTAAGAAAACAACCTCTTCAATGGTGTATGCTACTTTGCTTGACAGTTCCTGTGTCTCCAACCAGATGCATCACGGAGGGCAGACTCCTATTAAACCTTAATCCCAAACTGATCGATGTCTGCTGCATGATCTTTCCCCCATTCCACTCTGCAATATCAAATTCTTCTGCACTACTTCATTCCATTGTCGTGTATTTTTAACTCTTTTTTTCTTTTTAAAGTCCTGGCCAGGCCATCTAAGTTTTTCTCTCAATTTGTCCTCCACAAGTTCTACTTATATCTTTTTATGAACGAATTTATTTCTTTTTTTTATTGTATTATCATACATCCATCTCAATATTCTTGTTTTGGCCAACAAATTCCAATTCTCATATAAAGCAAACTTAGCAAGTTCTGCCGACTATAGTTAAATCTGGAAACTAAAATACATATAAATAATTTAAAATTTGATATGGGACCTGTAAGATCTTTCCTCAACCATGGCTTCCACTTGCACATTTATTCTGATTAAAGGAAATTTGGAAGTATTATGTGAGGCTCTACTTGCCTTCGCACTATATTTTTAAATGGTGAAGTATATATTGCAATAAATACATCATGGGTACTCACTATTTTAGTTCAGAAGTTCTTCCCAAAACCAGTCTTGATCTATTTGCTTTTTGTGGTGTTGATTGGGCTAGATGTCCATCCACTCAATGGTCCACTACAGAGTACCACATATTTTTAGGCTCAAATTATATCTCAAGGAGTGCTAAGAAATAACCCACTCCAGCTCAATCCAGCATGGGGGTGGAGTATCGAACCATGGCCTCCGCAACTAATGACCACACTTGGATATCATTCATTTGCTTGGTATTTCTCAAATCAAGTGATGTACATTTTTTTGTGATAATTTGGTAGGTTTGCACATGATAGTGAATTCGATGTTCCATGCTCACACCAAACATATATAGCTATCACTTGTCACTCATTGTCTCCTTCGAACAACTTGTAGATATCTTAACAAAACTATTGCCTCAGGTCGCTTTTCATCATTTGCGCACACAAATTGAGCCTATTGGCTGAGGCCACTGAGGGGGAGCATAAAAGTCAAGTGCCATGACTTGGATCCACAAAAGGACACTAAGCCAAGAAAGTCATTATGTGTGCTAGGATATCACAAGTAAAAATTTTGAAATTTGAATTTTAAATTTTTGCTCCATTCAAAACTTTCTAAAATGAAATCATCTATTATATTTTTGTATTTACCACTTGTTTTTAGTGATGGATAGTTCTTTCCATACACTGTTGCATTCCATTGTAGAGACTTCATGTCTCTCTTGGTTGTGTGAGAAGCTTTTCAAAACATTAAGCTTCTTCACCTCTAACCATGCAAAAATTATTTTCAATACCGAATGCATCATATGGTCATGCATGCAACCAATAACAATAGCTCATTTCTGTAAGCCCTACTTATCAAACATTTGTCTTCGTACACCGTATATAATTGAGCAGCTGTAATACACTAAGTGCATGGCTACATGATGCATATGATGTAGGAAATAATTTCCCACCTTAAAGGTGCATGAGGCTCTACTTGGAGTCCATTGATTTTAACACATTCATGACAACGAAATGCCATATAATGTGATGGGAGTTTTGCTGACTACGTACGAAGCTTGTTGTTTTGAAACTTTTGATTTAGGGTTCAGTCTGATACCTGCATTGGATTGTCTCACTTTTTACCTCCATTAACAAATTGAAGTCGGCATTTTCTTCTGAAGCTCCTGCTTCAAAGACGAATTAGTTAATGATCGCATTGGGAACCATTAATAATTATCCACCAATGTATCCTAACTAGTGAACTTAAATGTAATTTAAGGTTTAACCAAGGATGTCGGTTAAATAATTCTTCCACAACCTATATCTTAATCAACACCAATATTTATCCATCTCATCAATGCATGGCTCCTCTCCTTTCTCCCACTCTGGGAGCCCATTGAAAGCCTCACGACTATCTCTTCCTTCTTCGCCGATGGAAGGGAGCAGTTCCATAGCTGTTTCGGAAGAGGCACTCCCCACTGACTGGAGGACAAGACTCGGGCCAGAGATGCGGGTAACGATCGTCAACAAGATATGTGATCATCTCATATCGATTGTGTAGGGATTTAAGTGGGGTATATAATGATTTAGATGGGCTATTACCAACAACTAAGCTTAAGCATTTTTGGGCCATATGGTTCTAGCCTGAATAGGTTGTTGGATCAGTCTGTGCATCCCGATGATGTACCTTCGATGCAGTGGGAGGAAGTTGACCCTCAAGGACAGTGACAGCGGCTTGAGGGGCTTAGGGCCCTAACGTCCTTGTCAGGGATTTAAGTGGGGGAGATTATGATAGTTCCACGTTGGTTGTGTAGGGATTTAAGTGGGGTATATAATGATTTAGGTGGGCTACTACCAATAACTGGGCTTAAGCATTTTTGGGCCACATGGTTCAGGCCTGAATAGGTTGTTAGGTAGACAGCTTGGGGTGTTATAAGATGTGAGCTGACCACTTCCTCTTTACCTTCTCTTGTGATGATTCCTGTAGGGATTGTCTCGTGAATTGAGCTATTTGATTTCAAATTGGACGAACTCTTTTTAATCCCGAGCTCTGATGTTTTCTAGTATTATAACGAGAAAATTTCAGAACACTTTTTTTTCCTTCCATTTTTTTTTAAGAGTATAAACGTGACTATTTTTGAAAATTTTATTTTTATGGATATCCTGATAGCCGTAATGAAAATATTATTTTTTGTTTCAATTTTCCCAAATTTGATAAACATTCCTGAGTGCTGAGCATGCATTGATGGCTGATGCCCAAGAAAAAAGTTGTCTGCTGTTTTTGTTAATGATGTAAGATCAACTGACCATGAACATTGTCATTTCCAGAATGGCCTTTCTTGCAGATCAATAACAACACCTACTTGCACTCTCCGACATTTGTTTTTGAAAAGGCATAGATCTAAATGGTAGCATTGCACTTCCTCTTTTCTAGTCCTAATCCTATCCTCCACCCTCAATCCTACTTTTCCTATGCATATCGCCATCTGTTTCTCTCCTATATTGAGGAGACTTTGGCATGGCGCTGACAATAAATGCAACCTTAAACCAAAATAGTTTTTCATTTTCAAAACAATATTTCCTTGACCAAAACACAGCACTTCTATTTCCAGAAAACATAATAGCTCTAAAATCCCTTCCTTTAAATATAACTCTCATATCGTATGTAATCACATCGTACCTAGCTATGAGATCCAAACCATCTCCTCTCTCTCTCTCTTTGTGGTGTGCATATTTTCAGTAGCTTCGAGCCACTTATGATCAAGAATCGTTGACTCGAAATTGAATCTCATGCCAGCTAACCAGTAGTATGAGTCGATATTCTCCATACTAGACCGTATCAGGTCCGAACTGATATGAAAATGAAAAATGAATTGAAAAAAAAAAGAGAGAGAAAGAGAGAGGAGGAGAAGGGAGGGAGATGGAGGCTAGCGGCGGCCACCGAAAGGAGGGAGATTGAGACCGAAGGTGGCCATCCTAGCTCCACAGTCCTCCATGGGAGAAAATGAGAGTAGAGAAGAGAAGAGAGAGGAAAGGAGAGAGTAAAAGGTAGTGGGGAGGCTGTTGGATGGCCGTTGTAGCCATCGGACAGCCCGAACAACCTCACGTAGCTGTGGGTTTGAAATAGGGATGAAGCCCCTATTTCATCGTATTATTTTAAAAATACAATACACAGTGAAACCGACAACGGGTTCACTTAAGTGAAATCAATGAATTCATTACTAGTTTCACTGTATATAATGTTTTTTGTAAAATAAGACAAAATATGTGCGAACCTCTGCTTTGAACCTCCAGTGGCCCTAGAGCTATTTTGGGCCATCCAATGGCCACGCTTCGCTGTCTTCCCCTCCTTATCTCTCCCTTCTCCTCTCTCTCTCTTCTCATATCTCGCAGAGGACTGGGAGCCTCAAAGACCTCGATGGACCACCACCGGTCTTTTCTTTTTCTTTCTTTTCCTTCTCTTTCTCTCTCTTCCTCTTTTTTCTTCTCTCTCGCTCTACGTTTACTAGCATTCCGAATCAAGCACCCAAACCGTATCGATTAACCATCAGCATGGTTCGGCACATTTCGAATGATCTAGTTTGGAATGGTTCAGTAAATCTTGCTCATGACAATTACTATTCAAAATTTAGTACTTTAGCAGGTTGACTAAACCTTGCCCTACAAGTCAACGTTAGTTGCATCCACTTTGTTCTCTGCCTCTATATATATATATATATATATATATATATATATATATATATATATATGCGCACGCGTGCGTGCAAGTTTTCTTTTATTTATTTTTTTAAAAGCCTCCTTTTAATACTTCTTAAACGTATAATCGCAGACAACTTCTTTGAAACAAAAAGACAAGGGCTTGTGATTATCACCTTTCTCTTGAGGCATTGCTTAAAATGTGCCTCCACAGATCAATCAGAAGACTCATCTCTCTAGATCACTAGGCTTACGTGATAAACTGTGAATCTTTATGTTTACTCATCTCTCTAAATCTAACACGTGCCTGTCTTTCTGATAGCTATCTTGCTCACTAGGTACACTAGGCATGGATGGCGTAACAAAGTCCCCTGAAATAAGAATTGGTTAGTATTTGTTTATTGACAGAATTCTAATTCCACATGCATGCAAGATACTCGATGAAGGTGGTCATGTGCAATGCTTTATATCTGTACTAGGAAGTTGAGCTAATTAATTAACCTTGTCAAAATGAATACCTATCAAGGTAAGTCATTTCAAGCAAACTGAAATAATGTGGTGGAGTAGATGTTTACTGGTGAAATCCTTCATGGTAAATCTGGCCTTTTGGAGTTTCAGTAGTATGAAAGGATTAGTAATGGATATGAAGTTCTTTTCTATCAACCTGAAACATTTACTTGGCAGGACTAGTTAATAGTATGTTTTCCAATTTATAGCTTCATGCAATGTTACGAGGCAAGGGAATGGGGGAAAGGAATTAAGCTGTTGTACATGATTTCCATGCCCTATGACTTTAAAGTGGACAATTAAAGTTCGCAGACAGGACTTCGCTGGAAGACATGTGAGCAATTATAATTATGGATTGGCTATTAGAAAAGAAAGAGATTTTTGGATATTGTTGATAAAAGTATGGATTGGCTATTAGAAAAGAAATATATTTTTGGATATTGTTGATAAATGTTCACCTTCACCATTTCATGAAAAAGAAAGAAAGAACATCTTGTACTACATTGTTGTCTGGACGTATTAATTTGTGTGGTATGTCTACTTGATGTTTTCATATGTCTGCTGTTTGCCGATCTGTCATGCTGCAAGTCATTGTCTTCTAACCTTCTTTAAATATAAATCTTTGTTAAGAAGCAATATATTTTACGTAATCAAACTGCTTATTTAAAACTTGACTGTAACCGTTGGGATGCCTGGTCAGGATACTACCACCATAGGATCTTCTCGATACCACTTGTATTGCGCTCGATCAGCAAGAGAAAGAAAGAAGAAAAAATAAATACAAGACAAGAAAAAAAAATCAAATACGTGGATCAGCTCAAGGCTTACTTCTACGGGACATGCAAAGTTTCATTATGAGAAAGAACAAATACAAGAGAAAATCCTCACACTCTCAATCCTTATATACAATCTCTCTCAACTAGAAGCTATCCTTACAAAGCTCTCACTAGAACCCAAAAAGATCTCTGAACCTCTGAAACAACCGCTGTGTGACACTCTGCTCGAGGCACCCTGTACCCCTGCTCTCTGTCGAACCACCACACGATCTGCAACTGCTGCCTGCTACCGCCTCTCTCAAGTTTCTGCCAAACACCAAAGCCACTGTTTGTCCACAGGCTTTTAAACGCATCAAACAGGGTTTAGATCGGAATTAGACTTCGATTATAACTCAAAGAAACCTCCCGAACCATCCGATCAAGACCGCAACATCCCACGACCGTCCAATCATGCAATCTCGTACCTCAGTCCATACAATAGTGCCGCGGACTGTAAGAAATGCTTGAAACATCGTCGGTCCATGGTGGACCGTAAGAAGCGGGTGGGAAACGCCCCGTCGGTCCACCACGGCTCCTATGGACCGTCGGTCCACGCACCATGCATAGACCGCATGAGAACTCTGCGTGGGCTGCGCCTACGTGCACCCGCCTGGGCCTGGGCCACGACCAGCCTGCGCACCACTGCGTGCGCTCGCTCCATCGTGGCCTCCATCACTCCGTAGATCGTGCCACCATGTCTTGGCCTTCTTTCATACGTAGTTTCTCCATCTGGATTCCGTTTGGACTGTTCTTGAGCTCGTTGGACTCTGTTCGTTGTCTTGAATCTCGTTGTGACTTCTTATGGATCGAATCTCGAGATGTCAAATTCTAATAATCTCCATCTTAACTCAATATTCGGCCTCCAAAATAACTCTAAGAGCTCATCCCTCGCCCCCATGCCCTGAGGCAAACACCTGCTCATGGATGGGCAAACATGGGAGTTGAGCCAGACCACTCAATCCCATCTCCTTCAGGGGCTGTGTCCACTCTGACCTGAGACCGGATCGGGATAGTCTCCTGCGGCAATAGGAACTTCATCTTGTGATGCTGCCTCTCGTCCTTCCGAGTCTCTCATCTCGTGTCTGATCCACCTGCTCCTGGACCTCTACCTTGCACTAGGCTTCTCGCCAATAGGTAGTATCCTCCATGCTGCTTCTCCTTCATTATGACCCTATTGCCGCACATGACCTTCAAGATTCCTCCATCAGCTCTCCATCTGTAGCCGATCAAATCCAGTCTGCTCAGAAAAATTAGATTTCTTTTGAAACTGGGCATGTATTGGACCTCACCCAACTTTCTCACTGCTCCATCATGTGTCTCTATGTTGACCATCCCGATGCCCTTGATCGCATAGCTCGATCCATTCGATAAATGAACAGTACCCTCACTGCTCTCCAGGGACTCAAATAGCTCCTCTTTACAACAGACATGATGGAAACAAGCAGAGTTTAAAATCCACTACTGAAAAAGAGCAGATACCTCATCTGAGATCATAAGCACATCAACGATCTCAGTGTCGCTACTAGCTGCTGTTATAGTAGCCATCGTCCGATCCTTGAGTTGAGGATAATTTCTGACATGATGCCCCAACTCATCACATCGGTAGTATTTGATATTGCTGTAATCCCTCATCTTGAAATTGAACCGCCCACGTTGTGATCCCCTATCGCTTCATCTTCTGCAGCCATATCCTTCAGTCACCACCAAGGCTGAGTCACCACCTGAACTTGAAGCTCTGTTCTCTCATCTGAGAACCTCGTTTTGGAGAAGTACAGAAATCACCTCTTCCATCTTGATGGTACTCTTTTTTACTAGAAGAGCAATCACCAAGGACTCAAAAGAGGAAGGAAGGGATGATAGCAAGACCAACACCATGGTCTTCTCCTCCACTCTCTCACCAACACTGAGAAAGTCGGTGAGGATCTTCTGAAAGTTGCTTAGATGCTCCTGCACGCTCTATCCTTCGATCATCCATAGCTGGTAGAACTACCTCCAGAGAAAAAGAGTATTGGTGAGGGACTTCGCCATGTACAACTCTTCAAGTTTTGACCATATCACCATCGAAGAAGGCTCGTCAAGCATATGGATCACCACATCATCCGTTCAGTGCAAACGGATCGTACTTAACGTCTGCATCTGGAGCCGCCTCCAAACCATCACCTCCATGGTAGTCGGCATCTTCTTGCACAAGAGAGTGTCGATCAATTCCTACTAGATGAGCACATCCTTCATCTCCTTGCACAAGAGAGTGTCGACTGTCAGAGGGAGAAATTACTCTTTCCACAAACCTACTGATCTCCACATTGATTGAACTTGTCTTTTCTATCTTCTTCGATCTCAGTCAACAGTATCACTATCTGGGCAACTGTGCGTTGATACCGTCTGTACTCTGATACCAATTGTTAGGGATGTCTGGTCAGGACACCATCACCACAAGATCTTCTCGATACCCACTTACGTTGCACTCGATCAGTAAGAGAAAGAAGAAAAAAAATAAATATAAAATAAGAGAAAAAAATTAAATACGTGGATCAGCCCAAGGCTTACTTCTACGGGACATGCAAAGTTTCATTATAAAAAAGAACAAGTACAAGAGGAAATCCTCACACTCTCAACCCTTATACACAATCTCTCTCAACTAGAAGCTATCCTTACAAAGCTCTCACTAGAACTCAAGAAGATCCCTGAACCTCTGGAACAACCGCTGTGTGACAATCTGCCCAAGGTATCCTGTACCCTTGCTCTCTATCAAACCACCACACGGTCTACGGCTGCTGCCTGCTATCGCCTCTCTCGGATTTTTGCCGAACACCAAAGCCACTATTTGTCCACAGGCGCATCAAACAAGGTTTAAAATGGAATTAGACTTTGATTATAACTCAAAGAAATCTCTCAAACTATCTGATCAAGACCGCAACATCCCACGACCATCCGATCGTGCAATCCCGCACCCCGGTCCACATAATAGTGCCATGGACCGTGAGAAATGGCCCCGAAATGCCGCGGGTGCATGGTGGACCGTAAGAAGCGGGTGGAAATACCCCGCCGGTCCACTGCGACTCCCATGAACCGTCGGTCCACACACCGCGCGTGGACCACATGAGAACTCGGTGCAGGCCATGCCTGCATGCGTCCGCCTAGGCTTGGGCCGCATCTGCGCACTCGTGGCTAGCCCACGCGCTGCCATGCACGCTCGCACTGCCGCGGCCTCCGCAGGCCCACCACCGTCCTCTGTTGCTTCGTGGATCGTGCCACTACGTCCTAGCCTTCTTTGGCGTGTAGTTTCTCCGTTTGAACTGTTCTTAAGCTCGTTGGACTCCGTTTATTATTCTGGATCATCGCTATGAACTTATTGTGGAACGAATCTCAAGACATCAAATCCTAACAATAACTATAGATGCATAAGTATGAGCATTGCTGGTTCTAGACTGCTCTCTGAACATGAAGCATGCATGTGCATCCACAAGGTGGACAGCTGGATATACAAGTCTCCATGATTGTCATATATGTTAGCTCACTTCCAAAAAATAGAACAGGAGTTTTGTTTCTTGTTTCCTCGTAATTTGAACTATATGTATAAATCATGCTTTCTAATTTAAGATTTTTAAATTGCAGTCTGATTCGCGAGAAATTTCTTTAAGAAGGCTTCCAATGGCCTGGTATTAGTCATCCCATGCTGAACCCTGCTTTTGGGAACCAGCAACCTGCAGAACCAGGTATTTATGTAAAAGAACCTAGTGCTTCTTACGATGTTTATTAATAGAATGCTTGACAATATGATTAGACATAACATAAAATGGTGAGAACTTTCTAGGCATAGCATATAGAATTCTAACTTTCCTCTTTATGTGTACTATTACCTAATTGCACTCTTTCTTTTATTTATATTATCTTTGGAGCTGGCAAGAACTCTTAATCTTTGCTGAACAAAAAATATCATCTAGAATTGCTACTTTTCCTGCAAATACCTGGCTCTTTTTATATGATTGTCTTATTTTTATTTGTGTGTGTGTGTTTTGTTTGGTGAGGTGGGGGGGGGGGGGGGGGCAGAAAGTGACCATACACAATGGCCCTCCCTTAAATACCTCTGACCCCCAAGCCATTGAGACCCTTTTTGAACACGTCTCGAGTAGAATCGTCGAGAGACCTTACCAGCAAGGCAAGTTGGCACCTTTTGCTTTTCTTTTTATGATGTCCAAATGGAAATACATGCTTGCTACCAGGTAATGTTCTAGTACTCGAACCACCTAATGTTGTTTCAGATGGTATGATCTCCCGTTGCTTGAGGGGAGAGGTAGGGTTCGATTCCGAAGGGTGTTGTTTCTGTACCTTTTATTTGGTATCCTTGTATTGCGAGTTCTAAAATTCTTGATTGGTATTCCTAAAATCTGGCCTTAATCTAGGTGGAGGAGAATAGATCCAATAGAAAAACAATGCAGTAGATGGAAAAATATATAGGAAAAGTCTGGCATATCTCAAATCATCCAATTCAGGATGTGTTGAACCATACCTATAGCCAGCCGAGATGGTTTTGACATTCAAAACAAAACACCAGCGAGGACGGGCTGAGAGAGAAGGAAAGAGAGGAAAAGAGAGGGAGGAGAAAGGAATGGAGAAGGAAAGACCACGGAGGCCGTTGGAGGCCACTCAAGCCTTGGGAACTCGCCCTTCTGTGGAGAGAGGAAAAAAAGAGAGAGATAGAGAGGGGAGAAGGGAGGGAGAGGAAGAGAAGAGGCATGCTGAACTGTATCGACAGTGGACCGGGATAGTTCTAGCTTTCAAAATGAGACATTAGAAAGATCAGGATAAGAAGAAAAGAAAGGAAAAGAGACAAGGGAGGTAAGGAGAGGGAGGCCAGAGAGACTGTCTAAGGCCATCAAAGGTTGCCAGAGGACCATCCAGGCCACTGGAGGGCCACCTTGGAGCAGATCTTTCGATCATCTGGGGGCTTCTGCAGCCCTCCAGCAGCTAGCGTCAGCATCTCCGCTTTCTCTCTCCCTCCCTCTTTTTTTCCTCTCTCTAGTTGTCCCTCTCCCTTGCTCTCTTTGCTGTGTTAGTTCGGACCTGGCATAAAACGGCATGACGTGTACCAAAACATGCTACTAGCTGACTAATATGGGCTTCGGTACTGGCATAGTCAACCTTGATATAGATATATGTAG
This sequence comes from Elaeis guineensis, assembly GCF_000442705.2. Taxonomy (NCBI): domain Eukaryota; kingdom Viridiplantae; phylum Streptophyta; class Magnoliopsida; order Arecales; family Arecaceae; genus Elaeis; species Elaeis guineensis. The sequence continues at coordinate 25,499,672 of NC_025993.2, read as the reverse complement.
AAATATGTACTTTATATCAATGAATATACACATGTAATATTAGTTTGTATATATAAATTTAGGTAAAAAATAATATAAGCACACTTGTATTCATTTGTAACTATGGTTCATTCATAAATAATTACTATGTTTGAACGTATATATACAGATGTACCATTAGTTTGTAATTTGTATATACAATTTTAGGTTAAAAAAAAAAACATATAACCACATTAGTATAAGTGTGTGTGTATAGCTATATAATTCACACATGTATGTAGCCAAATGTGTATCCGCACCAAATGCATACGTAAATACATGCTTATGTATGCATGTATATAGACATGGTATAAAGTATTTTCTTGCAATCTTTTTCTTATATGATGCATATATACTGCAAAACATGGTATAAAGTATTTTCTTGCAATCTTTTTTTTATATGACGCATATATACTGCAAAGAGAGTCAAAAACTTTTGACTAAACATCAAGAAGACATAATTTAAAAAATAAATTAACTTAGATTTAAGTGCTAAACATGTAACAATAGAAAGGATCTTTCCTTCAATAATAGCAACCAAAGTTCATCTTGATAGGAAACCCCATATCGCACAGTAGTACATGCCAGGTACACCTAGTATGGGGGTTGGTTCCGCATAATGAGACTCAGTATGCCTCCCATGTTGAGTCATGGTAGATACCAGTGCTGTACAGTACAATATACCCAGTGGAGGATGGTCAATAATGTATGTTATTATTACAAATTTAGTAAAATTTTAACAAATTATAAGGTATCTCGAAGGAAACCTGATTGTTAAACTTTCACAATATACATACCTGAAGGAAGGTTAAAATGTTAACTTGTTGAAATAGTTCAAAAATCTAATAGTAAAAATGAAGTACTTAAATCAAAGAATGATTGAGCGAATTTGTACTGGGTCTATCTTCTAGGCGGTCACCTAGGCTCCTAGGCGACCACCTAGGCTATAGGCTAGTCCATTGCCCATAGTTGCTGAGGTTATTTGACAGTTGCACCCAACACATGGACCAAAGCCCACATAACATCTGTGGTATCAAAGAAGATTGTGGCAAGAATAGACCTTGTCATTTTGGCTTGCCAGATCCTTTAACCATTGAACTTCAAAGGAAACAGAGATCTTGTACCTCCTTGTGGAGTGTTGAAGATTGTCTATTGGTGAATGCTATTCATGGAGCATGTTGTTTTTGTGGTAGGAGAACATCATTAATGATAATCTTTATTTTCTTGATTATTTATTGAATGGGGTCGTGGATCTTGTGCTTGGTGTGGTGACACTCTGTTCTGGTATCTTCCTCCACTTTCTCTTCAAAAGAGAAGTGACAAAGTTCAGTTAGCACGATCCTGATATTTTTTAGATCTGGAGCCAATTGAAAAAATAAAATTTTTTCTATTAAAAATTAATATATTTTAAATATTAATTATCATTGAAAAATTAATCTACATGCAATAATTTTCAGCATGTAAAACCCATCATTAATGTATTCAATTATTTTCCTTATTATAATATTGTAAAAAACCATCTTTGCACCCTATTGGAATATCAATGCAGGGCCTAGGGCCTAGGGCGGTCGTCCAATTCGACCTGCCTTAGGGCCGGCCCTGATTAGTAGTTGGTGAGTCAGCATTCTTGCTAGCAGTATTTACATACACTTGGGTGTGTGGACATACTTGTACTATCATTCAATGACATGATGAAATCAGCATATTATCAATAATATGAAGGTGTTATTCATTGTTCATACTAATGGCATCTCAAGAGCTAATCTCTAGTTACCTTTCCAAGGCATCCAAACCAGCTCTAAAGTTGTCAATTTTCTTTTCCTTTGATTCTGTTGGAAGGATTTGCAACATCTTTTGCCTTTGAAATTGTGTTGTTTACTCTAAAATATATGTAAACCTAGTTGTTAGATTTCTTTTGCAGGCAGTTGATGTAGGTGGTTTTTCAGAAGTTATAGAGCCAGACACTTCAATGCCTAGGATGCTGAAATCATGATAGCATATATATATATATATATATATATATATATATATATTTTATTTTTTTTTTTTTTTTTTTTTTTTTTTTTTAATGCAGTGCTTGTGAACAGTTATAACCTTGCCTAAAAATTGTAATCCTAACCAACTGCTTCTTGGCTGATGACAATAGTTCGTAATAGCTTAGATTCAAGACATTTAACAAGTGAAAATACTCGAGCAAAGGAAATAGATACTCCTAAATATAGAGGTATATTTGTAATAGACAAAGCTAGCAACGGGTAAATGAGAAGCCTGTATCTCCTGCAGACATGAAACGAGGATCAATGCATCTTCATAGGTACTACAGCAAGTGCAGATGAAAAGAGTAATTCAGGCGATTATTTGTTGGAGCTACCATATTGGGTCGAGTCCATAAGTTTGCATGGCTAGAACTGATCCAATCTTCAAACGAGCCTAAGCTGAGATCCGACAATGAGCATTTCGCATGGAGTCTGCCCAGTTTGGTTGCAGATTTTTCTGAATGTAGCTTACCTCAGACTAACATGCACTTTTCATGGTTTAATCAGCTCTCTTACACTTCTAGGTTGATTGATTCCACAGTGCTGCAAATTTGGACCCATTTACTGAGTCACTCTTTTTTTTGAAAAATAAAAGACCCCAAGGAGCTTGATTCTCCAAAGCATATATAAAATTACGAGCAGCCAATCAGAATTCGTAGGATTAAGCTTTCATCTATAAAGTGTTGCCATTGTCACCATTTCCATGAAGCATAAGTAAATAACAGCTTCTGTTGCACAAGTAGCTCAAAATTGACTTTATCGAGGATTATTTTACCTGTTGTAATGCTCGTTACTGGATCCTTTAACAGATAATACAGAAAAGTAACACCACAGCTTGCACAAAGCACCGTTCATCAGATAAATGATTAATTTTTTCTGCCGGAAATGGATTTAAAATTTGAAAGCGCATTTTTTATTCTGATGAACAGGAAAATTAGAAACCGTCATGGGTATAAATAATGTAATGGGAGCCTCTGAAACTGTTATGCCAGTATCTCAAACATTGATTATTGCTGATCATTCCCTGATTGTTGTTGGTACCCTTGAAGCAAAACCACCGAACTCTTGTTTATGCATTGAAAAACACTAGGGCCTACTTCAGCAATGGAAAAGACAGTAGCTTTTGAATTAACAAAACACTCTGTCGGAAGAGAAGTTTCATTTCATATCTCATAAGAGAAGCAAGGAGAAACCAAGTGAGGAAGACAATAAGAAACCTGGTAAAAAAAATCCATCAAAAAGATCTAAGGCTCAGGCAGTGACAACGACGAAAAACACCAGTCAAACTCTACTCCGATTCTTTGAAAAAGCATGCACAGAAAGAAGAGACTTTATTCCCACAACTGCTTTCTTGAAATTGGAATTGCTACTCTAACCCTATTGACGTGTCGAAACCAAGATTAAATAAATCATTCTTTATGCCGGATCATGACGTATAACACACATGGAGGTTCTCCAGGAAAACCTGCACCCATATATACTATATTCCATGATGACCAGCGAGTGTCCCTGCTGCCATTTTCTTTTTCTCCCGCAGATGCACCTAGTTAATCACACAAAAATGCTGTAAACAGCTGACATGCAGCTTTCCTCCAGCTCCCCAGCTGAGCTTGACAGCTAGAAATAGCGCTACTTGAAACGCAGAACACAGGAATATAGCTGCACAGAATCTTCTGTAGCACATCAATCTCAAACCATTATTTCTATGAACTAACATGCCTCCCACTCTTCACCAGGTAAAGGCAGCATCAATACCATTAGATTTAGAAATGCTTTTTCCCTTTTTCTAGGATCAGTGTGATACCCTTAATTGACTTCAAAAAATAGGCAACACACATTGTTCAGCACATGAACTCTGATTATTATATCTCTGAAGATATATACATATATACAAATCCACAGCAGCAGGGGAACTCGCAGCTCATGCTGACGAAGCATATATACACTTTAGCATCAGTGTCATGCTTTTAAAGAAAGATGCTTTCACGTGCAGCGCACAAGCCTTCCCCACCATTAAATTAGAAATCCACTAGACAGGACACCAAACACCATCCATATGTACAATTCCATCAGTCTACGTTCATATATACAAAGGTGGCCTTCCAATAATGCACTGTTAACAGGCTTTGACCTTCAGTTACTCGGGGCGAACGCTAATCAGATTAGGAAGGGCAGCCAATTGAAGCTTTTTTATCTCAGTAGCGGTCACTTTGCAGGACTCCAGGGAAAGAGATCTCAGATTCTTCAAGGGTTTCAGATGCTGCAATCCAGCATTGGTGATGCGTGAATTGGACACGTTCAGAGAAACCAATGCAGTCAGTCCTGTAATGGATCAAGTGTCAAAACAACAAAGCGAAAAGTGACGTGTAGGCCAATGTTCGAGAAGAATGACATAGTAAATGCTGAAAGCAATTAGTGAAATACCAGAAATCAATTCCAGAGTCTTATCTGTGAGGTTGCAATTTTGAGACAGGTTTAAGAGAGTCAATGATGTAAGGTCTTTGATGTTCTTCACACCAGCATCAGTAATTGAACCACCACATAACTCGAGGGACTGCAGGTTCTTGAAACCTGATTAAAGCAAAGGGAATGTTTGTTGTCACATTCAAACATCTGGGAATTGAATATTCAATGTGCTAAGCTGAACTACAGACGCACATACAGAGAGGGGGAGAGAGAGGCCAAGTTCAATTACAAATTGATTGCATCTCTATAGATTAACATGACAATGTAGAACAAACTAACCAACAAAATTTATGATTTCTGCCTTAATGCTCACATAATTCCTTCGTCAAATCTGGAGGGTGACTTCCTGGTCGCATGAGTATGCAAAACTACAGGATGCCTTTTTGGTCACAAAAGATTAACATAGAAAATACGAAATTAGAAGATGACTTATCGTTACAGAAGATTAAATTGGTGCAACCCATGATGTGGCTTCCTAACTACTAACTGGTTACGCTAATAGGACCCTCTCATGCCCTGTTTCAGACATGAACATAAAATTTGGACGGTTGATGTCAACTTCAGAACTGGACATGAACATCCTTAAAATTTCATAAAAAGCGGTTTACCGACAGAACCCTTTTTAACTGCTTAACCATTTAACAGTTCTTCAGACAGACAAAATCATTTAAATCCTTGACAGCCAAAGTGTTAATTTAGAATTCACAAGACTATTTTATATTGCCCAGTATCCAGCAATGCCTGCATAGTCAATTTCATCAATGTTCCTCTGCTAATGCAGAATCATGTTCTTCATGTCCAGCATGAGTAAATTCAACAATGTTGCTTCAAAGACAGTTCCCAGGAAGCCCCAACAAGATGATTCCTCACAAGTTCTATCAAAAATGGGTCTTTCAAACCTAATGATCACAACCTTGATAAACTTCTAACCAGAAATTAAATCAATTTTGCACATTACTGGTGATAACCAATGACATATATGGCAAAATACTGCAAAGAAGCTCTGCATAATTTTTCTTATTCAATGAACAAATACCAAAGCAGTAGCAGACACGGAAATAAGCAAGCTAAGAGAAGCAGCAGGATATATCTAATTTTGAGATACTCAAGTTTTATCCTTGAAAAAGTCCATTACAGTTCCCACAGCATACTTTTCAATTAGTGAAATCAATTAGCTATATCTTTTCAATTAGTGAAATCAATTACCTCGAGATGCAAGGATTCAGATTCCAACAGAACATCCACAGCATATCAAGAGGGGATACCAACCTATGTGTCAGGATAAGGTAGTCCCGCTAGCGTTCCAGCATCGGGACGCTTTGGGACATCCTCTATCCCAAGTGTCAGGATGGGGCGGGACGGCGGCACATCCCATTCTATAGAAAAATCGGGACAAACCCGTCCCACGGGATTAAAACCTTGTCGAGATGCTCTCAAACAGAAAGTCCATTCCTTGCAGATTTCCCTCAGCATCTTTTCAGCTAATTTCAATAGCTGGCACTATAAGAGTGCTACTTGATGTGAAAGCATAGGTACTTACAATAGTGAACAGCATGACAGACAATATCTAAGAAAGAAGCATTCAGCATAAACAAGTTTCATGATGAAAAGACATTACTCTCATATTTTTGCATGAATTTAACCAACAAGCAGAGCTTCTGCTGAATGATGACCACCAATGATGAGTAATGAAATGCTTTCAATTGCTAAAATCAGGTAAATATTTATATTAATTCACCTACATCGGAAGCAGTTTGTTCCAAAGTCTGTGATACGAGCTCCAAAAAGATCCAGATGAGTTAATCCAGTAAGACCTGCATCACCACGTCCAAAGAGACTAAACATACTTATACATATATGTGCTGAAGACCAAAAGAGGTTGAAGTAATTTATTCTGCACTACCATATAAATAAGAGCAATAACAAGGATAAATTAAAGTGATAACACAACAGAAGTAGCTAACAGCAAATACAATTTCTGACATGAACATGTTGTCAGTATCACATGAGTTACCTACTTTTGCATACATAGAGTTTAAGATCTAGATGCCATAGAGAGAGAATATGCTCGATCAGGTATCATTTTAATGCCTGCTTGCAATGTTTTCCCAGACACACATGCCATGGAATCCAAGGTATACTGAACCAGTACCGCCGGCCGTTTCGGCCGGCCGACGGTACAGTTCGGTATGGTTTCATACCATACCGAACCGACGATCCGAATAGGAAAAAAAAAAGAGAGAAATAGAGAGAAATAGAGAGAGAGAAAGAGGAAGAAAAAAAAGAGGGAGGGGAAGGGGCCGGTGGGGCCGCCGGACCGCCTCCAACTGGCCGCCGTGGCCGTCGGAGGGCGCAGTCCACGCGCGCGGCGCCACAGGCATGAAACAGGGGCGATGCCCCTATTTCGCAAATTTTTTTAAAAAATATGGTTTTAAGTGAAGTCAGCAAACGATTTGCCAGCTTCACGATTTTTATTTTTTTTTAAAAAAAATCTTAAGTCGGCAACCCAGTTGCCAACTTCATAAGTTTAAAACAAAAAAAAATTGAAACAGACGACGTCTGTTTCGAAAAAGAAGGGGGCGGAGCCGCGGAGGGGCTCCGTCCGCTCGACCGCCCTCAGACCGTCGGCGTCGACTCGCCGGCCACCGAGAGCCTCGCAACGGAAGCACCGTCCGTCCGATAGGTTCTTCGCCCCCCTCCAAGCGCTCTTTTTTGCTCTCTTGAAAGCCCTATCGGGCGATACGGGGCTTGGAAGCCCTCCGACGGCCGCAGCCGGCCACCGCCGGCCTCCGGCAGCTCCCACCTCCCTCCCTCCCCTCCCCTCTCTCTCACTTTCCGTTCTTTTTTCTTCGATACCGTCTGCGTACCGATTTTACCGGCCGAATCGTGCCGGTTTCCCGTCGGTCTGGTACAAAATGCGGTGTACCGGCCGGTTCGGTACGGTATGGCAAATATTGATGGAATCCTTCAAGTTTCACAAGGAGAGGGAAGAAGAGAAGGATAAAAATTTTGAAGAAAGTCCAAATAAGGTTTAGACTTCTATGGTCATTAGTAACTTCCTGGGGAGTTGACATTTTTGGCCAGTAACAGATATTCTGTAGGGCACAAACACATCATGAACAGTCAGATAATGAGAAATAGTTGAGTAAAAAGAAAAACTGAAGACACATACTAAAATTTCTCAACAACATGACAGAAATGCAACAGAACCTAAGAGTTAATAACCTATGCTAAGGTTGCTAAGGAATATATACCATCGGGTACAGATATAATTATCATAAGAACTCATAAGAACGAGTCACCTCTCACTTGTGAGAATTAATGTGGCATGTTATTAGTTCATAAGCTGTTAAGACAAAATTGCATTCACATGGCATGAACCAAATGTTAAACAATGAGCACAACCAATTCTCTAAGTTGTTGAAGTTTACAAAAATAAGTATTACCAGAATCTTGGTGCAAACTTTTTTATTAACATATTTGTTGAAGTTTAATAACGACCCTTTGCGATTTTTTTTTTTTTTAATTTTATGAACAGTTTAGAGTATTCTCCATGATTTTTTTTATCATAGTTTCCCTCGTCATAAAACTAAATCCTGACTTTTCAAGCATCACCACAAATTTCCGTTACAGAAGCAAGTATACTATGGGGAAAAGAAAATCGTTAGGTTCTCATGTAAGCATTTTATGTATCCTGGATTATCCCAACACCCACAGGCTACTTCCACAGGCTATATAATAGATGGTCCGGGACAAATCAGGCTCAGCCAGAAAGTCTTGTCCCTAGACTCATTCAAATTAGGGGGTAGTCCCTGCAACCTAAGTATAACTTAATTTTCACCAACAATTAGTTGACTGATTTCATGATTCACTAACAAAATAAGATTAGCTATCTTTTGAGACGAAGGCCAAAAAAATGCAAAAGCAGATCTTTACCAACTGAGAACCTAATGATATTCAACTTATGGAACTTTCACCACTCTTTCCCCCCAAAGATATTTCATTGGATCCTTCATCCTTGTTCTTCACTGCATGATATTCAACTCATTCACTTGATAAACACTTGGAAAACTTAAACCAATATAAATTCTCCACCACCACATTCGTAGATTTGTAGTCAAATGATGCACATGTTTGTCTGATGACCAAAAATATCGATCAGCAGAAAAAAACATTTAATTGACCAAACAGGCTTCACATATAAACTTCAGTTACTATTACTAAATACTAGTTTACTGCTGCTAATGGATATTGTAGATATGTATGCTGGCTCACATGGGTTCTCTTCACCACTTCATACTATTACAATATTCACATATTCTGTAAACTTCATCCGCTAAAACGTATGTAAAGCTTAGAAACACCAAAAATAAATAAATAAACAAATTCAAATGTTTGCAGCAAGCAATTGTAAAAAGATCACCCAGAGAAGTGAATCCAGTTGTTACGGTATTATCTGTACTGTAAAGTCAAAGTCTCTCCTCAGTGGATGACAAAAAAGTCATCTCTGTTTACAATTACAAGTCATGCAACCAGTTAGAACAGTGCTTTCCTTAAGAAAAAGAACTTTAGGAATGCAGAATTTCTTTTCCTTTTATATCACATTATAAAACAATGGCGTTGATGTAGCCTACTCATAGAAAACAAGTTTAAGCTATTTTACATGGATGAGGAAATGAATGCGACCATATAGCAGCTAGCCTAACATGGTGGTGCTTGCAATGAAATAAAAATATAAATAAATAAACAATCATAAGTAATTTTGAACATTAATATGTGTGTGTGTGTGTGTGTGTGTGTGTGAATGCAGCAGTGCAGGAACTTCTAAAGAAGACATACTTGTAAGAGCTGATAAGCCTGCATCTGTGATTTGGCGAGCATCCAGATTAAGTGATTTAAGGGATGTCAAACCAGACAGCTTCCTCAAACCACTATCACTGACCAAAGTAAAGGACAGATTGATACTCTCCAAGTTGTGCAAACCTACAAAACAGCAACACTGAATAAGTCTTTTAATTAATGTAATAATATAACTTTGCCCTTTCATTTGAGAAAGCAACCCTAAAGATCCTTGCGTCTAGAATATACAAGAGCAATATGGAGTGTATATCTCGACACAAAAAAGAACATGATATGATATCAGAAGAAAATACTAAATAAATCAATCACTAATGAGAACACTAACAAAATGTACGTCCACAGTGCAGAGCTGTTGCAAAGCACATGGTACGTACAATCCTCATATTAATAAAAGGTAAGAGAATACTCTCATCAATTTTATCATGAATCATTCAACATGATTCATGAATTACACTTGTAGTCGTTCATTTAATGCAAACCAACCAGTGGACTGTGACATCATATTAATGAGTAAGAGAACCAAGGATGGGAACTTCTCAACCAATATGACCAGCAACAAAAACGTGAGTTGATCTCAATATGCACATAGCACTAGATAGTGATAGAAAATAAGCACTGCAATTGTCACAATACATGGTAGCCATGTCAAAAGTGACCTCCATTTCATAGTGGCATGTTACAACCAAAATAGTCCAAGGATACCAGATGTAACATTATACTCAATCTTTATGTTTGAAAGCAGGACCAGAACTTTGATTCTCATCCTACCCGGACACACGAGAATCATCAAGGATGCAGAAACAGTGTGAGACAAACAATATTAATGTAACTAATATGCTTAGCATTATAATACATCAAATCCCAGGAGAAGAGTAGGATGTCAAGTTGGCAACCAGATAGGGTGACTGATGGTTCCAAAACAGTAACATAGAGCATTAAGGACCACCCTATGATGCAACAAAAACTAGCTTATCACATGCGCAACATAGGTAAAACCTGAGCAAAAAACTGTATGGCCAATGAGTCAATTGTAACATGATTATGAAGAGCAATCTTGCCGAAGCTCTAAGTGAAAGTCAATTAATATAGTAGACTTGTTGTCAATAATGCAAAAAATGGATCTTTAAGTACCATATAAACCAAAAACCAAAAAATTAAATGAAACTGAAAGAAGTAGAGAGCTGATGTTTTTCATCTCATAGTCGCAATGCAAATGCTACTTGACAAACTAAATGTCCCAAGAATGGCATATCAAGCTTGCAGCCAAAATTGCTTGATAGACCTTCTTGTATTAAAAATGAGAAGCTAGCTTTTTGATAACATCGATACCAAGGCAAAACCAAATGCTGAAATGGATGTAAGGGGCCACAAGAATGTAGCATCTCTAGCTACTTTACAAGTGAATTTAGCAAGCGCTCTTCAATTTTCATATATGATATCCATAGGGAAACAATGACTGCAATGATCCGCGACGACCTGATGGTCATCTTGGTAATCCAATCGAAGTTATTACAGTCTAAACCATGCTCTTTTAAGTTCAAAGCATAAGCAACAAACACCAAGTAGTCTGAAGCTATAACCACCTATGTTAGTCTTTTTCCTGACCTACTTGTAGGAAATGAAATCTTGTTAGTTAGTAGACAGAACTTCAAGTTTGTAAAGATGGCGAAATATAAGCTGATTAACCATAGATCCCTGCCACTGAGGAACCAGATAATCTCTTGATGTCTTCAAATCTTGGGGGCGTACAAATTGTTAGAAGAAAGCATTATAACTTATATTTTTCAGTGATTGCCAACATTAGCTAAAGGGATAAATATCCTGGAAATGGAGATCATGATAGGATCATCAAAGGAGCTGGATGAGTATGATGGTCTTGAATCTTGATTCCTTCAATCCAAACTAGCCACCATTCAAGTACTGCACAATAACAGCAACCTTCCCGCATTTGTAGCCTTGTTCTAAATTCCCTGGCCATCACGAATAAAACCTTGAAATCTTACCAATTCCAGAGAACATTCTGGTGATTAAAATCCATTTGACTAGATTACGAAGTTTCTCAACAAAGGTCTTGGTATATGAGAGAAGATCTGAAACTTATCATCAATGGAGATAACCGATAGATAAGTTGATGAAAAACAATAGCCCTAAGAAAATACTTACTGAACAAGAGTTGGCAATAAGCATGAAATTAATCAACCCATGTGAGGGAAAGTGCATGCTTTAATTTAGAAAAGCACATAATAAGTGCCAATTGTTCACAAAGCACACTTAAATTTTTTACATATACACTCAATACTTGTAATAATGAAAGGCCAATTTATGAACTTATACAACAAATGCCATGTAACCAAAATCCAATTAAATATCTTACAAAAATGGCCAGCAAAACCCTTACATGATTTTTTTTGATGATCATCAGCACAAATACATAAATGTAAATATTATTTCATAAAAAGCTCACTAACTTTTGCATTAAAACAAAGGATGGAAGGCTAACCAGAGAGATGACGAAGCCCATTGCTTCCAACTTCTGTGTCCGACAGCTCCAAGCTTTTCAATTGCAAAAGGCCTTAGAGGAACAAAACAGAATGATGATGATAATTGATAAGGATCTCACAAGTAACAACAAACTGATATTTCCATCGATATTTTGCTTAACTACCTGGAAGCATGTAAGATAAACAATGATTGTGCATTTAGATGCAAAATAGTATGAGATCCAGGGCCAACTCAATATACCTTAGATCAACCAAAGGTCATCCCCTTTAGACTCACCAATATAACAAAAGGATTAAGTGTTACTCTTTGGTTGACGGTGGAATCTTAAGATAACTAGGGGATGGGCTTCTGGCAAGGATTGAGAGGTAAGGGACACAGTTACAGATGCAGTCTCAAGAAAACTTGATTTTTTAATGAGTGAAATTTGATGGTACACCACTTGCTTTTTTAAGTTTAATGAGGTTTCAGATTTCGCTCCTATCTCACCTCAAGATTCAAGAAATGAATAAACCGAAAAAAAAAAAATGTAAGAGGATAATGATAACCCTTGACAAAGTAATTTTGAGGACTACCATTAATGAACAATAATTAAATAATGAGAAGTCAATTTGGCAACTTGCACTCAAAGTCATCTATAATCATTGATATTTTACATATTCATACCTCAAATTTGACTTAATTGGGGCTTCAAATCAATGTCAGGATACATGCACTTCAGTCATGCCCTGGCAGTTGATACATTTTGCACATTTCAATATATGCTACACAATTTCATTTTTAATGCTCCCTCGATGGTTAAAACAATCTCTAGAAACATACCAAAGTCTATGTAACAACTTTTTTGTTCTCACTAGAAGCACTTTGATACAATTTTTGCGTCAACTATAATCAATTTTCATCAACCTTAACATACTGACAAAAGTTGGTTCATAAGCTTAACAATGGAATTAATTATAACCTAAAGCATGAACGAGAACGGGTGCCTACGATATGCTTATACAACCTGTCTAAGTTGTGGCAAATTATTTACATGTATAATAGCAATCAGTAGTGCCTCACATGGTTAATTGAAAATTTTAGCAGAAATTTACAGATAAAAATAAATTTCTCAACATAGATCAATCTTGGTCAGTATTTATTATAGAAATTTAGAACAATGAGTGAAATAGTAAACATAAATTACCAGCATCAGATAAAAGCCCATCTGAACTAGACATTGTTGGCACTAGAATCTTTTCTCACCAGTTTATCTTCCGACATAAAACATACCAAGCATCAACAGAAAGCATATCATAGATGCAATCTTAAAAATTTACCTTTTAAGTTTAACAAACCTTCATCACCAATCTTACAAGAATCCAAGTTCAAGCTCTCCAAATTGATCAAATCTACATTCAGCAAGATTTTTTTTTAAGAAAAGAGTATGCGATCAAAAAGGAGGTTACTCTGATATCACAAGACAATTAGAATTCTTGTTGACTACTTAAAATAAAGTAGGTCTATATGTGCATCCACTTGTGTGTTTGTGGTTACCCATCTACAAATGGATGTTTGTGCAAAAGAGAGTGTAGTTAATACTTCCATATTAGAATTTAAGCATGTTACAAGGCCAAGTTATGACCAATTTGGGCATGTAGTGTAACAAACTCAGGCAATTAAAATGGTCTGGAAAGCCAATAGAAGCCAATGCATGTCATTGAAGAAAAGACATTCGCTTCGACTCTGAAGTAGGAAAACCAAAGTTACATCATGGGTCTCAAAGGACACAAGTTAATGAAGCAATGCAAAGGTGGCCCAATGCATGAGGTTTCTGCCACTGCATGCAAAGAGGTCATTTCTATGTTTTGAACCCATGACACCCAAAAGTCACAAGAGTAACCTTACCATTATGCCAAGGCTGACCCTCTAATGAAGAAGCAACGCAAGGTAACGGCAAAGTTTTAGTTGTTGTAAAGAAAATGCTCACCATTACCAGTGTCTATAACACCAGGATGTGTGCAGTGGAACAGTTCTACAACTATAAGTTCTCAAGATCAGTTTCTAGTGCAAAGTCAAGGAAAAAGAATTCTCCATGAACTTTGTTTCACAAAGTAGTTTTCACCTCATCGATCTCCATAGTTCACTAGCATATGGTAATATGTTCAAATATTACACAAAATAATAATAATAATAATAATAATAGTACTGAAAAGGCATATGCAAACCTCCAAACATCTATCCGTGAAAAGAATTTAAAAAACAAAGAATGTGATGTAGGTCTACCTTTTAGATGCACCAGAGATGTGTCTGTGATGTTGTTGAATCCCAAGTTCAAGACTTTCAACTTCAAAAGCCCTTAAATACAATAGCTAACCAAGTGAGAAGGTTGACTAAAACAAAAGAATATGCCAATACTCATTCTAGCAAGAAAGGAAAAAGGTAAACTAATGCACATAGAATATGACAAATAATTTAGGCTAATAATTGAATATTATTATGATAACTACCTTATATGGTATGTTGAATCGACTTAACGAATAAGATTCATGATACATTGCCTAAAGATCCAAAGTCATTTAAATGATGATGTAGCAAATGACAAAGCTATGTTTCTTTAAGAAGTCCATATAATCCTTTGATGTAGTGGCACTTTGCATAATATATCAAAACATCCATGTAACCTCGAACTCTGTCTCTCCAGAAAACATATGTGGTCAAAGAAGGCTTCTTGAGTACTAGCTTTTCTTGTGCCTGTCAATCCACTCACCAAGTTGCACAACTAATGAAAAGGAAAAGATAATCTAGAAATTTTCTATTCTCATGCATCACATGGAGCTACCAGCACAAACCAAGATTTAAATTCGGCCAAGATCAATCCATTTATGGCCAAATTTAATCAGTTTCATATGTGACTGAACCAAAACTGTGCTTTCCAGTCAGTTTCAACTGAATAATCAATTTCGGTTTTTTTTTTTTTAGCCAAATGCAGCCAATAATGACCAAAATCAAAACCTGATGCATTTGTTTAAAGTTATATTTTGGCGTTTATGTCATATTGGGGTCACTTCTTTATTTATATGGAGTACACATGCTTTACAATACCCATCTTCAATGTTTTTCTTTCTTTTTCTTCAATTAAAAAATGGCATAGGTTATAAACACAACCATTGACGAGCCAAGGTCAGCTAAAAAAAAGCGTTAATTATAGTACTTTATAAAGACCATGTGAACAACTAAATACAATTGACTTCACAAGAATAATACCTTTTTGTATAAAATAAATATCAAATTTTACAAATAGATGCATTTGATAACATGGTCGCTTAACCTTAAAATGATGAGAAAGAAAAAAAAAACATACTCAGTACATTTCTGAGTTCTGAACAAACATTTGTATTAGGCGCTGAAAAAGCTTTGCAATTGTCAATACATGTTTTTCGACTAACTGATGTTGAGGTAAGTGACAATACATACACGTAAAACCACAATACAAAAGACAAGTACTTCTATGCAATACTAGCATCAGCTAAAATTGTTAAAAAATTACATATAAAGAGTCTATATAACACAAAAGGTTTTCAGACGATGTGGAATAACTTTTTCCTGCTTTCATTTATTATTCTCATATCATTTCAAACTTTGTGTTTTTCCTTGATTCTTTTTGTGCAAAACTTGGAGTGAAACTTCTAAAACCACCGAAACTGCCGAAATTGAAATTCTACAAGCCTGGCCAGAAGCAAACCAAAACTGAGTTTACACACATGGTGGGAACTCAAGGTTAAGAACCAAGACAATGCTCTATCATGCAAAGCATAAAAAAACACTTCGAGCATCAATATTTTGTTTGTTTGATCCTAATATTTCTTTTCCTCAAAGTCTCCTTTTTTTAGCATAACATAGTAGAAGGGTCAATTTTAAATCATGAACATCATGGAAATAGTTGAAAACCTATTTGATTGTTTGTAATCAAAACCTATTCATCTCCAATTATTATATCTGAATCAAATCCATTGTTTGTTTTATATATCTAATCTAATATTCAAAATGTATTCACAACCACATCTTTGGGTGCAAATTTGGCACTTCAAATTACAGACAGAATGACCGTAGGTCCAATTTAAATGAAAATAATCTAGTGATGTTTGCACAAGAACAATATGAATCAGTTCATTATGGTAATACAATACTGCATAGTGCATACAGTATATAAATATAACATCAACATATTATAATATGATAATAACACCTAGTATACTATTATGCAATATCAAAATAACAATATTATTTTTGTTATATAAACATTAATATAGAATTTATAATATCTAAATTAATTTTAATTTTAAAGCATCTAAAAAATTTTAATTTAATCTAAAATGTAACATTTAATGCAAAATCACCATATAGCAGACTAATATATTATATAACATTGAATCATGTTATTCTTTTCATTATATAAACATTATATAGCATGTTATAACATCTAAAGCATTTTTCATATGTAAATAACATCTTCATATAAATAAAATAATATATCATAATAATACTATTCACATTTCTTTAATAAAAATGTAAAATATAATGCAAAATCATTTTATTATAGTACCATGTAATATAATAATGTACCACATAATCATATGATATTATGGAACAAAGTCTTGGTTGGACCTGATCAATCCTCGCCAACCTGAACCAGACCAATGAAAGACCACAAAGTCCTGCAGAAACTATGGGACCCAAGTCCCCGGAAAAATGGGACATATTGGACTGTCCTGATTTGCACTAGCTAGGGACCAACCAGCTGAACGGCCAGGTCAGATGGTACCAACCAGGATAGGGGAAGGACCAAGTGAGTGCATGTGTATGTGTGTGTGTGAGTGAGACCTTAGGGTGGGGTGGGGTGGGGGGGGAGTCTATGGCTCTTTTGTTGTTTGCAGGGCTGTTCGCCAATGAGAAGGACAAGGGAGGAGAGAAGTGAGAAAGGAAAAGAGAGGAGAGAAAGGAGAGGAAGGATAAGAGAAAAGGGGAGAAAAAAAAGAGAGGAAGGAGGGAGAGGAGGTGCTTGGATCCAGTCCTTTTTCCTCAGATCATGTCTCTAGGCCAAAATCATCTTACAAACCCGATATTCTCATTCCCCACCTTTTAAACATTAATAATAAACAATAGACAACAAAAGAAATAAAAAAGTGGGGGAAAAAAAAAAGCATTCCAATGATTCATCGGGACACCAAGCCACCCTAAGTGTCAGCACAATACTATCTCAATCCAACTGCAGAACAATAAGGAGTCTTGGGACTGCAACTATAATACCTATATTTTATAATATGTGATATTATTATATTGCATGTATCATATTATATTATTTCATCCTATCATTCCCAAATATATCATAAATATTATTCAAACAACATTATTTTCTTTTAACATATAAAATTATTAATCACCCTATCATTTTTATTTTAAACAAATTATAACATTATGACCAGCATAAGATTATTATAACAATGCCATTTAGTAATAATCGTTACTGGATCTTATTAGATCATTTCATTTAGATTTACATCTCTTATTACATCTAGCGAAACAATATTTTTCTATCTACTACAAGTGATATGATCAAGGTTTTAAATCCTGTGGGACAAAGGCATTACGGTTTCTCTATAGAATGGGTCGTCTCGCCATCCCGTCCCGACAATTATCCCGATCATGCATCCTGATGGATATCCTCCACCTTTCTCTCTTTCATTTCTTTCTTTTTTTTCTTTCTTCCTTTTCTTTTTTTCCTCTACCATTCTTCCTTTCCTTTCTTTTTTCTTTCTTTTTCGTCTCCCTTACTTTTTTTTTTCATTTTTCTTCTTCTTTTCTTTCATTTTTTTCTTTTTCTTTATCTTTCTTCCTTTTCTTCTTTCCTCTTTCTTCTTCTCTCCCTGCATGAATAGGTTTTGGAGTCCCGACCCCATCCCAGTCCCATTTTTTCATAGGAACGGGATGGGACGGCCGGGACGCCCCCCCATCCCACCGAGATGTAAAACCTTGAATATGACTACCATCACATGTAACATTATCCACAGACTTTCCAATTAAAGAGAACCAAATAGGCCCTTCATGTAACTAGCATATATCTAGCCTCTCATTCACTCACCAGCCAGCTTCTCACAGCCATCATCAGACAGACCACACCGGTTGAGATTCAAAATCAGCAGTGAAATAAACCCTGTGAAAAGTAAAAGTGATGGTCATCTCGCTTCCTGCCCTCCAATAAAAAGATATCCATAATAGCATACAATTAGAAGAGATTGAATGTAGGCAGCCTTAGAATTCCTGATTAATGAAGCAAAAGATGAGACATGCAGACAGACACTAGTAAAGTAAATAAAATTGTGCTACGAAAGCATGAGAAAAGACATTATTCAAATCTAAGCAACATGAAGGATCCATGATTAACTACATTCAAGGTGACTGATCCTTGAGTAAATATCTGTTCTTAATTAATGCTCTACCAGAGATGATAAAGAAAATGATAATGATGTGACATATTACAAATTTCTATGACAAAATTGAGGCATTTTGAAGTGAGGATTAAATAGCTGCAGAACATGAGATATTGCAAAGCACTTTATTATATCTTTCAAAAAGGGTAAATTAAACTCAACTACATGAGTGTGTCAAAAGGACCATCACACAGTGATATTCGTGTCCTGGTTTTAAAACTTGAGGCTAGACACCCAAGTTTGTTTTTGGGGAGGAAGGAGCGTGAAGCAAAACCTGGGTTAGATTTTTTTTTAAGACAAGAACATGAGAATGATTTAGTTTTATTGGAAAGTGAAAAAATCTGTTCAATAAATATATATTCCACCAATCCACCAAATTTTATCAAATGAAACAAAATGAAAATTAGGACATCTAGGGATACAGGCCATCTGGAAATTATTGCTGGAGGTTTTTAAGTGAGAATGAGCTTCTAAGTACACAGGTTCACAGGTTCATTCAGGCCATAGTTAAGGTCAAGTGAAGGTAATGTTCAAATATACACAGCCAATATTCATAGAAATCAATCATATTGTCACTTCGATCTTAATTTTGAGCATGACTATAAAGATAAAAAGGTACAGAAACCAAAAAAAGGACGACTGTCTTTTTCCTCCTCTTCTTTTTGGATTTTTGTTTTTGTTGTGGGGGTGGGGGGAGGCTTGTTGGAGAAGATCCAATCTGTCTGGAAATTGTTGCTGGAGGTTTTGAGTGAGAATGAGGTTTCATGAACACAGGTTCATTCGGGCCATACTTAAAGCTGAGTGAAGGGAATGTCCAAATATATGCAGCCAAAATACATACAAATCAACCATTGTCACTTCAGTCTGAATTTGCAGCTGTAGTATAAAGATAAGAAGGCATAGAAACTAAAAAAGGACAACTCGGTAAGAAAAGAGGTCTTTTTTCCTCTCTTTTTTTTTGGGGCAGGGGTGTTGGGGCAGGCTTAGTCCTCATTTCTGCCCTTTATTGCACCAATTTCATCAGTTCTCAAAATTCTCTTAGCCAGTCTCATTTACAAGAGATTAGTCCGGCAACTCTTACTTAGAAAAAGAATAATGGAAATTATATTACACATTGGCTACCTTTTATGTCTAACCTTGCCCCCCAAGGATGGCTGGTAAGCTCAAGATCAAATGTTCAGGGGCCAGCACGGTGCACCAAATATATCATATTGTACCAATATATGCACTGGCATGAAAAGACAATCCATTCCTAAGCCCAGAAGGATCTTTTTTCTTTTCTTCCTTTCGCTTCATTAGTTTTTAAAAGCTTTTTTCAAGACTATCTTGTTATTAGAGTTCCTCTAGCACATTCTAGGACTAATTCTTGCCAGTATTCTCCTTAGATATTTTGAGTCCTCTTGTATCAGCCACCCGCCATCTAACACTTGATTTTTAAGGCCTTCAAACCAATTATTCAAATCCCAAGGGATGGGGTCATCCTGGTTCTTCCATGGAACAGAAAGTGCTGCCATCCCATCCCATGCCAACACTTGGGATAGGGAATGTCCTGGGATGCACCAGACAATGGGGCAGTCTCATCCCAACACTTGGGATGATGCCCTGTCCCAACATCTGGCAGAACATCCCACCAAGACTAGAATCCTTGCTTCCAACAGGTTCATGACTGGGGTTAACATCAGGTGAAATCTGGTAGCAAAGATCAGGACTTTAGCCAAGGGTGGGTTCCTTGGTCCTCCATGTAGGAGGTTGTAAGTTCAAGATACACTACAGGACATTAAATAGCGGCTAAAAATGAAAGGTTTGTGCAAAAATGAAAAGCACTGGTTGGACATAATTGGGTCTAGCAATGATGGTGCACGGAATACAAAGTAGTGGAGAAAATGATAAAGCTGCAGGGCCCCATGGGCCTAGCCCAGTCCTAGACAACTGTCTGATATACCATATGCACAAAATATGGAAAAGAGGGTAAAGGCTTTTCATCAATCAACCAAGCTAAAAAGCCAAATAAATTGCACATGTCTCCATAATTTCTCATGGAAGGTTGGATCTTAAAAGTGAACAAAGATCAAGGACTTTAATTATGAACCGGGAGGTGTATCACAAATACAAGAAAAAGAGGGGGATGAAGGTACCTGAAATAACCTCCAAGCAAGCAGCAGTCACCGGACATCCCTCCAGGTTCAAGTGAGAAAGTTTAGATAAACCTGCACAAAACAAACATTAGAAACAAGTTTGGACGAATTCAAAAATGGATGTCTTAAAAAGGGAAAAAAAAAAAAAAAAAAAGGTAACCTGCAAAAGGAAATTCAGAAATAACAAACACCAAATTGACAGATTTGGATCAACATTCTTCTTAGTAATATCTACCTTTCAAATGAGCAATGCCAGCATCTGTAACTCTACAGCACGACATTTGCAATTCCTTTAAGTTCATAAGACCTAAGCCAAAAGTAGACATGTCAATGTTTAAATAAAATTTACATATAACAAGGACCTTATGCTAACAACTTTAACAGAGAGATGTAATCAGTTAGGTAGGGCATTTCATCCATAGTGTAAGCAAAAGAAAAATAAGACAAGTTCCTAGTTAAAAAAACACCATAGCACATTTTCTCTGTTACATGTAACAAACTAAAACCTGCAAAGCCAAAATTTGTCATTTTATGTCAATGAGGTCTTAATCAGTACAGGGATAATTGGTGAGAACTTACATTTTAATCAATTTCATAACTACCTGAATATGAAATAATAGATAGTAATAACTAAGTAGTGATCATACTAACAAAATAACTGCATAGTTTACCAGATACACAACAGACTGAAGGATTAAGTTAAATACCGCTACTTCAAAACTATCCAATGTTCAGAGTCTTCAGACATCAAATATTAAAAGCCTAAAGGCCCAGCAGAAATAGTAAAAATTTGCAAAGTTCCAATATTTTGGTTCTTGTGAAGCACTCACTGAGGTGAATATTGCATCTTATAAAGCTAGTCAATAAACACGACTAAAGGACTACCAATAAGCATAACACCAAGCTAGGGGCACATATACACACACAGTTATTACATACACAAGCTCATGCAGATGATTTTTGTATGTCAGTGGCAACACAGTTAACTTTTATATGGCCCAGTGTTTAAGCAGTTAATAATTTAAAGCAACATTCAAACCTCGATAAATTATCCTTATCCCTCAATTTTTTGGATATTAATCCCCTAGAAATCATAAAATGGTAAATAAATATTGCAAGCATACCAAAAGGGAAAAAGAAAAATATATGGAACTACCTGAAAGAGGCTTCATATCTGCATCTGTTATACAATTGCAGTATCTGATATTAATAGACTCGAGTTTAGTTAAAGCTGCAGAAGAGCAATAAATTAAGCATATGTGAGGAAGACTACACCACTGTATAATAAAGAAAATAATAACAACTTATTGGATTAGTCAAACATACAAGAATATGAAAGGAAAAACATAAGTATAGCATATTTTCTCCTTCCAGCATACAAGTGGTATAGCATGTAAAAGACATAAGAAAAATAATGGCACCTGGCATCAGTAAACACAGCACCTATAAACCTTTTAAACATTTATATATTTAAAAAGGGTACTAAATCTTTTCCTCATCTTTTTAATTTCGACATGGCTGAAGAGGCACAAATTAAGCATATATGAAGAAGACTATAACACTTTATAACAAAGAAAACAATAACATCTTAATGGATTAGTAGACCATACAATATATGAAAGGAAAAACATAAGAGCAATGTAGCATATTTTCTCCCTCCAGCATACAAGTGGTTTAGCATGTAAGACACGTAAGCACAACAACGGAACCTGGCATAGGTAAACACGGCACCTATAAGCATTTTTAACATTTATAATATTAAAAAGGGGTATTAACTCCTTTTCTCATCTTTTTAAATTTCGACATGGCATGGAACCTGTGCCGGCACAGTACATATCATGCCATCCAGTGCCAGCATGCCCGCTGACACAGATATGTGAATCTTCATGGAGAAGTGCTCAAAGGAAAAAAAATTTATACACTCTAAAGAAATTGTCAAGTAGAAAGGGTTATTAAGAAGATTACATGTGATATTTTCTTCTGCCATCACCGCTCTTTTTTAGAGGACAAAGTTCCCTCATGTTAGTTTGAGGAATGTCTGACACATTTGTCCCTTCCAAGAATAATAAACCTAGATTGAGATGAATGCAACTATTTAAAGGGCAACAAACCACATTGATTGTCACTCCATCAAGGTTTCCCTCATAGCACAGGAAGGGCGACTAGATGCTGGATGGCTGATTAGCTTCAATACTTCCTTCTACCAGAAACCAAATCCTAATTTTTATTGAACGCTTGCAAAAGAGTGGTGTTGACTCACATGTCCAATGGCATGGTACCAAAAAGAGGACAGATCTTCTTGCTCATGATCATGAAGTCACAAAATGTTTGAAAAATCTTTAATGTAGCATGATCTTTCTAGTGCATTTTGTGAAAGAGAGTAACATTTCTCTTATATAGATAAATAGAGAGAGAGGGGGGGGGAGAGGGGGGGTGTCTTGTTCCATGAAGAAGTCCGCCACATGGAGGGGAGGCCTAGTAAGAAAACCTGGGATCCTCTCCAGGGTCAAAGCATAGTAGACTCATCCTATTCTTTCTTGACCACCAGTGGTTGTACTGCTAATGATCCATGAATACATGCACATGCACATTCATGTGCAGAGATCTTGCTTGACTATGTAATATCCACCCAATTTTAAGCAAAACATGTGCCACGCACTAATCCATGCAGGTACATAAACCGACTCCATTAGCGGCACATAAATCAATTTAAGATCCCCAGATGTTTTATTTTGGTTCAACTTCAACTATGTTTCCTAGTTTTTCATACTAAACATCAAACTGCAACATGACAATCAATAAATTTGCACTTCTACGGCAATTGAAGAGTGGGGGAAGAAAGAAAAGAAGAGACAACCTTTCAAATGAATCAGACCACCATGAATCTTTAAGCATCTCTCAAGATCCAAATTTACCAAGTTAACTAAATTGGTAAAAGCCCTCATTCCTTCCGCAGTGATAGCAGTGCTCTTCTTAAAACTCAAGGATGTCAAGTTTGAAAGACCTGGATGAAGAAACAACATGACAGTGAATGTTCAAGGAGAAAGCAAATGACGAAGACAATGATGTCCAGTTATGGCAAGGGAAAAAAAATAAGGAACATTACAATTACTTCCATGTAAAATAAGGTCAGAATTCAGAACAGTGTCAATGATCTCACTCACCGTATTCATCTGATGATGTATCATTGTCCCATTATTTTTGTACCCTTATGTTTAGAGGTGATATATCTAATTTACTAGCAGTGTAGAATTCTTTTAAACAAAACTAAAAAATTGTATGAGGAAACCTAAAAATTAATTATCTAGTTGGTGTTGAATAACAAATCCAAAAAAAAAAAGAACAATATTGGGAACCTTCCCCATTCAAAGTAGTTCACATAGTTTTGGAAACATTACAGAAGTAGCACGAGAAAAGGTTGCCAAGGCCAGGGCACTTTCCTATTCTAAAAACAAGTCTAAGAAACAACAAAATAGATGATGATTTTTAATTGCCAAAATAGAACCCTGCGCACATGTAGAATCAAGGATCAACAGCAAAAACAGACACCATCATGAACCAGTCTTTCTCAATCTTCACAATTAGGAGCTTGCACTACAAGTAAAGAAAATGTAAAGAGTGCTACTACAATTAATTGATGGATTAAGGCCATAAAGACCATGTAGCAAAGACAAAATGGGTAAAAAGGAAAAAGATAGCTTAAAATAGTGAGTTCTTTATCCACTACCCACTCCCAGAAAGAAGCATCACTTGCTGAAAGGAGCCAAAAACTCATTATAAGCATGAGTCTATTAGAAAGATCTGTTTCAGACATTGCACAAAGTTTATCAAAGGAGCTCCAACTAATCAAATAACAATAACAACAATAACAATAATCATGATGACGATGACAAGAAAATAATAACAGTAACAGCAGCAGCTGGTCTGAGCTACTAATCATCCAGACCACTTCTAAATGTTAATACACCCACCCAGCTATGTCCAATTAAGTAAAAGAATTCAAAAAGAACAGTCTGAAAATATTGCCCCCGCACGAGTAGAAAACAGATTCTCACAATAACAAAATAACCATGTCAAAAAGTCAATCACCTGATTTCAAACACACAAAACAACAAAATAATTTTTAAAAAACAGTTCTACACTAATTGTTGGGCTTAAATTTGAACTCAAATCTTTATCTTATAATCTGTACCTCATAGGTGATAGTGATTCCACATACAAACCTTGATTTGCCCTTTGTTTCTAAATATTTTTAAAGTCTATTTGAATCTTGGAGGGTTATTGCCTAGTTCGATTATGGAAAAAAAATATATGATATGTCAATTTGTCTTCTAGGGTTTCATGGCAGAACCCTTTCTTTGCAGTTCGCATTTGATTATCTTGACCAGGATGTTAGCACCAATTCACCTAAGGCCACCATCAAACTGAGAGTCAAATGGCTAAAACTGATCAAATTATCAAATTGTATTTTGATCAATGAAAAATTCAATACTCAACACATACAGATGAGATGAAAGTTGCAAGTTCAAGGTCAAACTTGCCCTGATTTGAAATCTCTTGACAATACCCAAAACTTGTGAGTATGCTATTAGAGTCGCATATCCCTTTCTTGGAGAGAAACCACATCAAATCAGCCACTTAAGAAGACACAACCTGACTCCAATAACAGGCTCCCCAAATTCTAGCTTAGTAATGCATTATCCAAATGATCATATCAGTGATGTCAACCATCCAATGCTACAAAACAATGCCTACTATTATGTGTAAGCTCAATACAAGTAATTGTCATGCGCAAACAGGTTGCATAGGATGTGGAAGTAGATGATCTGCCCTTGATTTTTTTCCCCTTTTATCTTTATGTAGTTATATCCTGACAATAATTGTGGAGCAATACAGGGCCTGGGGGTGACTGTCTCAAGATTAAAGTGGCTGGCAGGAAGACCAGGAATTTCTGCACAGATTTCTTAGCAACCTGCCTGCATATGATAATTACTCATTCCATGTGTCAAGATAATTCAAAACAGATTAAAAAATAAAAAAAGGGCAAAATATTCATTTAAGGGATATATTATCATGAAAAATGAGGTTGATGGCCACAAGATACTTACCAGACAAGTGCTCAAGACCGTGATCTGAAATATGGTCACAGTAATTAAATGTCAAGTCTTGTACATTGGAGCAATCTTTGAGAAGGACCAGCCCGGAATCCGTTACATCAGAATAAGAAATATCAAGGGAGAGCAAGGATTGCCCTTGGGAAGAAATTATGCCCATCCAATTGTCCTTCACTCCTGGGTACTCTCCCAAATGGATATCCTGGTTTCAGATAAGAATTTAATGGGAGGAATTATAAGAACATGTCCCACATTGATCATATCATAGATGCACAGAATTTGAGAGTTCATATTCACAGCTAAATGTACAAACAAAAGGCTCCCTGAAATCACTATTATAAGCATAGTAGCCGACTAGTTGGTACTAAATGCTATCAAAAAGCAGTGCATAAGAATTGTGTAAATTTTCATTACCCAAAACTACTCCAGACTACAATGCTAAGTTCATAGTAAGCAGAAGCACAACAGTGACAAATTCTCTCAGATGTATTTTATGATGAACATTTCTTGAAAGCAGAAGATGTCTTGTTTAAAGTGATGAAAAAAAATTATAAAGAGTGAATCAATTCCTCCTATTAGCAGATGTTACTAGATAGTATATATCAAGCACCAAATATTTGCACACTATAATTCCAGCATATATGTCAAGGCTTCTCAACTCCAGATTTTGTACTCTTCAAGTTATATTCAACATAAATAATGACAAAGAAGCCTTTCACCATCACAATTGATTTGGATAAAGATTAGAAACTTACATTATTAATCTGGATTAAAAAAAAAAAAATACAGTTCCCTAAAGATTAAGCTCCATCTAGTTGTTACCACAATGTAACTGCTATTATCATATCATGTATGGTCATTACCATACTATTGCATATAATAGCTATATATGGATGGAATCCCTGAAAAGTTTTGGTATCAAAAGTCATCACCTGTCAGACTGAACAAATTTGTAGTGATAAACAACCACTGGATGATGTTACCTGAAGAGCACAATCATGAAAGGCTTTGAGAGACACATCAGTCAGGCAGCGAGATTCCACCAATTCATCAAATATCTGCTGGCTTATATCTCTGGGCAGCATGGAAAAGCTGCTATACTTATTGATATCCTGTCATCACCAAAGAAATGAAGTAGTAAGTTCTCCATGGAAGCATATTTTTAAAACGTAAAACCAAATTGAAAAACCATTTGAGAAAACACAAAAGCAAATACCTCACGAACTTTTGCAACGCATAGTTCCATAAGGGATGGACACTTCCCCTGCCCTCTACGAGCAACATCTGCACCACTGCGAGACAACGAGAACAATAACCATCTTGAACTGCCACTTTTAGAGTACCGCCCAGACGTTGTCCGCGTATCACTTTCGTCAACCAGGTCCCTTTTCCTTGAACAAGCTCCCCCCATGGATGATAACTATCTCGAAAGCACTTCAGCTCACAGTAGTTTATATGCCGTCTAGCTTACCGATGATACCGTCCTCCAATTTCAACATTCTGAGAAACCTAAAAGACCCTTGAATTGTTCCAACCCATCCGATAATAAAAATCTAAGTCAGAACAAGCTATATGTCCCTGTTAAATAGATCAGAATTACTTAATGGATTCTTTATGCAACTAAGATCGCCAACATTTGAGATGGTCTCAGTAAAGTAAGGAAAGAAATTGATTACTAAAGAATCCGTTTTTACAAGAAAAACGATCACAGAGTTAGATTCTCTCTACCAACCAAAAAGTGACTTTTCATCTGATATCTTGCAACCGCTTACTAAATGATTTCTCTTAAAAATCAAGATAACCAAAACTGTGATTAGGGTTTTTGGTGGTTTCATCAGCAAAATAAGGCAAGAATTTAAAGAGGAAGGGGAGGAGGAGGAGGAGGAGGAGGATAAACTAATCTAAAAACAGAATCATCAAAAACCAACCTTTACTAGAGAAACAATCAAAAAACTATTTTTTTACAGCAAATCAGACGCGGCTAAAATGTTTAATCGCGTTCATATCAGCATCCACCTAAAATCAGACAAAAAGAAAGCAAAAAAAAAAAATCCAAACCCAGAGATCAATCGCCTAATAGACGTCCATCAAAAGTTTCATTCCGATGCCTTTTCCAAAATCATCTACGAAACCACAATCTCCGGTTCGATAACTCGACAAAAACAATCAAAAACAGCAAAAAAAAAAAAAAAGCAGCCCCACGCATATAGAGTTCCTATTTACAAAATACTACGAGAAATAACAAAGAAATCCCACTGATCGGACGATCGGAAGCCAATTTCTTACCTACAAGACGGAGGAGAAGAAGAGAAAACCGCCCGATAATTAGGGTTTAGAAGGAGGCAGAGAGGCAGAGGAGAAGGGGGCAGATGAAGAAGGGGGCAGGGGCGATGACTGAAGCGGCACGAAAGAGATAGAGAGCGGGGGGGGGGGGGCAGATAGGTGGAGCGAGGCGGGGAGCTGGTGACCTCCGAAGCTACCGATTTCCGCCACGTGTCACCTTTCGAGGCGCGGAGCACCGCGCTTCGGACGCGGAAGATAAGAAGCAGACCAGATTCCCACTCCGCTGTTCCTCCCAAACATCGCACAGTCATTATACCTTACATGGCCGTTTTACAATGGAGAAACACAGGGTCCCACATCACGTCGCTCAATCTCGCAGTTGGCCCCACCGCCTGCACCTATTTTAGTACGACACGTCATCGACAGACGCTGTACTTCGTATAGCAGAAAACAGCAGAGTGGTCGAACCAAGGGGCGGGGTCGCAGAGACGAGCAGAGAGGTGGGTCCGATTATACGTCCCTTTATCCAATATACGGCGGAAAGCATTTCTCTTGGACGGTCGCGCACGCTAGGCCCTTCTATGCACTGGGAAAAGAGCTGGGACCCATCCTTTATCTCACCCAAAACTTCCTTTGGTCAGGAAATAAAAGATTAAAAAATAGTAAACGTTTTAGCTACAAAGACATTTGCGTTGGGAGCCCACAATTTTTATTTGATTGGATCATTCTGAACAATTAATATAAAGAACTAAAGATAAATTTTTATCTATATTTTAAATTTAAAAATAATTATTTATTTAAAATATAAATTAAAAATAATTATTTATTTTAATTAAAATAATCTTTATATCCTTTAAAATACTACTATATTATATTATAATAATATAATATTTTTTATAATAAGATAGTATTACATTATATTAGTACAGTATTACTTTATAATAATACATTATTACTTTATTATATTATATTAGTATAATATTTTTTATAATAAATTAATATTATATTATATTAATATAGTATTTTTTTTTATAATAACGCAATGTTGCTTTATTGTATTATATTAATGTAGTATTCTTTTACAATAAGATAGTATTACATTATCATAGTATAGTATTCCTTTATTGTATTATTATTTTACAACAATGCAGTGTTACTTTATAGTAGTATAGTATAATTTTATAATAATATAGTATTACTTTATAATAGTGTAATATTGCTTTATAAATATGAGGACAATTGAATCATTTCATCTTCATTTAGATAGTTGCTTTTAAGTTATGTTTCAAATGGATAGCTATTTTTACTTGAAACTCGAATGGGTAGTCATTTTTAAGTTTAAACTCAAATGAATATATTTTTTTTTAATTTATCCTAACTAATTTATTTTTTGAAGATTATTTTTAAATAATATTTTAATTCTAAAAAAATATAAATAACCATCATATAAATTATCTTCCAGCTCCTGTTTGATGAGTATAGGACTTCATAAACCCTACGCAACATGTATTTTTTTGATGTTACGCAGCACATGTTTTTCGATATCTTTTCCATCACTTTATCTAATCCACTTCCCTACTGTGCCAGTGCTACTGTAGAATTTTACTTAACAAGATCGACTAAATATGATAATGGATTTAGAGCTTGGGTACGGGATATAAATTAATATAATACATCGGAGTAGGTTAGAAAATCAAAGAGAGAGGGACATTTTGTCCGAGCCTCTGGTGATATATTGATATTTCACGAATTCGCATATCGATGATCACTTTTTATTAAAAAAAATTTAAAAAAAATGGTAACTCTTGAAAGACCATTGCTACAAAACTCAATTTTGTACCGATCATGTAGACAGAGATTAAATTGGCCGCAGGGCGCATGACCATTAATGTTGCTCGATTGGGAATGGTAGGAAGAGGGTGTAATTAGTGGTTCGTATTTTCTGATTGAAAAAACATTAGAGCAAATGCCGTTATTTGTAGAAAGATATGCTTATGGCACATGCCAATGCACATATTATTAATATGTAGTAAGTAGAAAGTTGCATGAATTGTATCATGGGTTGGACATACAAGTCACACGTTACAGATTCACTAGCATATTACTCATGCGAAGTGCGAAATATTTATTTTTTACAATTTTACTGTATATAAATTAATTTAGACTAAATATTTTTTTCAAACTAAATATGGATATTGATGAAAGTCGATTATTTAATTTTATATATATTTAATATTAAAAAATTTATAAATTAAAAAACCAACATTACATGAAAAAATATCGATGATATCAAGTGTTTTAAATAGGGACATAAAGTCAAATTGTTGAAATAATGTAATAGTAAAAAATAACATAATTATTTTTGTCTTTTCCTGATACAAAAATCATTTCTTGAAACAATATTTTCAACATCAATTCCTTTAGAATACTCGTTATTAAGCAAAGCACGACTACTTATTTGCTTTCCATATACATCTCTTTTCTTTATAGTCCTGTCAATAATAAGATTTTCATCTTTATTTGTTTCAATCTGCAAAAAAAAAATTAGACATCAATTATTAGAATAAAATACATAAGTATAATTATCCATATATGAAAGAATAGAAATATATCATTCACAATAGATTTTCTTTGATTTTTTTTGTCTTTTAATTCCTTGTATTAATCATTGAAAATTATTTAAAAATAACATAACTTTATCCTCCTTCTTTGAGATTGTATTTATCAAATTTTTTTTGAAAGATATAATTTTTTTTATAATTTTTTTTTATTTCTAAAGGAATCATAGAATCACCATGTTTCTGCACAAAAGAAAATACATAGCTTTATATTATCAACTAATCGGTTGAATAAATAAAATATGAAATATATATTGTATATACTTTATCCATGCATAATTCTTCAACTAATTTGCCTATAACCATTGAAAAACTTTATTGTTGCCCAGATATAGACAACCCAAGAGAGGGTGAATTGGGTTTTCAAAAACTTTTACAACTTAAACCAAGTACGTGTTCAATTATGATAAACTAAATAAGTGTACAATGAAAGTAATGAATCAAAACAAGAAACATGCTGAAATAATTAAAAACAAAACAGAAATAAGCAAGAGCACATACAAACATAAAGTTTTATAGTGGTTCGGTGCCAAACCCAGCACCCACGTCCTCTTTCCAAATTTTTCTACTTAAAAATTTTATTATAATCTTTTTGATTACAGTATGATTATTTTAACCGGATTTACAATCAACCTAACCGATTGTTTTAGCGGGCTTACAATCAACTTAGTTAATTTTGCATAGAAAATCAATCAAAACCTTCATAACTAAGTCATCCCCTAGACTTAGTTAATATAATATCTAATTATGAGCTTAGATAAGCGTATCCCATAAGTTTTATCCCAAGAAACTTGTAAAGAAACAAAATATACAATAAAAATGAGAAAGTACAAGTAAGAGCACAAGAAGAATAAAATTTATTGAAGCTTAGTTGAAGCCGATAATGGTTCCTTTTTGAAGCTTGGTCTTCTACAGTTGAATAAATGGGAGGCTCTTTCTTGATTATTAAAGATGTTCTTTTGCAAATTCACTCAATTAATTGTACTTGATTTCTTTTTTTTGATTTACTCAAAGATATTTAATGCCCTCACTAAAAAATTAGGTTTTTCTCTTTTTTCTCTCTTAGATCCACTTCTCTTTCCTCTTCATTGAGTTTGAAAGTCTTTAAATCTTTTAAAAGAGCCAAACTAGTCATTTTTAGCTGTTGGAGACTGAAAACTAGCTGTTGAAGGGTTTTTATGCAAATTTGCGGCTTTTGAAAAATTAGTCATTGGAGCTGGAGTTGACTCAAGTAAGTCTGAAGTTGACTCGTGAACAATAAGAATCGACTTATGAATAGTAAGAGTCCACTCGAGAACTGTACTTATAAATTTTGCTCTCTATTTTTTCTAAAAGAGTCGACTTAAGTTTTTCAGGAGTTGATTCGAGCTCTTTGTCACTTGGTGCCAACGTGCCGGAGTCGATTCTAAGTCTTCTTCACTAGATTTTTCATGAAAAATCTTTATCTAATCATTCATTTTTACTTACAAAATACTTCAAAAGCTTCTCCAATTTTAGGATTTATTCTTTTAATCTTCTTCATATTTTTTTAAACATTTCAGCTGATTGTACTCCCTATAAAATAAATTAATTCCTTCAAATATACAATTCATTAGTATCATATTCAAAAATTTTGTACTCATCAAAATCAATCCTAGGATCAACAATCTCTTTATTTTTTATGATGACAAAACTTTGAATATATATATGCAAAATAAAACATAGTATGGTTCTAAGATTTATATCAATTTATGAATTCACATGAAGTAAACAACTAGACATATTGAAAACATACTTCATGAACAAATTATAAAATATCATATTAGCTCAAGCATGTACTCAACATATCCTCTCCTCTTTTTTGATAACATCAAAAGGCTCCAAAATTAATATTACACAAAAAAAATTCAAACATACTTAACTTTAAATTTCTCCCACTATTTATTTATCAAAAAGAAATTCAGATATTATGCTATCTGATTAAATTCTTCCCTTTTTATTATTCATATCAAAACTGTCATTGTGCCATATATGTGCTATTTTCTTCATTTATGTGACATTGTGTCATATATGTGTCATTTTCTTCATTATATGCCAATTTGCCATATACTTCTCCCCCTTTTCATTAAATTAGAGTTATTTAATATAAATTATTTAGACACTAAAAATATCAAATATAACAGTTGCAATTTGATTTCTAATATATAAATAAGGCAAAAAATCATAGAAAGCAAAGGCAAGCATCAAAGCACATAATGTATCAAGCAAATGAAGCGAATAGTAAGCTTCAAGTTTTAAGTTTTCAATTACTCTTCCTTTATCTCTATAATTAATACTCCCCTTTACTTTTATCTCATTCTTTATTGTAGCAAAATATAAAAATAAATATTTCAAAATATAAGAGTATATTTGTTTTAAAAAGTATTAGAAATTTTGTAGAAATAAAGTCAAAATCTGATGTAAGAATAATATTTATAAGTTTCAGCAAGTATCATAATATTATAACTTGTATCAAAACATTGAGCATAAAGAGCATATGGAGTATTATAAGAGGATTCATCAAAATCCATTACAAAAAGTTATTAAATACTCTCAGTTTTAACTAACTTTTTTATAAATTAATTTATTTTCAAGAATCTATTTTGTTCTAATTTGAATTATATTTCAAATTATCTATAAGCATAATATTTTCAATAAATGTAGAAGAGATGATTTTAATATTATAAAATATCATTAACCCCCCCATCTTTAGCTTCAAAAGTGATGAATTGAGATTCATCTCCTATTATATATCTCGAGCATCGATTATTCAAGTATTATCTCTTCTTTGATGCACAGGATCATAAATACACTGTAAAATAATTATTTTTTTAATTTTAGTATCTAAACTTTCTTGAATCCTTTAGGGTTAGTAGACATGATTCTTTTTGGAACATAAATTCTTTTAATTATAGAATAACTTATTTTCTTGATATTACAATCGTAAGCTCTATGGCCTAATCCATTGCACTTGAAATAAGTTATTGAAGAATTTTTGAAAAAAAAATTAACAAATATGTTTTTTAAAAATTTCTATTTTTTAAAGGTTTGAATCCAAGTCCAGCTTTATCGAAAACAATCCTTTGATTATTCAAAATCATTTGTAGTTTTTCAAAACTCAAAGTAAATTTATCAACTATAAGTTTTAGTTTTTTAACTTCTTTTAGCTTGATATTTTTTTTATCAAATCATTCTTTTCATTTTGAAATCTTTCTTTTTCTTCAATAAGAAGAGGAATTTTTTTTAAGTTCTTTATTTCTATGTCCAAGCATTTTCAAATCATTCATCAATTTATAAAATGCTTTTCATAATTCATTAAAAGTAAAGTCAGTAGAATTTTTGAAGTATACATCATCCTCTTGTGACACAAAGCATAAGTTATTGACTTTGTGATCTTCTTTATTGGAGCTGAAATCTTCATTGTCACTCTAAGTTATCTTCTTCTTTTTTTTCTAGTTTGGCTCCCCCTTAGCTAGAGTTTTTTTCTTTTTTCTTGCTTATTCTTCTACATCATCTTCAAAAAGCTTTTGAATTTTCTAGTGATTAAGGATATATCTTCATCTTCATCATCGAATTCTTCAACTTTCATACTATCTTTCTAATTTGAGGACTTGAATGCAATTATTTTCTTTTTCTTATTGTTATCCTCTTCTTCTTAATTCATTATGATCTGCTCATAGATTATGAGGGAATCCAAAAACTCGTCTAAAGATAGCTAATTTAGATCTTTTGTCTCTTGAATAACTATTACTTTTGCTTTTCAAGATCTAAGCAAAGATCAAAGAATCTTTCTCACAAGATCAACATTAGCATAAGATTTTCCTAATCAAGTCAGATCATTAATAATATTTGTAAATCTTAAAAATATATTGAAAATATATTCATATGATTCCATTTTAAACATTTCAAATCCATGTACTAGCATACTAATTTTTGATTCTTTTATTTCATTTACGTCTTCATAAATTATTTCCAAAGTATCTTAAATTTCTTTAGTAGAAGAATATGTACATATTCTATTAAATTGATTTTCATCAAGAGCACAATAAAGTACATTTATTGCAATAACATTCAATTGAGCTAACTTTTTTTCATTGCTATTTCATTCATTTTCATGTTTAGAAACTGGAACTCCATTAATAATTTTAGTGGATGTGTGCGCCATGAACTATAATATTCCATAAATCATAGTGTTATGCTTGTATAAAAATTTTCATTCCAGCTTTCCAATAAATATAATCAAATCCACAAAAAAGATGTGATCAAACAAGATAGTATCCTTCATCAAAAGATATTTTAAGGGTTGTCATTGATCTTGAGCTCTAAATAGTTAAGCCTACAAAAGATAAAAGAGCATTTACTCTGACACCAATTATTGCTCGGATATAGACAACTCAAGAGGGAGGTGAATTGGGTTTTCAAAAATTTTTACAACTTAAACTAAGTATGTGCTCAATTATGATAAACTGAATAAGTAAAGTAATAAATTAAAACAAGAAATATACTGAAATAAATAAGAACAAAATAGAAATAAATAAGAGCATACACAAATACAAAGTTTTATAGTGGTTCGGTGCCAAATCTAGCACCAATATCCACTCTCCAAGTTTTTCTACTTGAGAATTCCATTATAATCCTCTTAATTATAGCATGATTATTTTAACTAGGCTCACAATCAATCTAATTAATTATTTAGCGGGCTCACAAACAATCCAGTTGATTTTACATAAAAAATCAACCAAAATCTTTCCAACTAAGTTATCCTTAGACTTAGTCAATACAATGTCCAATTATGGACTTAGACAAGTCTATCCCATTGGTTTCTATCTCAAGAAACTTACAAAGAAATAAGATATACAATAGAAATGAGAAAATACAAATAAGAGCACAAAAAGAAAAAAAAATTGTTGAAGCATAGTTGAAGTCGATGATGGTTGCTCTTTGAAGCATGGACTTCTTCACTTGAATGAATGAGAGACTTTTTTGAAAATATTCTCTTGAAAGCTCACTCAATTAATTGTATTTGATTCCTCTCTTTTTGACTTGCTCAAAAATATTCAATGCTCTAATTAAAAAATTAGATTTTTCTCTTTTCTTTCTTCTTAGATCTACTTTTCTCAGCTCTTCATTAAGTTTGAAAGCATTTAAATCCTTTAAAAAAGTCAAACTAGTCGTTTCTAACTATTGAAGATTGAAAACTAGCTGTTGAAGGGCTTTTGTGTAAATCCACAGTTTATAAAAAACTAACCATTGGAGTTGGAGTCGACTTATGAATAGTAGGAGTCGGCACATGAATAGTGAGAGTCGACTCAAAGACTATACCTAAAAATTTTACTTTTTTATTTTTTCTGAGAGAGTCAACTCAAGCTTTTTAGGAGTCGACTTGAGCTCTATACCATTTGGTGCCAACATACTGGAGTGACTCTAAGCCTTCTTCACTTAATTTTTCACAAAAAACTCTTGATCTAATCATCCTTTTTACTTTCAAAATACTTCAAAAGCTTCTCTAATTTTAGAATTTATTCTTTTAAGCTTCTCTATGTTTTCTTAAATATTCAAGCTCATTATACTTCTAATAAAACAAATAAATTCCTCCAAAAATATACATTCATTAATATCATATTCAAAAGTTTTGTACTCATTAAAATTAATCCTAGGATCAATATTTATCAAAGAGAACAATATGCAAATCTGGTATAATCCTCAACATGAAATTATAATCGACATCTAATAAAAAGGAAAGAATAGAATCAAATCAAAATTTATTATAACTAAGATATAATGGACATAAGTAAGAGATATGATATTAAAATTTGTAATATGTAAATTTTTTTCTTTTGTTATCTAAAAATATATATTGATCTTTTATCAATAAATTTTATGTATTAAATATGAAACAAACATTGATTTTGGATACTTAAGCTCTATATTGCATCGATTACACTAAAATCCAACATCAATGCATCTCACTTTTTTTTAACAAACTTGACAATCTATATAGCATCATCCAGATTTTATTTTGATATCATTAATTAAAGCTTCACAATTAAAAATAGTTAAAATAATTTAATATTTAATCATAATTATATATCTGTAAATATAAATGTTAAATTTAAAAAAATTACATGATATATGAATGAAGTTTTAGTATTATATAATTTCAATTATATGTCCATAACAATCACACTCAATAGAGTTTATCTCTTAAATTATCATCCTTCTAATAAATAATAAATCAGTAGAAGAAGTTTGTAATTGACTTTAGGATATAATCTCTTGAACATCATTCATACATGATAAATATTTACCGAAAAAAGTTACAAATTAGTTAGTAGTTTGTCCTATATAATTTTATAGTAAGATAATGAATTAGTAAATGATATCTACAATTAAAATTTTTTACTTTTCGTATATCCAATTTGATATAAATTTTTTTTGTACTTATAGATGAAAAATAATGCTCACCTATAATATAAATTTCTTATTCATAATAAAAATTCTAATATCAAGGAGAAAGCTAACAATATTTTTTGAATACCTCAAAATACTTTAATTTAATAATTGTTGATGTTATAATTAGAATATGATAAACAAAATTTTTTAAAAATTAAATTTTATTTATATAATCAGTAGCATTACTTCAAAGGGTGACTTTTATCCTCAATCCACTATAATAACATCAGATTGAATTAGAAAGATAAATAATATATTTTTAAATAAATTATATACTATATACAAAGTAAAATACATGCTCAAGGATTAACAACTCTAATTTTTTTCTTTTAACATTTGAGTTAATTTTGAGTATGAATATTCTCTAAAGGTCCAATAGTAATTAATTTTCTAATAACATTGATAAAATATAGATTTAAATAGTATTTATTAGTTGAATAAAATAATCAAAAAGTTAAAAAAAATACAAGAGTAGTTTTTATTTTTATCATTTATCGACTTAATTCACTATTTCACCATAATTTATGAAGTAAAATTTATACAGAGGTAGATATACCTCATATTTTAATATTTTCTTCAATTTTGTGATTAGCAAAAAAAGAATCTTCTTATCATTCTTTTTTGGATGATACATTTTATCAATATATACAACTTTTAAATTAATAATTAGATATATATATATATGCCCTTCTTCAATAAGCATACAAAACTTTTGCATAATACTTTTTCGGATTACAGCATGCATATGATTACTCTTACAAATCAACAAATCAAAAAAATATGGCATTAATAATTACTATAAGAAAATTTTAGCAAAATAAGAGTGAAAAATATTGGAACATGGAAGGAAAAAGGATATCTCTCTATCAATAATGAGCATTTCAAACTTATAAGCTCATTGCTATTCTTTACATTAACTGAACCCTATATTTTATCAATTCTAATCTTTATCTTTCAGTTATCTCTCTTATTTGTAAACTCATTCAGCAAATTCACAGTATCTTTGAGTTGATTAATGATATATAATAAATATACATTAATATGTAAAAAAAAGAATTAGAATAAATATGAAATTAAGATAGAAATGCTAGCATATAATCTTTTTTATACTTGATTGTAATTTATTACAAATCTTATATATTAAGAGTAGTAGGTAGATTGAAAAAAATCTTTTTATAGATAATATTCTTTATCGAACAATAATCATTAGAATTCTCACCATTATTTATCAATACTTTTAAACCATCTTTGCTAGTCACTTTAGATAGTGCAACATATAGCTGTCCGTAACTATGTATACATCTTGGCAAGTATATTCTAATTTGGTTTAGTGATTGACCTCAACTCTTATTAATAGTCATAGTGAAATACACAGAAAAAAAAAAAATTTGTTTCAATATGAAAGGCCATTTAGATTTGGCTGGATGACTACTCTTGGAATAAACACACGATCACCAAATATTACCTTTGCTAATAATTTCAGTTTCTATAATATTAAAAAATAGTCTTGTGACTATTAATGTAGTATTATTACAAAGATCAGTATCTTGATTTAAATTTTTTAGTAATATCACTGGTATTTCTATCTTTAATTTTAACTCATGATTTGAAAATCTAAAAAATTTTAAAGAATTAAAAAACTTGATAGGATACAAAATATCTTCTTTTGCACAATTAGATGATGTTTTACAAAT
This sequence comes from Elaeis guineensis, assembly GCF_000442705.2. Taxonomy (NCBI): domain Eukaryota; kingdom Viridiplantae; phylum Streptophyta; class Magnoliopsida; order Arecales; family Arecaceae; genus Elaeis; species Elaeis guineensis. The sequence goes on along the minus strand of NC_025993.2, from coordinate 25,461,008 downwards.
TGAATTTATACTTAAGTGAATAATTTTTTTTCAGATGTTGAAGAAAGTATTCTCTCATTTATTACATCAATAATTTTATTTGTAGGTATAAAAATAGCCTTTTCAATTAAATATTCTCTATCAAGTAATTTTAAACTTAAGTCAGATTAAATTTTTAGATCATATTATTATGTATATCATTTTATGGTATAATGACTAAATCTGATAAAAGTTCAATCAAGTAGTCTCTATTTACCTCATCAATATCGTCATTGTCAATTTTTAGTATCCAATTACCAAATTGAGAAATATCTTGAGTATTTGTATAGAAGCTTCATCATTCATCAATTTTATGTTAGTTTGTAGTTTGAATATATATAATAATTTTCATAAATATGATTTATCAATGTAAGCTTGAATAATATCTTCTCTTCGATTTTTAGGAATAATAGATGGAATCTATCTAAAATCTCCATCGAAATGTACCACATTTTCTCCAAAAAGTTTATATATATTCTCAAGATTTATGTGGCATAAAATATCTCTGGAACTTCTATCCATGCTTCGAAACAATATCTATTAGGTTTAATCTTATATACTTTATTATCATTGATAACTATTAAAATACAAAACCTTGAATATACAATTCTTCCACCAAGTAGAAGTAAAGCGATAACATCAGAAGATGCAACAGCTCATGCAATTCTTTCTTCAGCTCTAACTATGGCTAAAATAGTCTTATAAATGTAAGTTTTTCTAGTACCATCATATCCATAAATAAAAAATAAACAGCTACTATTAGCTAAAATTATCATCAAAATAGTTTCATAGACAACCAATTGTTCATTGTTAAGACCAGCAAACAATTTTTGATGTTCCTCTATAACTTTTTCAATATTATAAGATAATTTTTCTTAAATTAATAGATTTATTTTTTGTCAAGAAGACTTACATCTAGTAAAGATAATTGAGAAAAATCTTTCAAAAATTTACCACATTTTATCAATAGCTGTTCAATTTCATGGAGAGCATAATTTTTTATTTATGATTCTAATAATTGCAATCGATCAATTAGAGAATTTTATCTCTTCTTATACACAATATCTTCAGAAACTAATTTTAAATTATTTTTTCTAAATTAGAGTGGATCTGATATCTGATAAAATAAAAGCACTATAATAAATAGAGTTCCTATTTGTGGACTTGCTGTCTAATAATCAGCTTTTGTTAAATATTCATTTCATTCCTTGTTAGAATCTAACAAATCAAGAGCATGACATGCATCCTTAAATTTTGGATATATGACACTATTTATAGTATGGATATCTTTATAATATGTCAGCCCTTTTATAATATTTAACACCATTAATTCTTAAATAAAATCTATCATAACCTACATGATGTGCATAATGTATTCTTTCAATATATCTTCCAGACAATCCTCATTTTCATTCCTTCACATTACTATACTATACTTAATAAATTAAAATTTGATATAAGTTAATACTCGTACATCCGTATATCTTTGACTCATCTTCATCCATTCTATGGACATAGTATTTTTAATTTAAGGCTAATTTAAGACATTAAGCAAGTTAATAGAGTCATAAAAAATAATGGATGGCTGATTAGGAAGATGAAAACTAAGTCTCTCAATACTAGACTTATGATAATTAAAATCAAAACCAAATATTCTCTAACATGCTTCTTAAGCTGAAATGGAGTGACAATCTAAAAATTGCTTAATTTCTTCACTACCTATCTATGATCTTTATTATTCATTTTAGATTCATCTCTAATTTTTTCTAAGATTATAGTTTCTCGATCTGAGCTTTAATTGATGTACTTGAATAGATATTTAATTGATCGAAAATGATTACACACTCAACATTAATATGAGCTTGATACTTTGTCAATAATTTAACATTATAAGAAACCACATAGCAATCACTATAATAAATTTGCTGATCAATGATAAATTATTTCACTGCTAAAAAATTTATTTCATTGTAATAAAACTTTTTTTATGAAAAAAATCATCAGTCCTTCATAGATATATCATGTGTCACAAAAGGTATATAAAGGCGATTTAATATTTCGTTGCTAAAACAATATCACTTCAACTACAAAACTTTTTTCATTCCCAAATGCATAGTATTAATGACGAAATTGTTGGTCATAAAAAGTATAATAATTTCATAGGTAAAAATTATCTTTTTATCGCTAAAAATATCATTTTTTCTGAGAAAACTACTTTGTCACTAAAGAAAATCTCAATTGGTGACAATTGAAATTATCTTAAAAGCTATAGGTTATTTGTAGTTGAAAAAATATAATTACATCACTAAAAATAAGGATAATTTGGGACAAAAATTATTTTTTTCCTTAAATATTATCAATTTGTGATGAAGTAAAGTGCAGTAATGTGAATGGAAACTCGTAGCTAAAGAAAATTTTTTCTATGATGAAAATATAATTGTCTCAAAATATACAGTATAATAGTTGTTAAAAAGAAGTTCATTAAGGATAAAAATTATTTGTCATTGAATATAGACAATTGGTGATGATTAAATTAGTCACCATACTATTTGTAATTTATAGTTAAATAGTGTGTTATTATTTTTAATTTTTAAAATGGTGACAAATTTTCTCATAATTGAAGATAAAAAAATTCATAACTTAAAAAGTTTTATAAGACAAAGCTACAATCGTCACTAAAAATGTTCACTATTTATAATGATAAATTTTACAGTATATTGTAGTGTAATATATATTTTATATTTGTCACTAATTATAGATAATTGGTGATGATTAAATTAGTTCGCCATACTATTTGTAATTTGTAGTTAAATGGTGTGTTATTATTTTTAATTTTTAAAATGGTGACAAATTTTCTCAAAATTGAAGATAAAAAAATTCGTAACTTAAAAAGTTTTACGAGATAAAGCTACAATCGTTGCTAAAAAAGTTCACCATTTGTAATGATAAATTTTGTAGTATATTGTAGTCTAATATATATTTTATTATATAAAATTAGCATTATTTGAATTAAGCACAATATAATTGGATTTGGAGGCTAGGAGATATCTGTCCATCAGGCTTGCAGAATATTTTGCATCTTGATTATTTGGGCTACTCTCGCATCAGAATGATTTGACCATCCGCTTGTACCAAAAAAAAATTAAGTACAACATAATGAAATATAAAATATAATAATGAAAATATTTACCACAACCATATGAATAAAAATATTCAAATCTCATTTTCAAATAACATCTCATTACAAACTTCTTAAGTGAGAGTTTTGTTTTCTACAAGCAATCAAATAGAAAAAAATCTAGCTAAAACATACAAAAGTTAATGAAGTAAAAGGATATAACAACATTGCTTCTCCAAGATACCCATGCAGTACCACTTAGCCCACAAGCTAACTACTCAAGATGTCATTTCCACCTTCACAAACCTATGTAAAAATAAAATAAAATTTGAATAAATAAATTTAATATCATAATATAAAATAAATATAATTTATGAAACTCAAACTTATTGTTAATTCATATAGTTTTAATTAGTAGAACACAGAATAGAATATTAAATAAAAAGAAAATAGATGAAAAATTAAAAACAAAAATAAAGTTATACATACTTGAAGGTTGATAATTAGATGGAGTTCAACTTTCACTGCATGAAAAAGAGAAATAAATTAAAAAAAGTTAGGTGGTGTAGTGTTAGAAAGATGCACTTTATTTATTAAGAAAAAAATATAAATTTTATCTTTTAAGATTGTACGCATGAGGAGATATCTAGGTTGTATTGTAAATGGAGTTAGGTACCATATTCAAAGTCGGGATGACCGTCGAAAAAGTCAAAATAGTGGTATAGTCATTGCAAGCTATCATGACAATGAGTTGATTGACTTTTGTGGTATTATAACCGACATCATTGAATTGGAGTATGTTAAAGGCATTCGAGTTCTCATGTTTAAGTGTAAGTGGTTCGATCTTCGTAAGAAAATAGGGATACGAAAAGTTGAAAATTTCACGAGTATCTATGTTAATAGATTTTGGTATGAAAATGATCCTTTTGTGTTAGCAACTTAGGCAAAGCAAGTCTTTTACATCGATGATCCAAAATTGGGAAAAAATTAGTGAGTTGTGCAAAAATTCCAAGACAGACACTTATATGATGTACCAGAGGTGCAAAAAACAGAGAAGGAAAGTGATGAGTTGCCTATTGTCACTGATGAAGTGTACCAAGATATGTCACTTGAGATTAATTTGGTTGTTAGTGATGAAAAAAATGAGGTGGATCAGTTACACAGAGGGGATGTTGTTTCGGATACCATAGATGGAAGTGTTATAGAATTGAAAATTCAAATAGAGCTTAAATCTGGTTTCAATGATGAGGAAGAGTCTAACCAAGAAGATGACACTATAATTGAGTACTTTAATGATCGTGAGGGGAATGAAGGTAATAATAGTGAAGATGATGATCAAGATGACTGCGAAGGTGATGGTGACGACATTAATCCAATGATATAACTTTCTAACATTCAGATTAGTTATCTATTAATATTTTATATAAATTTTTAATTTCAAAAAAGTTAATTATATAAATTAAATAAATTTAATAATAATATGTTGATACTTCATACTTTTAGTTTAAAGTTTTTCTTAATTAATCCATTTTGTTTTGCATTTTAATGCAAGACTTCACAAGGCATGTTTAAAGCCAGTACTGATGCTTGATGATGGTGCTTCTCCTTATGACATCCTTCAGTGATTTCATTTGTATTATTAGTTCTTATAAAAAATAATTTTCTATGAATATCATACCTATATAAAATCTGTATAATTTACTCCAAGCAGCCAAGTTAAGGAAACTTGTTAGTGGCTATGATCTAATTCAATAGCTAATGTTTTCCTTTGAAATGCAAGTTTTAGACCGTGGGGAGAAGATAGAACTTCTCATGAGAAAAAAAATGAAAACCTACAATTCCAAGTACTTGCTCGTGGAATGTAGCACTTGATTATCAGTTAAATACTATAATCAAACTTCTATATATGAAGTTGTTTAGTTAATTTGATCAGAAGATGATGTAAGCTTGCTTCTAATGTAACTCATAATTTTTTTTTTCTGTTCACTTTTTGTAGTCTTTGGTTCAATCTAATATACTGAAAAGTATAACTAAATGTGAAGAGTTATTCTTAAAACTATAACAAATGAGCAATTCTACTGCATGCAATTTCTATTGTTGAATGCAAGAACATTATTTACGGTAAAATTATTATTATTTATTTATAAAAATCTCTAATCATTCCTGGACTTAAAGAAGGTTTGTCTAAAATGGGCTAAAATTCAAGCTATGCTTTTGCACCTATATATAATAATAATAATAATAATAATAATAATAATAATACAACAAAGAAAGCTATAGATTATATATAAATTATTTATAATTTAATATTTAAATTTATTCTTATTTTTTATAAAAGTTATCTTAAAAAATATTTTGATTAAAGTGTTAATTATAAAATATATTTATCAATATATATAAAAATAAATCTATGACAAAATACATATAATTTGACTACAACCATATTTTTGTAGCTAATTTATATATATTTTTGTGACAAAATATTTTTGTATCTAAATTGAATATTATAAAGAGATAAAATAATATTTGTCATAAATTGTCTATACTATTCGTGTCAAAAGACTACGGTCACGAATAACCACAAAATTTTATGACCAAAGTTCATAGCATTTAACTACGAATTCTAGTCATAATCATTTCAACATTGTATTTTTTTTTTATGAAACTTTTTTGTATCTAAATTAAATATTATAGAGAGACAAAACAATATTTGTCATAAATTTTTTAGACTATTAGTGATAAAAAACTACGGTCACGAATAACCACAAAATTTTATCATCAAAATTCATACCATTTAACTACAAATTCTTGTCGTAGCCATTTATACAGTGTATTTTGTGTGATGAAACATTTTTGTAGCTAAATTTGATATTATAAGATGCCAAAATAATATTCATCATAAATTGTCTAGAATATTAAGGATAAAAGCCACTTGTCACAAATAATCACAAAATTTTATCACCAAAGTCCACGCTAATTAACTACAAATTCTAGTCATCGCGATTTCAACATTATACTCTTTGTGACAAAACATTTTTGTATCTAAATTGAACTATTTAATGAGACAAATAACTTTTTATCATAGATTGTGTCCTGTATTAATGAAAAAATAATGCATCAGTAATAATATCAATTTTGTAGCTAAATATTATCCAAAAAATAATGTCAACATATTTTTTAATGGGAACGCTTAGTAGATGAAACTTTGCCACAAAAATTATGTTTTATCACTAAAACATATATAACTTATGCATTAAACTACAAAATATAAGTTTTATCATAGAACATTAATTATCCATGATGAATTTACAATTGTAGCTAAAAAATTCGTAGTTAAAAATCACATTTGTTGTAGTGGATTATTAAGTAATATTTTATTTTTTTCAACTACTCCACCATAAAACCATCACCATCTATTATAGTTATTTCGTTAAACTTCTTTGAAAAGTATTTTGTGTATTTGTTATTGATCATGGAAGGAGAAGAAGGACTGACAACCCTACAAAGTCCATGCATCATAAATTTTTGGACAACTTCAAAAGTAACTGGATCAATTTTATAATTAGAAAATTTTATACTGATGATACGATCTATATCTGTAGTAGAAGGATATTTACCATTATCATGAAGGAATAGAAGAATATGAGTATGTGGGAGTCTCCTCTTTTAAAACTCAATAGAATATACAACTACATAAAAAATATAAAAATTTAAAAATTAATAATAAAAAAATTGATAAAAATAATACAAACTTGCTATAACTCTCTCAAATAGTTTTTCATACTTTAAATCATGGAGAAGCTCATCTAATTTTATTTTAAAGACCTATAAAATGATATCAGGATATTTAGAAAGCTATTGACTTGGTATCTTTTTCAAAAAATAACTAATTTTGGGCTATTTGGGATTGCAAGTAAATGTGATAAACAGATCAGGATAGATTACCCATTGATAAGTTATCATAACATCTTGAGGATTCTACATATAATATCTATGACCATCAGTAAATAAAGAAGGCAATACAATATATTTACCAACCGATGAAGCTTTAGTATCATCTCTAAGAATGGCATCTTTCAACCCATAATATAATTTGGATCGAAATTGAAGTTGGTTCTTTTTAACCCAACAAAGATGATTCTCTTCAATACAAATATAGCAATCAATAATATATTATTGAAATAGTTTGTCTCTTTATAATAACATATGACTTTTAGATGCTCGATATTGCAATTAATAAGCATAAAATTCTCTTATACTCATATTTTGATATTTTTGTTATTCAGCAATTCTTTTTCTTATAATACCAATATGAAAACTATCTTCATCATATGGGAAAAGTAATAGATACTGTATTGCTATAAAATTGGGACGTAGTTCACTAATATGATGTAAATCACTAGTTTGATGTTCAATAATAATATGACGGTCAGAAGAATGCATATCAAAATCACCAATAATTAAAGCAGCAACCTTAGAACATGAAGGACTATTATATTATATTGTATTCATATTTTTATCACTCAAAAATTGAAGTCTAACTTTAGTAATATTAGATTTTTGGAATCTATCACTTACCATTCGAAAAGTTTGGACCAAAGGATTGTAGTTGTCTAATATTTGTATCAAATCTCCCACGATATCATAATTCAAAGAATTTGACTCACAATTCATTCCTAAATAACTGACTCTATTAGAGATCTCACTATTAGTATCATAAATATATAATTGACCAAATTTAGGCTTGTTACCCTCAATAGGTAATAATGACCCAATCTTATGATGATTTTGGCTATTCAAATAAAAAATAAAAAGGTCTAAACCATAATTAATAGAGTTATCAATATTTTCTTCCATTAAAATAAAAAAAAATAGAATTATACATTCTTATATTTTCTCAGAATCTTGCTAATTTTCGGTTACCATCATAAGTAAGCAATTCATCAAGCATAGAGGTGTATTTTTGAAAAGTGGTAGTTTCATTTTGCCATTTGAGCAACATAGAGAAAATTTGGGATTTGAAGATTTTTTAGATTTTATTATCTTCTCTTCATATTACATAATAGCATGATATTATTCACATACACAGTTAGGCTTACCGAAATCCTAAAATTGAGTATATCTTCCAAAAAAGTAATGTATATAAGATTTGACTTAAAAAAACTAAACATAACTATTGGAATATAATGATCAAAAAAAAAGGAGAAAAAAATACTAACTTCAAACAGCCTCTAATTGTATTTCAATAATATTAAGATCTCTATTTCTATTATTTAACAATATTAGCTATCTTCTAAGTCTTCTATAACGAGATAAATCCATAGCTACTATAAGAATAGTAGAAGTATTTGTCATCTCTAAATTATCGAACTTATAATTTTTAATCTCATAGTTGAAAAATTCCTTCATCACCAAAAATCAAGTTAGAAGTTTTTGATAGTGTTTAAAAAAATTAGTCTTGCATGTTAAGATGAATCTATAGCAATCTCAGATATGTTATAAAATATATCTTGATAAGATATTACCTATATCAGAGGAAGATGCAAGTAGCTCCGATCTCAAAGTAGAGTCAGCATCATAAATAAAATCAAAAGTTTTCGAATATGTTCCAATATTATTAAAATTTCTATTCCTTTCATCTAATAATATTAGCCATTTTCTAAGTCTTGCATGCCAAGATGAATTCATAACTATTGTGGGAATAGCAGAAGTATTTGTTATCTTCAAATTATCAAACTTATAATCTTTAACCTCGTAATTAAAAAATTTTTCCACCATCAAAAATCAAATTAAAAGTTTTTGATAGTGTTCAAAAAATTAATATTAATATTCATCTTATTAGAAAAATTAATAGCGCCAATGTGAAACAGTGACATTATATATAATTGAGAACCAATAACATCGAATAATTTATAAAATAAGTACAATACATACATAATAGAAGAAAAATTATAAAAAATAATTTAAAAAAATTATTATTATTAATCATATCTATATAAACCACACCAACAGTAAGACAATAAAGCTATACATTATACTTTAATATATGAAAAAATAATTACAATTACAATCAACAACAAATGAAAAATGTTATAAATTAAGAGAAATTTTAAAGAGAAATTCATAGAGAGAGAAAGTGGAGAGAGAAGGTAGAGAGAGGAGGGAGCAAAACTCTCTTTTTTTTTCTTTTTTCTCTATTTTTCCCATTTTTTCTCTTCCTTTTTTTCATGGAAAATAGGGGAAGAGGTCATAAACCGACCCACCTTCGAAGGTCGTGGGTATCATCGACAACACTCCTGGTAGCTTCAATAGGGGTGACTCCAACCTTTGGCAGTCTCAGCACAGCCGCATCCGATGATAGCAACTGGTTCAGTGGAAAAAAGAGAAAAAGAAAGAAAAATAGGTGTAGCTCTTCTCTACCAAAATTCGATGAATCATTGGCCAACTTAAGGTGACAATGATATCATTAGGACCAAAAAAAAGAGAAGAAGAGAAGCTAGC
>NC_025993.2:25178871-25446371 GCF_000442705.2 Elaeis guineensis | reverse complement strand
CCAAATTTTGGAGAAAAAAAAGCCTATAATCCATATAATGCACAAAATATTTTTTTTTATTATTTTAATTATTTTTGAAATACATATAGAATAGATATTAATAGATAAATAAAATAAAATATTTTTAAAGAAAAAACCATATCTTATGTATCGCATGGGATTATAAGCTAGTTTATTCATATATCAGAATTTTTAATTATTATTTTTTATTTTACAATTATTTTTATTTTCTATAGATAAATAGATCATCACTCTATGACTTTGATCATTCAAGAAATTATAGAAGGAGAAATACTCACAATATCAATAGATAAATATAAAGGCTACTGGCCGGCGAGCCCAAGGTGCTATGAAATTTTAAGCTCTAATTAGCCATCTTTGTGGAATTATGGCCAATCAACTTAGTGGATATAGGTTATCTAGGTTCAAGTATTCCTTAATGTCCTCGTAAGCTCCATCCATAAGTTTGCTATCCTATGTCATGGTATTAGTATAATATCATTGAAGAAGTCTAACTCCATCTCATTGACCATGGCTGAGGAGTTCAAAGCACATAGTTTGGCACTCAACAGTTTTTCTTATCTAAACTTGTCTCTAAGTCAGTTTACCAAGCTAGCACCATAAGCTAGAGCACTTAGAAAGCTAGGAATCGTCGATGAGAGAGTTTTGAGTGAACGGAAAGATATACTGCACCAAAAACTCTTTATAAGACTACTTTATTTGGCGGTTTGGCCAGATGAGGCCTCTTTTTTTGTAAGCACTTATGTACAATGAATGGCTATAATTAGATATGAGTGTTACATTTAATAGTTAGGAACATTCTAAATCACTCTTTAGAAGTTTGCCAATCCTTTCAAAAGAATCAGAAACAAGAAAATATCTAGGTTATCTTTCTAACTAAGTTGATAAGCTTTTAGATTATTCCATAAGTCTTTGGAAATTTAGCTTTTATGATCTATTTTAGCATATGTGATCAAGTGAGGGATTGTGCCAAGTGTTTGATAAAAGCATGGTCCATCACGTTCTCCCTCACCTAAGCCAATAACATCCTTGTTGTATCTTTGTGAAATACTTGGATTAGCTCACAAAATTACTGCAAGTTTTCATCAAGTTTCTGACTTATTTCACTATACGGTAGCCTCTTACAGCTCGTGAAATGATATAGTCCACCATCATGTACTCTAACTCCTTGGTACAGTAAGTCATTATTCCAAAAGGAGTTCTCCTTGACTCATCTTTTCTAGGGTCCTATAGATCACCATGGTATGACTTTAGCATGCTCATATTAAGGACGGGAGGGATCTTGTGATTAGAAGGTAGCTCCACCTTCAAAGACACCCTACCACCTTTATGAGGATAAAAAATAACTCTTTATACCAATGGATGAGGCTCTTGTATAATTTGAGAGGGGCTTTAGTTGTGAAAGCAATATCTTGACCATCACTAAGTCCCCTACTCTAAACTCCAATCACCTCCTCTTCTTGTTGGCCCACTTTTTCATCTTCGTAGTTAGAGCTGAGCATGAGTCGAGTTCGATCGGGTTGAGAGAAAGATTTCATCCGATCGAACCAAATTGGATTGAAAAAAATTTAATTTGCTGCTGACCATTAATCATGTATAAATTGTTGGAAATCGAAGTGAACGGTTTGTAGTGGGTTCAAATGTATTGTGTCGGTTTGAGCTTCAATATTGACCCAATATTGATTTTAGGTTCAATATTGGTCCACTTAAGCTTATTTATTTTTTTTATAAATTTAATGTAAAAAAAAACTTAAACCTTTTAAGTTACAAATTTTGGATTTATTTTTGATCTTGTACAAAATAAAATAGAAAAAAAAGATTTACTCATTTGAAAGTAACTACATTTGAAAGCTTTTACTTTAGAATTTTTTCAAATTAATGTGCTTCCATCAATGATTTAATATTAATATTTTCATAAATGTAAATTGGTGATGAGATATTTTTTAGAATAAAGTATTGAAGTCTAAATGATGCCGTTCCAAAATGAAAGTGAGTTTGTGAAATACTACATCGATCGGTTGGGTTCGGTTTCATACGAGTTAAAAATGTAGGAACCGAATCCGACCATAAATAATTGATTTTTTACAAACCCCAACTCGATTCCATCCGATTTATGTTTTTTAACCAACCAAAATTGATGTTTATGGGGTTGAATTGGGTGAGTTCGTTCGGGTTTCGATTATTTGCGCAGCCCTATTCATAGTAGCTTGGTCATTACGGGAGCTCACCTGCTTGCTTGTACCAAGACTTAGTCATCTTGAAAGCTGCTAGACTAGACCCACGTAGCCAGTCATAAGAGTGTGGGATTTTAGCGATTGTTGCATATTAGCTATTTTGAATGGAGTTTAACTAGTTGTCTCACTCTTCTATAAGTTGTAAGAGAGTTGAGCCATACTAAGCAATATGGCCTAATCATGTTCATTGGCCTCAAAAAATTATCTCAAGCATAACTGCAAGAGAGCATTCACCAACCTCGTCTTGCCCATCTATTTAGAGGATCAAAGCTAGTGGAGAAATGTAGTGTCAAATACATCAACTTGAACAACTCCGTCCAAGAGTACCCAGTATTCCATGAGTCATTGTTGCTAGTAATGAATTGTCGCAGACCCCAACACTTCACCACACATTTTAAAAAACAACCAAGTCATCTCCACCATCGAGAAATCCTTAGATGGGTATGAAAATAGCATACTTAGATAACTAATTGACCACTCCAATAATAGTCCCATACTCCACGGATTTAGGTAGTGAAGTGATGAAATCTATGCTAACACTTTCCATGACTACTAGAGAGTAGGAAGTGGCTTGAAGGGCACGCTTAGTTTTCCACCTTATCTTGATGACGCTCATGACAAGCCTTCACATAAAGCTCTGCTTCGTCTTATATTTTTGTCCTATACTAACCTACCTCTATCAATGCTCAAATGCAACGTTCTAGGTTTCTCCACTTTGGAAGAAAGATTTATAATTGTTTGGTATATAGTAGGCCTCCATTTAGAACTACTTAATCTTCCCTTCCTTGTTTAAGTCTACCAATCTCTTAGCCAATGGATTATACTTCATACCTTTATCAAATAAATTATATCCTCTCGGAGCTTGCTTACTGCATAAGCTCAATCTTGGAACTAAACCCCTCAACTATGAGGTTAACTTTACCAAGTTTATACCTCGGGGCATTTCTATTTATCCTATAAAATAAAAACAACACCATAAATAAAGTGCAGTTAGATGCATCCAACCTATTCTTGAAATACACCAAAATAAAAATAGTATAAACAAAAAGGTTTACAGAATTTTTTGATTGGTTAGAAATCTTATTAAATAGCTTGCTTAGGACCTAGCTTCCCTGGACTTTAGAAGTAACTAATAGCCACATTATGTCTTCACCATGACTCTTGACCCAAAAATTTAATGGTGTCACATCTGTAAATAATGAACAATGGCCATCATTTTCTTCTCTTTTGTACCATATATCACCTTTTCCATATTATCGAGCTTCCATCTCTTGTAGGCCATTGGTGCCTATCTTGTATAAAAATACCCCTAATGGCAAAATTTGAGGCACTGATGTGCATCTCATATACTTTGGTGCAATCCGATACAGGCAACATCAGTTCCTGCATTACTATATTTTTTAGTTTTTCAAAAGCATCTTGTCACCTTGCCACCTTTTCCCATATCTTGTTCTTTTTTGGAAGATCGGTAAAGGGAGATGCTATAGCCAAATAGTATCATCCAAAGGCACCACCACAAACCAGTACAAATAAGGATGGAAGTTTTTTGTTTATTAAAATGCAAAATATAGCCAACACATCGATAAGATGGAAGGACATTACTAAAACCTCATATCTACCACATGTCACATGTAGTCTTTGATTCATCACCTTCTATATTTTGCACTTAATGATACTCTGATCTCAAATCAAGTTTGATAAAGAACTCAACAAACAAATCAGCGATTAAAGGAGTAGGACACTTATTCCTAATAGTTACTTTGTTAAGCACGTGATGTTTAATGTAAAGTCTCAAGAAATCATCCAAGAGCTAAATCGCAAGGAGCTTCTTCGTGAGTGGAAGGTTGAATCATCCAAGAGCCTCAACAAACCATCCAAAAGCTAAATCATAAAAAATTATAGAAGGCTAAATGTATTCCACATTCAAGAGCTCTTTAAGCTGGCTCGTGAGCTATTCCAACTCGACACAGCCATCCTATAAGGTGCCTTCATGGATAGTGTAGTTCACAGCACTAGTTCAATATTATAATCTACCTTCCTCCTAGGTGAAAGTTTTTTTTTAAGTAGCATCACATCTTTGAACTTTTCAAGAACCCCCTTAATCTTCTTAGTTTTTTAGAGTTATTATTAGGATCATATGTAGTTGGACCTTCAAGACAACCAAGTGACTCTCTCTTTTCACACTCTTGTTGCTTGCATCACTGAGAGGAGCTTGGTGTTAGGACTATGCTTGAGCACTATTGGCATTATGGTAGGACCTCTCTTGAGGATGTATATGAGCTGTATCAAGACAATGGCACCACATTGAATTACTTCAACAAATCCATCCCTACTACCATAACAAAGTCATCAAGGGGTATAGCATGAAATCAACTTTGCTACTCCAAGTGCCTTGATGTAACTCCATCCAATTAGTTACATCATCAAGGGGCTTGGCTTTAGAATTCACTCTTCGGCTACCTCTTCTCCTTGCTTAACTTAAATCCAAGCTACTTTGCCTCATTTGGCTTGATAAAGTTATATATCTCACCCATGTCAACTATCATATTTGTGGACTTGCCATTTAGTATGGGGCTCAACATACATTAAGGTCCTAGCCCACGTAGTTTTGGGCATTGGATTGGCCTTCAAGGCATTGAGAAGTTAATGAGAACTCAATTGAGCTCTGTTAGCTGTCTCACTTCTTGATCAGAGCACTGTATGCATCTCTTTTAACAATCTCTAGTCCGATCTAAATCATCATAGTAGAAAATATTACCTTGAGACTTTTTGTAAGAAAAACATCTCAACTTAAATAATCTTGTACAGCGAAAATGTTAGCGGTACATACCTCCAGCCATTATTACTTAAGTATTTGAATAGAGTTTATCCACAAATAAATTTGAAGCAAAAGGAGTCTTCTAACCTATGCCTCCGTATTAGCCATTCACTGATGGATCTCATAGGCTTTCTAATAGGTTAGGCTAAGGATCCTTATCAGATAACTGAAACATCAATGGTTTCTTTCCATCAAAAAAACTACCTTAGGCATAACTAATATTAATGGATAGTTAAATATCATCGAAAAATATCTGATAACAAAACTTTCTATGTGGACAACAAAGTAACATATCCAACATTCTCCCACTTGGCCCATATGATATTGTCAGATAATTCTTATAAGTGACAGTTAACATGATAGTATGGCCATAATCACTTTATTGTTACTTACCTAATCAGCTAGTTATACAACTGCTCCCCAAATAAAAATTCTCTATACATGAATCATGATGATCATGCTCTCAAAGTGAGCACTTCCTTCCATGTATTACAATGTATGATCCTTTTTAATTAAGTATCTCATGATACTTTATGAATGATCTTCTTAGAAGTCATTTGGGGTCCAACTTTATTGATCCAAATGGATCATAATTTTGTATATGACAAATTACTTTGTGCATAATAGACATTATGTCATTAAATAACTAAATATATTTATATATACACATAATAGTCAGAGAATTAAAACAATAGCTCAAAAGGAACCAACAAGTCATATATGGCATGCATGATCTCTCAATAGCTTAGCCAGCAAACTTTTAGTCATAGGATCGGCTATCATTAACTCAGAATTAATGTGCTGAATTGCCACTTGTTCTCTTTTAATATTTGCTCTGACAACGAAATACTTTATATTGATGTGCTTAGTTCGGCTTTTACTTTTGTTATTTTTAAAGAAGAAAACTACAGTCGAATTATTCATAGAAAATCCTCAATGGCCTCATAATAGAATTGACAACCTTTAGGTCGGATATAAAATTTTTCAACCATAATGCATATAATGTAGCTTCATAGCATGCAATGAATTCTGCCTCTATAGTGGATAATGCAATAATAATTTACTTTATACTTCCCCAAGATACAGCTCTTTTAGCAAGCAGAAAGATATATCCTGAAGTAGACTTTTTTGTATCTGTGCATCCAGCAAATTGAATTCGAATCTGAATATCCAACCACTTCTAGTTGATTAAAATGCCTGTATGTAAGTTTGAAGTCCTTAGCCCACTGAAAATACCTTATAACCCTTTTGGCAGCTTCCCAATGCTCTATAACTAGGTTACTTTGGAATCTATCTAATGTTCCTACTGCATATCCAATATCAGGTCTAGTGCTGACCTGTGCATACATGAGGCTCCCTACTGTAGAAGTATAAGGGATATTTTTTATTTATTCTCGTTCCAATGCATTATGAGTATATTGAGTTAAACTAAATTGATCTCCTTTGATAATGGATGCTGCAATAGGTAAACAATCATTCATCCTAAATCTTTCTAGCAGCTTTTTAATGTAGGTCTTTTAAGATAGTCCTAAGATTCTTTTGACTCTTTGTGAATCTTTATGCCAATAATATAAGAAGCTTCATCCATATCCTTCATTTCAAAGTTCTGGATAAGAAATTACTTAATCTTATGCAACAAACCTAAGTCACTACTTGCAAGTAAAAAATCATCGATATATAGGACTAAAAAAATATATTTGCTCTCACTGACCTTAAGGTATATACATTGATCAACGATGTCTTTTGTAAAACTGTATAAAAAAATAATATTATGGAACTTTATATATCATTGATGGAAAGCTTATTTTAGTTCATATATAGATTTTCTTAGCTTGCAAACTAAGTGATCATCCTTTTCACTATGAAATCCTTGAGGCCGACACATGTATACTACCTCTCAAGATCTCCATTCAAAAATACTATTTTTACATTCATTTGATATAGCTCTAAATCAAAATAATCTACTAATGCCATGATTATTCTAAATGAATCCTTTTTTGAAATTGGAGAGAAGGTTTCTTGGCAATCAATACTTTCTTTTTGAGTAAAATCCTTAGCTATAAGTCTAGCCTAATATTATTTGATATTATTAGATGAGTCTTTTTTGATCTTATAAACCCATTTACATCTAATAACTAAGGCTTCTTCTAAAAATTCAACGAGATCCTAGATCTTATTTTTAGCCATAGATTCTATCTCTTCCTTCATAGCATCATACCAAAGTGTAAAATTTTTTTCACTCATGGCTTGTAAAAATGAATTTGGATCATCTTAAGATCCAACATCATAGTAAGACTCTTGAAGGTATACCACATAATTACTAAAAATTGCTGGTCTTTTAATTCTTGAATATCCCCTTACTCCCACTATTTCATGTGAATCTTGAATGGTGGTCTCTATATTATCAATTCTCTCCTGGGGTGACTCCTCTTAAGGTGGTTGTTGATAAGTACATTAAATATATCAATAAAAGTATTAATTTATAAATTAATTTATCTTTATTATTTAAGAATTGATGCTTCTTCTTGTATTTTGTAGAAAAGATGATAGTCAATAAAAAGAGCTCGATTTACAGGATAAAAGGACTTAAATTGGCAGCAAATCGAACTCAAAATGGATTTCGAATGAAGATCCAAATCCAAGCCAAATTTATAGCCAAATTGGGCTCAAAATCAATCCAAATTGACTCACAAACCCAACCCAATTAAGCCCAAAAGACCAATTGGTGTACCGTGGACTGACTAACCGATCCACGAAAATGAAAATACGGTCAACATAATTTTTATTGCGGTCCACATCACAGTGCATGAGAGGATGGAAGGTTTGGTGCTTAATCGGACTACTGGGAGAGATTTTCACATGTGATCGAATGGCGGAGGAAGCTCCATTCCATATCAAGCAGTGGTGGCCCACTTGGTTGGTGCGATTCGACGGCCCACAGCCATCTAGGGACCTGATCCAATGGTATTGGCTGAGAGAATTGAAATAGATCCTTCTCTATGCGATCCGACAGCTCAGAATGAAAGATAGGCATGATCCAATGGCTGGCATGGTTCTCAATTGTGATAAGGAGTTGATTTGATGAAATATGGGATGTTTGATCATCATCCAATGGCTAGAAGACTTTTAGCGCAATGCAAACACGATCTAGATGCATTTTGGATGTGGTTTTCATAGAAAAATCTCTCCTATTTAAGGGGAAGGCCATGGGCATAGATAGATGGTGAGCAACAGTGAGTAGAGCTGCAGACCATTTTATTTTCTTTTTTAGAGCTTTGTAAGGGATTTTTGAGAGAAAAAAAGAGGATGGCAGCCAGCAGTCTTTTTCCTTATCTTTCTCCCATGAAGATGATGCTTGCAGACACCATGCATGGCTAAAATCTGAGTCTCTAGGAGAGTAGATGAGGTTCTTTTAATATTTATATGTTAGTTTCTTTGTCATGAAATTAGATCTTGATTGTAATGATCTTTTTTTTTATAAATAAATTTTTTTTTTCATTACTTCAAGTATTGTGCTTCTTGTTTGGACTATAATTTAGATCTTTGAATAGCCTATGGCTATGTAAAGACGAGTCGTGATCTAAAAATATGATTCATGCTCAACGAGATAGGTTATGATCGATATCTGATTATAGGATATTTTATTGGTTTTTATGATTTGATACTTAGAATAACCTATGACTACGTAGGAGCAGATCAAGGTACTATGATCTGTATCCAGCGAGATAGATTATGATCGAAGATCAATCATAGTTTTAATAGTTATATAATAAAGAACTAATTTATATTTTATTAAAAAAAATTGAATCAAAATTCTGGGATGCCTTTTTTATTTGCTTGCTTATAAATTACAATTTCAATTTAATTCAAACTTTTATTTTCTTTCAATCATATTCTCACTCTTTGATATTTTTAGTTTTACGATGTAAATTAAAAATGAACATAACCTGATTGATTCCCGTGGATTCGATCCTGACTCATCTTATCTATATAGTTTGAGTTAGGTTTTATTTTTGACCGCCTACGATAGCGATCAAATTTTGGCACCATTGTCGAGGATCATTGGCACGGTTAGTTCAGGAAAAAAATCAAAAAAAATCAAAAAATCAAAATTTTTTTTTCTAGAAAGATTACTTTATTTGCATGCATAAAAAAATTTCTTGCTTCCTATAGTTTAATGATTTACTACTTTTTATAGCTTAGAATAATTTACTTCTCATTTAGTTAGATTCTTTAAACCTCTTCAAATCTAATTAACTTAATTAAAACTATCTTTTATTTTTTTTGCTTTAATAACATAATATAAAAAAAAGAACACCATATAATATTTAACTAAAATAGAGAAACTAATTAAACCTTAAAAACTTCTTATCTGTATTGGACATCTTTTCTTTTTGCATGGCATATTTTCGTAAAACATCTTAAGGACAAAATCCTAAACAACATAAGGTAGGAATTTTATCATCTTTTCTTGGCCCATAAACTACTATCCTACATTTGCATGAACCTAAACCTTTAATCTAAAATTAATTAGACATTAGCCCTAAGGATTCTCGAGCTCAATAGGACAAAGAACTCTAAGAGTTGGATCGGATTAGGGTTAGTCATTTTGACTGGTGTCTAAAAAAGTAGTTTAAAAATAAAATCCTAAAGGAAGATGGTTATTTAATTGGTTTTATTCACTTATTTGATCAATTTTAACTGGTGTCTAAGAAAAACAATGGGGGAACCCCTGCCAACCTTACATCTACCTGGTCAATTAAGTGGCTCATCTTTTACTTGAAGTATTTGAAGGTGACCTTAGTAGTTAGGAGCTATTTAGATCTAAGGTAACCCTTAGCTAGGATTGATTGCATAACTTGATTGCTAACCAATAAATATTAAATTCTAATAAAACTCCTCTCATCTATTTCTTAGATTTAGGACTCTCTAGCTTTCTCCTCTTTAGAATTTCTTTTATTTTTTATTAATCTAAAAAAAATAAAAAAATCTTATAAAAATTTAAATTTTTTGTGTCTACTCTAAGGTATAATTTAGGATTTATGCTTGGACATCATTCATTACAATCTAAAATTCAACCCTTAGATCCAGAAATTGAACGAACCCTTAGAGCCAACAGACCTAAAATCATGGACCATAACAAGGAGACTAATCCACCAAGACAATTGAAGAAGTACTTTACACCTTCAACATATACCTACTCTCTTTAAATTCAGGTGCCTCCAGTTGAGGTAGTACAGTATAAAATCAAGTCTAGTGTTATATAAATGCTCCCATCTTTTTATGGACTCGCTAATAAGGACCCATACAAACATCTTGATGAATTTCTAGAAATTTGCTCTATAGTTAAGATCCAAAATTTCTCTGACGATGCTCTTAAGCTAAAATTATTTCTTCTTTCATTAAAAGAAAAAAATTCAAATATTGGCTGAACTCTTTAGATACCATAACAATTACAACCTGAGATCAACTTCAGAGGGAATTCCTTAAAAAATACTTTTTAATAGGAAAGACTAATCAAATCCGTAAGGTCATAACTAGTTTCTTCCAATTGGATGGGGAGATGTTTTGTGAGACATGGGAGAGATTGAAAGAGCTGATTAGAAAATACCCTCGCCATGCTGTACCTAAATGGTAACTAGTCCAGTGCTTCTATGATAGCCTATCAGAGAAGCACGGGCAAATGGTTGATGCATCCTATGGTGAAACTTTCATGCTAAAAAATGAACATAAAGTCTGACAGCTATTTGAAATCTTGAGTAAAAATTCACAACACCACATGTCTGCTGCCAGGAGACACCCTCTCATGACTGGACCCAAACATGGTGGGATTTATGAAATTGGTAGTTCGATGGACATCCATAGTAGAGTGGATGAATTAGCTCAAAAATTAGACCGAATACTGTAAGTGTTACCCACCGGTACCCCAGCCATACCTATGATCGATGTTTATTCCATATGTTCGAGTCTTGCACATACTGTTCATGATTGTCCTACTGCATCCTAATTTTGCGAGTTTATACATGAACAAGTAAATCAAGCACAAACTTAGAATAATTATAGATCAGGACACAATCCTTACTCAAATACCTATAATCCAGACTGGAGAGATCACCAAATTTTTTATGGAAACCCCAACCTATGGTTAATCCAGCTACTTACATACCCAATTTTTAGGAATTACAACATAGAAATCCATCCTATAGCCAGCACTAGCATACCTCGCAACCTATACCCAATTACAGTCTTTCTTTTGAGGAAGACATCTGACAAATCCTCCGCTCCCACACTCAAATAATTATAAAGCTAGAGATCCAAATAGGTCAATTAGCCACTGCTCTTAGCAGGAGGGAGAAAGGTAAACTACCTAGTCAACCTATTGGAAACCCAAGAGGGCAGTATATGACTGAGAGCTCCAATGCCCCAGAAATCTTTCATGAACATGCAAAAGTCGTTATGACCATAAGAAATGGGAAGACCTTGGGACAGCCATCATAAAAACCAACCCAACTATAGACCAAAACTAATGAGAAGTTGATTGAATCTAAACCATCCAAGGATAAGGAGGACCTTAGGGCAAGGGATGAACCCACATCATTAGCACCATCTTAATTATCTAGAGCTCCATTCCCAAGTGCACTAGAATCCCCTATGCCATTTAACAAGAAGGATAAACTAGATGAAATGTTAGAACTATTTAAACAAGTTCAAATCAATCTCTCCCTTCTCAATGCAATAAAATAGGTCCGAACCTATGCTAAGTTTCTGAAAGATCTATGCACACAAAAATGAAAATCTCAAACACAAATATCAAAAAAAATTTGCCTCAGTGAATAGGCCAATTCAGTCTTCCAACATGCTACCCCTCCTAAACTTAAGGATCCAGGTGCCCCTATCATCTCCTATGTCATAGAAAACCTACACATTAAGAAAGCTTTGTTAGATCTAGGGACTAGTGTGAACCTTTTGCCTAGTTTAGTATATGACCTCTTTAGATTTGATGAGTTAAAACCCACTTTGGTAACCTTGCAATTAGCTGATAGATCTGTTAAGGCACCGCAAGGGATGATCGAAGATGTTCTAGTAAAGGTAGAGGAGTTCTACTTCCCGATTGACTTTCTGATTTTAGATATAGAGCATTCTGACAATCCAAGTCAAATTCCCATAATTTTAAGATGATCCTTCCTAGCTATAATCAATGCATATATTAATTATAGGATAGGAGTCATG
Source organism: Elaeis guineensis (assembly GCF_000442705.2). Classification (NCBI taxonomy): domain Eukaryota; kingdom Viridiplantae; phylum Streptophyta; class Magnoliopsida; order Arecales; family Arecaceae; genus Elaeis; species Elaeis guineensis. The sequence goes on along the minus strand of NC_025993.2, from coordinate 25,434,068 downwards.
AATGTCTCATTTGAAAATAGAAAGCTGAGGTTGAATGTATTTCAGGCTCCTCACGGACCACAAATCACTACTTGTTTTGAAGTTGACACGATAGAAGAGATAATAAAGGAAGCTATCTTTAAAAGAATTTCTCAGAATCCAGTGCATACACGTTTAGATCCTTTTGGAGTGGATGATTTTAACTTAGATGGGTATGATAAAAATGTGCACACATTACTAGAGCCATCCAATTTTAGCACCACTCTCCCATGGATAAAGAAATATGAGCGTTTACATGCAATACTTGCTCCAATAGCCCTCTCTTTAGAATCGCCCTCAATCCTAGAATTGAAGCCACCCTCGATCACACTCGAGTATATATGTATAGGACCATATGACATGCTCCCAGTAATCAGTGCATTGGATCAACTCCTAATCCAGAAACCCAATTTAGGAGCATGTTAGAATAACAAATAGAAGAAATCTTTAATAAACAATGGATTGCGAGTAAGGTCACAGACCATCTTCCGAAAATAGATAATGAAATAATAGAATTTATCAATAATGGGGTTGCAAGCCATCTTTCTAAATTTGGGTATGAAAGACTACTGAAATTTTTTAATCCATTATTTGATCTTGGATAGGTGAGAGAATCAGCATAGTTTGGCTGAAAACTTTAAACTTAGTGCTTGTTGAGAGGCAACCCAATTTTTTAAAAGTAGTCTTAATAAAAGTCTAATTGAAAATATTAAACTTAGCACTTTCTAAAAGACAACCCAAATTTTTGCATTTTACTTTCATTTTTCTTTTCAATTTATTTAGGAATCTTACTCCAGGAAGGACTATCAGTCAAGTTGGGGGGAAACCTACGTCTGTTATCTTCAAGATCCAAATTGTGCCGAGAACAAATTAAGCTCAAGTGAACTCCTTCCTTTTTTTCTCTTTTTACATATCATACTTTATTTTTCTACTCCATTGAGGACAATGTTGATTAAGTTGAGAGGAGAATTATAAAAAAAATTTAAAAGGTCTTCAAATAAGTTAGTATTTAGAGTTTAAGAACCTGATTATGCTTAAGAATCAAATTGAATCAAATATTTTTTAAAAAAATAAATTAATATACAGATTAGAGAGTTTGTAAGATATCGAGGGATCAAGTATTAAAAAAATTAAATAAATAGTTAAGTTTTGAACATAAATATTTTTTCTGTGAGTGCTTCTAATTTCTTCTATCAGCATCAAAGAAGAGTTTATTTTTTATGAGCTTATGTAGGGTAACTATACGTTTCTTCATAAAATAAATTATTTTATAAAAAATAAAATAAATTAGTTTTTAAGTACTTTTAATTGAGTAATCGGGCCTCTTTGCCTAGGCAACCATTGAGTTTCACATCAAAAGGTGTGAAGGGCAAAGAAGCTTTGTTGGAAAGCTAGTTTTAACTCGTAGCTTGTTTGATTCGAGTAAGTAAGTTCGAGAGATATTTTATACCTAGTATCCGAAAGCTATCTGGTTCGGGAGTCATTGGCTAAAAACTCGCTGCATGGATCGTACAAAAAGCTTGAGGGGTTAAGACATTTAATAGCACTACAACATTAAAAAAAAGATAAAAAAATAAAAAATTTTAATAAATAAAGGGCGGAAGTAATAATATACTTGCTCATATGAAGGTTAATGATTTGGAGATAAAGATAGGGGCAATTTAGAAAAAATTTTGAAAAGATTTATTATTTTTGGCTTAACTTTCACATTGATTAGTACTAATACCCCAATGATGTACCTCACTCACGCTCTATTGGACATCAATGAATCTTTTGAAACTTACTTAATGAAATTCGAAACTCTTAGTTAAATGATACTTAGCTTTAAATCTTTTCTTTACTCGAGGACAAGCAAAGTTCAAATTGGAGGGTATGATAAGTACATTAAATATATCACTAAAAATTTTAATTTATAAATTAATTTATTTTTATTCTTTAAGAATTGATGCTTCTTCTTGTATTTTGTAGGAAAGATGATCGTCAATACAAAGAGCTCGATTTGCAAGATAAAAAGACTTAAATTGGGAGCAAATCAAACTCAAAATAAATCTTGAATAAAGATCCAAATCTAAGCCAAATTTATAGCTAAATTGAGCTCAAAATCAACCCAAATTGACTCACAAACCCAACCCAATTAAGTCCAAAAAATTGATTGGTGTACTTTGGACCGATCGATCGATCCACAGGAATAGAAATGCAGTCCATAGAATTTTTATCGCAGTTCACATCGTGGTGCATAAGAGGGTGGAAGGTCTGGTGCTCAATCAAACAGCTGGGAGAGGTTTTCACACACGATCGAATGGTGGAGGGAGCTCTATTCCATATCAAACGGTGGTGGTCCACCTGTTTGGTATGATCCGATGACCCACAGCCATCTAAGGATCTGATCCAATGGTGAGGAGCTATACCTGCTGGGAGAATTGAAATAGAGCCTTCTCTGTGTGATCTGACGGCTCAGAATGAAGGACAGGCATGATCCAATGGCTGTCATGGTGTCCGATTGTGATAAGGATTTGATTTGATGAAATCTAGGGTGTTTGATCATCATCCAATGGTCAGGAGACTTTTAGCGCGATGCTAACACAATCTAGATGCATTTTGGACGTGGTTTTCATAGGAAAATCTCCCTTATTTAAGGGGAGGCCATGAGCAGAGATAGATGGTGAGCAACACTGAGCAGAGCCGCAGACCTCTTTATTTTCTTTTTTTTTAGAGCTTTGTAAGAGGTTTTTAAGAGAGAAAAAGAGGGTGGCAGCCAGTAGTCTTCTTCCTTGTCTTCGTTTCGTGAAGATGATGCTTGCAGACACCATGCATGGCTAAACTCGAGTCTCCAGGAGAGTAGATAAGGTTCTTTTAATATTTATATTTTAGTTTCTTTGTCATGTAATTAGATTTTGATTGTAATGATCTTTTTTTTCATGAAAAAACTCTTTTTCATTACTTCAAGTATTGTGCTTCTTATTCAGACTATAATTTAGATCTTTGAATAGCCTATGGCTACGTAGAGATGAGTCGTAATCTAAAGGTACGATTCATACTCAGCGAGATAGGCTATGATCGGGATCTGATTGTAGGATATTTTATTTATTTTTATGATTTAATACTTAGAATAACCTATGACTACATAGGAGCAAACCAAGGTACTACGATCTGTATCCAGCGAGATAAATTATGGTCAGAGATCAATCATAGTTTTAATAATTATATAAGAAAGAACTAATTTTTATTTCATTAAAAAGAAATTGAATTGAAATCTTAGGATGCCTTTCTTATTTGCTTGCTTATTAATTACAATTTTAGTTTAATTCAAACTTTTGTTTCCTTTCAATCATATTCTCACTCTTTGATATTTTTAGTTTTACGATTTAATTTAAAAGTGAATAACCCTATTGATCCCTATGGATTTGTTTCTGACTCATCCTATCTATATAATTTGAGTTAGGTTTTATTTTTGACTGCCTACAATAACTATCAATTGTTGTTGAATTGGTTGCCGTTCAATGAAATCCAAAGGATTATTTTGAAAAGTTACCAACTCATGTGTATTTATAGATACCACAAATGGTTTATTTAGTTCCTTAAATTCTACCTACGAGGAACTTAACTTCCAATAAATTCATGATCCTCAAGAAATTTTGCATTTCTAGCTTCAATAATTCTTGAAGTGTATGAAGGATAATAAAATCTGAATCTTTTAGAATTAACTGCATAGCCTATGGAGAAACTACTTATTATTTTTACATCTAGTTTCCTTAGGCGTAGATTACAAAACCTCACTTCAACTGGAAACCCCATGTTTGTAAATGTCTTAAACTTGGTTTCCATCTGTTCCATATTTCAAAAGGTGATTTAGGAACACTTTTAGATAGAACTCTATTTAAGATATATATAGTGGTTTTTAAGACTCCACTTCATAAGGATAAAGATAAACTTGAACTGCTTATCATACTCCTAACTATGTCCACAAGACTGGTGTTCCTCTTTCAGCAACATCATTTTATTATGGTGTACCCGGCATTGAGTATTGAGCAATAATGCTCTCTTCTTCAAAGAACTTTGCAAATGATCCATGCATTTATCCCTTTATTATGTACTTTCCCTAATATTCTCTACCGTTGTCTGATTTTATAATTTTTATTTTTTTTTATTTCTTTATTTTTATTTTGAAAGTCTTAAAGGCATCAAGTGCTTCTACTTTATCAAACAAAACATAGAGATACATATATCTTGAATGGTCATCAATAAATAAAATAAAATATTTTTGACCATTTAGACACGTGATAGAAAATGATCTATAGATATATATGATCTCTAGAAGCTCAGTACTCCTTTTGGCACCCTTAGTGGTCTTGTTAGTCTGCTTTCTCTTTATGCAGTCTACACAAGTATCAAAGTCCATAAAGTCAAGAGCCTTTAAGACTCCATAATTATTTTTACGCAAAGTTCTAGGCATGATGGATAATGGAATGGAAAGTTTGATCATCAAATGAGGACAGTATTGACTATTAAGATAATGATGGGCAGATGGGGGAAGTAGGATAACGTAAATGATGGCATGAGATTTAATTTTGGCTTTTGTGGGCTGGAGGATGGAAATTAATGCTAAAATTTATTCCGAAAGTTTGCTACCTATTATGAATTTGCTCTAGAAAGTTAAAATTACCTTCGATACTTACTGAACTGTAATGAAAAAATTTAAATTATTTTCAGAATAAACATAACCACTACCATTTTATTAGTTGTTAAAGAAAGGGTAAATACGGGCACAATCGCAAGGTTTCCTTCAAAGGCCAGCCGGTTACTTACCCAAAAAATAATTAAAAAAAAAGAAGAGCAGCCGGTCGTTTTCCTCTCCATATACGTGAGTACTATTAGCCTATTACAAACATTCCAACAAGAGCCTCCCCAGAGAGGGTGCAAACCTCATTTAGAAATTGGTGAAAAATACTCAGATACTTTAGATGTTAACCTTGGAGCCAAAATACAACTTTTGCTTTGAATTGTTTCTTAAAAATCATAATCTAGAGCTGCTCTCTTTTTTGGGTAAGTACATAACTTAGAAATTCTTTGGGAGGATCTTGAGCTAGATAATGCATTGTGCTTCTTGCAATAACTCCAGTGGTCATCTTCCACCAAGAGGAATTTGGATCCTACAATAATTTGCTGGTTTATGAGTTATTTTTTGCTTGTCGCACTGCGCTCATACACATAATTTTCCATGAAACCACTTTTATTAACAAAATTATTTTAAAAATTACAAGAGCTTTGTTGAGGTGCCCTGACCTCATGGCGAAGGGGGAAAAGACTGCCATCCAAATGAAATATTTAAGATATAAGTATAAATCATGAAAAATTAAAAGGGCATCTCCGTAATATTTTCTAAATGATAAAGATAATGATATATGATAGTAGTGATGAAAGTGATGATTATTTTGCTGATGAGTGCATTGGAGATTCTGATGTACACATTATTTTTTTTCTCCAAATAAATATAATATTATTTTCCTAATGTGAACATGAGGCATCAACTATAGAGTGGGGTGCTAACCGGAGAAGCCAGGTTGGTTGCTTAGTCCTAATTATAATTTATGGCACCTAGATCCAAGCTCATATTTAATAATAACAATTTATGTTTATTGATTTCCTTGTCGACAACATGGTAAAATGGGGCCTAATTAAATTATAGGATAATTAAGTAGGTGGGTCTTTTTAAAAAAAAATATTGGACAAAAATGGTACTTGTCATGAGGATTTTTCAAAAAGAAATCTCCCATGGAAAAATTTCAAACAACAAACATACAACTCCAATTTTACTTCCTTTTACGTTAAACACTATACAAGAAGTAGAGTTCACCAAAAGAAAAAAAAAAAAAAAAAGAAGTAGAGAGCGGTGCAATGGTGCAACTACAAAAGAAGTATTGACTCATGCATGTGATTTCTCTTTTCTTTTCTATTGGATGAAAGTGATTTCTCCAAGTCATAATACCCTTCGCCATGAGGTCAGGGCACCTCAACAAAGCTCTTGTAATTTTTAAAATAATTTTGTTAATAAAAGTGGTTTCATGGAAAATTATGTGCATGAGCGCACGGGACAAGCAAAAAAATAACTCATAAACCAGCAAATTATTGTAGGATCCAAATTCCTCTTGGTGGAAGATGACCACTGGAGTTATTGCAAGAAGCACAATGCATTATCTAGCTCAAGATCCTCCCAAAGAATTTCTAAGTTATGTACTTACCCAAAAAAGAGAGCAGCTCTAGATTATGATTTTTAAGAAACAATTCAAAGCAAAAGTTGTATTTTGGCTCCAAGGTTAACATCTAAAGTATCTGAGTATTTTTCACCAATTTCTAAATGAGGTTTGCACCCTCTCTGGGGAGGCTCTTGTTGGAATGTTTGTAATAGGCTAATAGTACTCACGTATATGGAGAGGAAAACGACCGGCTGCTCTTCTTTTTTTTTAATTATTTTTTGGGTAAGTAACCGGCTGGCCTTTGAAGGAAACCTTGCGATTGTGCCCGTATTTACCCTTTCTTTAACAACTAATAAAATGGTAGTGGTTATGTTTATTCTGAAAATAATTTAAATTTTTTCATTACAGTTCAGTAAGTATCGAAGGTAATTTTAACTTTCTAGAGCAAATTCATAATAGGTAGCAAACTTTCGGAATAAATTTTAGCATTAATTTCCATCCTCCAGCCCACAAAAGCCAAAATTAAATCTCATGCCATCATTTACGTTATCCTACTTCCCCCATCTGCCCATCATTATCTTAATAGTCAATACTGTCCTCATTTGACGATCAAACTTTCCATTCCATTATCCATCATGCCTAGACTTTGGATTGAATTTGAATTTTATAATATTAAATCTAAATCCAAGTTCAAAGTCCAAAATTTTTAAAAATTGACTCCACATTCAAAACCAAAGTCCAAAAATCCAATCCAATCCTCTAGTTCGATTCGGATCGGTTTGGATTTTGGATTTTCTCCAATCTACTTACACCCCTATACATCATAATGACTTAAAATGCTGTGGCTGCTCCTAAGTTTATGATGTTTCAAAACTCATATCGTAAATAAATTATCAACTCATCCAAATGTTGATAAAATAAACAAATCAATCATATAATGTACAATGTAACGCACAAAATAAATATGTTGTTACATATAGATCCCTGCTATCCTGAACTATAAATAGATCCTCAGAAAATTATCCACAGGTCCCTGTTTTCTTTTTTCTGTTACAGATTAACCCTTTATGACTTAAATGAACCCAAATCAGTTTAATTCACATAAATCACTATCAAAATAAATCAATAAAGTATCTATCTCAGTTTAATCAGATAGAAGTAATCAAGTATGATGCAAAAAGATATAAATTAAATCATTAGGCAGTCCTAAATTAGACTAATTTAGTCTAATTTGACCAATTATTTGAACTGCAGTATGATTTATTTCCATGGCTTTCATTCTCTTTCCTTTCTCTGCTCATATATTAATTGTTAATTTGTATGTCATGGGAAGATAGAGTGGTTTTAAATTCCTCATTGTTTCTTCTGTTTCACTTCCCCCCTTTATCCGTTCTCTCTTCCACACATATTATAGGTTTACCTACGTTGGGAGGGTGTGGTAATTTTAAATTCCTTCTTCCTAGGAATCTCATGATGAGACTTTAAAATCACATTCTTTGTAGAAACCAAGTTATAATAAACTCACTTCAGGCTTTTACGCATCCGTACTCATCTCTACCACCCAAACATTTCTTTGGATGCCAAAGATAAGTGCCAGATGGGGAACGGATGTATTCCCCAAGCATCTTTATCTGAAAAAATATGACAGCAGAAGATTCATAGAAAGTGGCTTACCCATCGGGAATTCTTTTTTCATATATTCCACAACATTATCTATAAAATCTCTAATATGCTAAAATAAACAAATAAATATGACATATAAAAAATTAATCATGTAACATCAAGATTACATATGATTCGGATCTAGATACTAAACAATAAGGCTAGAAAGTGGCTCTAATACCACAATGTGAGAAAAATATCTCAACTAAAATAATCTTATGTAATGGAAATATTAGCAGTACATACCTCCAGCTATTATTGTTTAAGTATTTGAATAGAGTTTATCCATAAAGAAACTTGAAACAGAAAGAATCTTCTAACCTATGTATAATATTCTGTCCAAGAAAAGAAAAAATCTTCAAACTTAAAATCCCCTTTTGCATGAATCTCAAAGCATAAAAAAGAAAAAAAAAAATGAGTTGAAACCTCATGCGTTGTGCATGTGAGGCAGAGGACGGAAGATTCCATCTGAAGACTCCCGATAGGAGTCTTCCTCTTCTCCATTTTTGATTAGGAAAAAGGAATCCTAGGGTAGCCAAATCCTAGGATCCATGTCTATAAAAGGATCGCTCTCCCTCTTAGCCATCTTGCCTTAGAATTCCTTCCATCACTAATGAAAAATTCTTGGGTTATTTCTTTGATTTTCTGTGGAGTGTCTTAAGAATTTTTTCTGACAAATTGACCGTGCAACCTTGCCAAAGCCACAATAAAGCCTAAACCTCCTTTTATTCTTTCTTCCCGTCTCTAAAGTGTTGTTATTATTGGGGTTTTGGTCAGCAAAGCGCCAGATTTATATGGAACAGGGCCATCTCCTGTTTCTTATTCCCTTCTTGTTCCATCAAACCAATCGTCGTTGCCAGATGTGGGCTGTGCTTCGATAGTCAAGGTCGGTGTCTTAGGGGATCTACAGACATCAGGGGTGGTTGCTGCTGCCATTAGAGGTTGTGTCGTGGGTCGGTGGTTGACTAAAGCCATCCATCCTGTTTTTCGAGAAAAGGAGAAGAAAAATGAGACAAAAGAGAGAAAGAGAAAGAAAGAAGGAAAAAAGAAAGGAAAAAAAGGAGAAAAGAAAAATTTTCTCTCTCTTCCCTTTCTCCTCTCTCTACCTTCTCTCTCTACTTCTCTCTAGTTTCTCTCTCTAAAATTTTCTCTCTCTTTATAGATTTCTATCTCTAAAAATTTTATAGACCAAATGGGGGTCCAGATGTCTAGGGATACTTGGATTGATCAGTTAATCTTGGCAGAGGTCTTGATCCTACAGTGTTAAGATTGTTTATCGTAATTTTCTACCATCCCTAATCTTCTATGATTTTTTTATATTTGACCATAATCATATAGAGATGCGACTACCTGCACAAGATGTTTTACAAAACACCTTACTTTTTAAGTCTGTAGATCAAGAGGTTTATCAATTATTGTGTTGAGTCAATCACTGATCGAGATAAGGGTTCTTTAATACGACCACTTATATGTTTATGGAAATTAAATCTATATGATTGATATATATTCTATATCTATTGGTATGTATTTTACATGTTGTTTAATTGATGTTACTTGAATTATGATTAATTGATGCTTAATAATTGCTGAGTAAGGAAACTTAATTTAATATAATTGATGGGATGGGTAGCATTTAGGTTAGCAGGTCATGTAAGAAATATATGATGTATATGCTAGGTCAGCTTGGACTAGGATGTGGCATTATTTTTTACTTACCATGTATTGGAGCATGAGTATAATTGATCTAATATCAAAAATCAGATTATGACTTTAATAATATGGATGAGACATGGATGGTGTTTGGACTGTTTAGCCATACAAGAAATATGGTGTATGTGCTGGACAGCCTCAGATTAGGACGTAGCATTGTATTTGACCAACCACAGATTAGAGTATGATTGTAATTAGTCCAACACCAAAAAGATAAATATAAAACATGGGAAAGGAAAGCATGTGGATAGTCGGCCATATGTGAAACATAGTGTATCAGCCACAGGCTAACATGTTTAGCCTACCACGGGCTGGAGCATGGTTGTGATTAGTTCAATACCGAAATTAAATTAAGATAATGAACCAAATTTAATTGAAGGATATCAGGACTAGCTAGTACATGTGAAACATGATAGTGTGATGTCAGCCACGGGCTGAGATATGGTTACTGGCCATGGACAAAAACATGATGGCCTACCACGAACTGAAGTGTGAGTGGATCTAGTCCAACATCAAAAGGATAATGTACATTGTTTGGATCAGAACTATGTTAACCAAATTATCATGAGTAATTTCTCTGAAAAATCACGGAATAGAATTGCTGATTAATAACATGTGATGTGTTAAATAGAATTTTGATGATATTATTCAATTATCATATTGATGATGTATGAATTTTATTATTTTTCTATCAGTTATATATATTTGTTAAAAGATATTTCATATTCATGCTGATGTGAGTGTGGCGGATTCTTACTAGACTGTTAAGCTCACACCATCTTTTTTCTTCCGACTTGCAAGATGTATAATATCTATCAGGTGGGGTGTGGAGTGTCGAGCAATGAAGTCCTTAGTTAGTTAGGTAGTTGATTTTCTGATATCAAACAAATATTTCAATTTTGTGAACAATATTCAATAAAGATGGATTTATTTGATTTGATAAATATGATGGAAACTTTATATTTCTTTCGATGTTCTTGTGGACTTATTTATTATTTAGGCCTTGTACATTCTTTATAGCTTGTCCTAGGGAGTATGCGGCTATTATGTATTCAATTCGAATGCTGGATTTAAGACGTGACATTATATCTCTGTATTAAACATTCATTGACAGATCTTACAGACTTTTTAATAAGCTAGGCTAGGCGTCTTTACTAGATAACTGAAACGTTGATGGTTTCTTTCCATCAAAGAAACTATCTTATGCATAACTAATATTAGTAGGTAGTTACATATTACCCAAAAATATCTGATAACAAAACTTTATATGTGGGGCATAAAGTAACATATCTAATGCTTTCTTATCGATTTTATTGCCCTTTGGAGGCTTGCCTCTACCTTTGGAGCATTTCTCTTAGATCAATCACCTTCCTTCCCTTAAGATGGCTTAAATTTTTTTGCTCCACCTTTAGCATGATCTCCTTTGGGTCCTTAGACTTAGAAGACTTGGGTCTTTCAAAATCCATCAATGTCCTCACTACCTTGAGGCGATTGAGATGTCATTCAAATTATATCTTTGCAACTTAGTGGCTTATAGTTTGGGACCATTCATAAAATTGAAGAGCAAGAATAAGGGAGGAGAATTTCTTCATAAAGTTCTAAATCAAACACATGCTTCAACTCATTTATGTTCTTACATGCTTTATTGGTGATATTTTTCTTCAAAATAGGGGTTGCTTTCTCTCTTTTTTTTCTTTTTTTTTTTATGGATAACAGTCCTCAACTGCCTCATCTTTGGAGACATCATCTCTCGAGCCTCTAGACATCTCTCCTTCCTTTATTCTCTTCCTCATTTTTCTCCTCTATGCAGTCGACAATTGTTCATTGTTGTCATCTCACCATTATTTCACAACCACTAGTTGGCCTCCTCCCTTATTCATGCTCACCCATTTTTCTCTCATTTTTTTCCTCCTTTTTATAATCAGTGCCAACATTGTCCATTCTAATACCATAAGGTAGCCACCTTCTAGCCTCCTCCCCCACTCTTTCCATGGAATAGAAAAAAATATAGGAATTGGTGCAAGAGACAATGGCTCTTCGCACCACCTTTTACTCTCTCCCTTCTTCTCCTCTCTCATCTCTTAATCTCTCACCCCCATCCTTTTTTCCTTTTCTTTTGCTTCTACTCTTACCATTGTCACCCTTGAGTGACCCCTCTCTTTTTTGCTGCAATCTCACTGAGGCCATAGATTAGCTTAGATTGAACTTGATTAGATATCAAATTGTTAGAATAATCAGCAAAGTAACATCCAAATTTCTTCTTTAAATCAATTTAGGTAATAATTAATATCTAAAACTTTTGAGATATTGGATAGCAATGGATCAAGGAAGAGTAAGGGTCTTATCTATTTAAATAACATATAATAAGACTAAATATTGATTGATTTAGGTAATAATTAATATCTAAAACTTTTGAGATATTGGATAGCAATGGATCAAGGAAGAGTAAGGGTCTTGTCTGTTTAAATAGCAATCTTAGGACGAATAGGCTCTAACTCTATTTTAATATGAAAACTATAAATTGAATTAGGATAAATGCTTTAACCTAGAATTTTGACTAAAATTAGCTCATGGAATATTAAGACTACAGAATTTGAGAACTTTTAAAGAATGATTCTTTGTCAATTAAATCATTGAAAAAGCTTGATGTGCAAGGTAGACTAGAATAATAATTAACCAATAATAATCATCCACGTAACGTGTTAGATTTTGAAACTTGACTGTATGTTAATTATTCTATTGTTAGCCATAGAATTAGCTGCTAAATTTTAGAAATGGCATGAGTGTACTTCTTAATTATAAAATTTAGTTTTAGTTTTTTAAAAAATATTTTAAACTAGATTTTGTTAGTAGTGCATAGACATAGGAATTGGAAATATCTATAATTAGTGCATAAAAGGGCAGACAAATAGAAAGTTAGCATTTAGCTCTAAACTATCTTGTTTTAGATTTATTTGAAATATTCAGAAAACTTGCAACATATTTGGTTAGCACGAAAAGGTATGTTATTTCAACGTGGCTAGAGTATTTTAATTATATATCACTAAAATATATATTTATAATAATATTGCAAAATGCTTTGAAAATTGTATAATCTACTTTATATACATGTAAATTAAATTAAGTAGAAGTTTATTATGTTATTCTCTTAAATATCTTAAAATTTATGTCAATTCATAAGTATGAATTAGAATCATGATTACATTGAATCACTAGAAAGCTCTGTAGAGATATTACTTGTATATTTTGAGAAGTATCCGAAATCCTTCTTTAAAGCCATGCATGTATGTCAAGTACATGAAATTCTTTAGAGACTCATAAATAATTGAGAATTTTATAAACAATACAAGCCATCTTTGTAAATTAGAAATTAGAATGAAATGCCATTGGTAAAAATAATTAAAGTTTTTATAATTTCTTTAGGCTCTCAATCAGGCTATATGGTGGATCTAACAATGGAGACTATATATTACTACTTTATTTGTTTTTATACTTGATTATAAGAGTTAAATGTAGTACAATGATATGATGCACCAGAGTTAAATATAGAATATTGGACCTATTGTATAGGCATCTAATCTAATATATCCATATTAAAATAGAGACTCTACCTCTATGTTGGTAGAGCCTCCATATGACCATGTCAATAATTTTTTTTTGCATATTTAACATGACGAAGAATCATTTTGAATATCTTTTCCTTCCCAATGTGAAGTTCCTTCCTATTCCACACATCAATGGGCCATCTCTCCTCTCTCAATGTTTGAGTGATGAGTATTAAATGACTTGCATTAAATTATATCCCGAACACCTGGAGTAGCTCCTCCCTCTTCTCCATCTCTCATTGGAAAACATGGCAACTCATTAAAGAACTCTACCACGTATCATAGTAAGCAACCATTAATCCATCCATTACAATCATCAAAACAACCATAGTCTATTGCTATATTTTTTCTAGTAAAAATCATATAAAGCTAGATTAATCAAAAAGCCATAGAAGAGGAATAGAGAATGGCAAGCTCAAGCATCAAAAGCATGTTTCAAATTCTCAAATAATTCAGTTATAAATGAACCACCCCCTTCTCTCTCTATCCTCTTAGGTTCTTTTTGGCTTTTCATCCCTTTCTTCATTAAGAATTCTATGTTCCTTTCTTCTTCTCTTTTACTTTGGCCGATGTTTCTTATTCTCTTTTGCTCTAGGCATGGTGGGGATGATCGAAATAGAGCGAGGGAAGATTGAAATCAAGGAACCTCAGCAATCAGTAAGTAAGCTTCTCCAAATAATGGAATGGGATCATCAAGAAGGCTTAGGAGATTTGTATGCTCTATGATACTCAAGTCTCCATCATCATATTCTCTAGCATCGATAAAATGTTCGAGCATTGCAGACCCTCCACGATGTATTACCTGCTCTCACTCTCAGTGTCTTTCTCTTTCTCTACTTTTTTTTGGAACCATTTTGTCATTATATTTGAAGAGATTTTGAAGGAATTGAAGGCCATTGCTGGAGAGCTACCATCATAACTCTAGCAAGAAGCTCTAGAAAGCCATGGCATCATTTGGTTGCTTTTCTCATTGACTAGTGTTTTGTTGCATATTGAATATCACAATCATATTTTTAGATGATGTCTTTTAGAAATCTATTTATAAAATATTATTACCAAGACTGTTCTGTGAATTCTCGATGCAAATGGATCAAGAACTAGTAGAATTGTAATTGATCATTAAAGATCTAAATAAGTACATAGCTTTTGTTGACAACAATTGAGATCTTGCTCAAGTTATGATGAGGACAACATAATATTATCAAAATGGTATATATATTGTTCAGTACAATATGATATGAAATAGTACTTGGTATGGAATAATACTTAGGCCCTTACTCTAAATCTCTAGTAATTAACATATAATTCTTGGGCATTAATGGTTTAGAATTTAGATCATTTGGTCAAATGTTACATATCCAGTCCATATTATGCTCTGAGATAATTACTGCTATTCAAGTTTATAATAGTATGATGTTGCTTTGGTAGCTACTTCTGTATTGTTTCAGTACCCCTTCGAAGAACCAAAACCAACTGTGTTAGTTTCATGTATTGCTAAAATGAAGCGGTGGAAAAATGGATATTTGAAAAGAAAACCCTATTCAACGAATGAAACTGATATAAAGGAGACATTTTGCAATTGGCATATAAACTTCTAGAAATTCCTATCAGAATCCCAATTCTCTTTTCTCAATTCCTCTTACATTGTTGCAAATTCATGTCTAGATGGAGAGAAGCAATAAAGAAGAGAAGTTCAGTTGTTTGTTAATTGATTTCTAAGAACCTATTTCAAAATCTAACTACCGAGATCAACTAGATCAAGAAAGAGAATGACAATATGCAGATCAAGTCGAGGTTTATTTTTGGGGTGCTTTTTTTATTTATTTTGCCTCTTTCTTTAGGCTGATTTTATTTTATTCTATGCCGATGGTGATTTTTGCATGGTGATGATTAGGCATTGAAGGGTGAGGATTTGAACTCACTGAACCCAAAGGAACTCATTCTAATTAAAGATGCCCTATAGAAAGGTTTCACCAGTGTTAGGAGAAGCAGGTGGGTCATAGGACTATTATTTATTAGTTTTTTAATTATTATAAATGGAGTTTTTGAAGAAGCTCAATAGCAATTATGATTCAAAGACTCACTACAAGAAATTTGATCTTTTGCGAGAAAAATTTAGCAATGAAAATAAATTTCATCACCAAAAGTAACTTTGTACAATGAAAAAATATTTCATCATGCAAAAATCAAGTGCTCACATTTTTTGTGATGAAATATTTAATTTTATCTCGAGAAATAGACCTTCAATGACGAAAAAATTTTTGTTGCTAGAGTTTTGGATTTTGCGATGAAAATATATTTTATTGCTAAAGATTTCTTTTTTGTGATAAATTTTTTCATCGCTAAAAATTTTATCGCCTTTTTTTGGATTTGGGGTAAAATTCAACAATGGAAAAATTTTTTTGTCGCTATAGGTTTATATTTTGTGATAATTTTTTTTGTTGCTAAATATTTCATCATTTTTTTTGGATTTAGATCAAAATTCAATGATGAAAAAATAAAAATCATTGCTAAAGGTTAAAATTTTTTGTCATTATTTTTTGGATTTAGGGCAAAATTTTGACCCAAATCCTATCATGACGCCGCCCCCCTCTCTCTCTTCAAGTCGCTCTCTCTCGCCTCACTGAGCTGCACCACCATCCCACCATTCTCTCTCTCTCTCTCTCCGCCTCTCTCCCTCTTGGTCCTTTCTCGTGTAGACCCACCACCGACCGTTGCCGTCGTTGCGCCTCAGTCGCTGTCGCTGAGCCTCGATCTGCGGTCACTCTTTCTCTCTCTCGGTACCCATCTCTCTCTCTCTCTCTCTCTCGATATTTGTCTCTTATTTCTTATTTCTTTTTTGTTTTAGTGCAAACCTAGAATGGATCTTAAGATGGACTTGCTAGTGCATACTAGAGTTGCATGTGGGAATCTCTAAAGAGTGGTTGCAGCTAGTCATGGAGATATCTTTGTGGAAGCTTGCTTGTTATGTATTCCACAACATTATCTATAAAATTTCTAATATGCCAAAATAAACAGATAAATATGACATATAAAAAATTAATCATGTAACATCAAGATTCCATATGATTTAGATCTAGATACCAAACAACAAGACTAGAGGTGGCTCTAATACCACAATATGAGAAAACTATCTCAATTAAAATAATCTTATGCAGTATAAATATTAGCGATACATACCTCCAGCCGTTATTGTTTAAGTATTTAAATAGAATTTATCCATAAAGAATCTTGAAGAAGGAGTCTAGTGATCCCACGATTAATTTTGTTGATTGTCAAATTTTGAATATATCATATATCTAATCATGTGTTTCAAAAATTTTTATAGATCTTTTCAGGTGTTAAAATTGAAAAAATATTTATTGAAAAAGATCTTCATAAAATTTATCAAGTCAAAGTCTTCAAGAGAGAAAATTCAAGTTTAAACTTAGTGGAGTCGACCCTAGAGCAAGATGAGCCGACTCCTTCACTGAAACAAGGATGGCTCACTGTGAAGAAAATGAATTTGGAAGATGAAAATATTATTTAGAAGAAATTGAGGTCAAAAAATTTAAATTTGAAAGGTCAAATAATAAAAAAAAATAAAATTAAAAAATTAGAGCCGACCGACCCAAGAATCGATCCAGCTCTAGCACAGAATGCCTTTGAGACTTTGGTTTGGCACACAGTCAAGCCAACTCAAAATGGATCCGAGCGGACTTTGTTAAGATGACAAAAAAGAGATTTTTGAATTCTGCAAGTTAAATTCGAGCCAGCTCGAGATAAATTTGAGCCAGCTCTCTTAGGTAGATAGAAAGGTGAATTTCAAGTTCTATAGCTCGAGCCAGCTCGAAGTAAGATCCGAGTTGGTTCTGTTAGTACTCTAAAAAGCTAAATTTTATTTTTGTAGTTTGAGTCTACTCGAATCTAAATCGAGCCGACTCGACGGCTCCTGATAGACTTAATGGCTAGTTTTCTGACCGTTGCTCAATGGTTATTTCTCCACTCCAATAGCCATTTCAAAGCTTTCAGTGGCTAGAACTTACTCTCTAGCTATCTTCAAGTATATTTAAAACTAAAGAATCAAATTGAAAAAAGTTTTTGAGAAAATGAGAGCTTAAAATAAGATATTTTCAAGAATAAGAGTGAGCCACATTGCACATCTACAAGAAAGGAAAAGAAAGGTTTTTAAGTGTTGAAATTCAGAGAACTTTCAAGAGTTATCCTCTACAAATTCTCAAGCATCCTTTCAACATTCAAAGAAGAGAAAGCAAGCTTCAATCGAGCCATCCTTCGGCCTTTTCTTCATGCTGAAAAATAGTTTCATTTTTCTATTTTGTTTAAACTGAATACTTTTGCTTGCTTTGTGATTTTTTTACAAATTTTTTTGGGAGAAAAAAAACTTGGAGATTAGGCCAATCCTAGCTCATAATTGGATGAGTGAAGATTTTGATTGGTTGATCCAGAAAATCAACTGGATTATTAGTAAGCCTGAAAAACTAATGGTGTAAGATTTTGATTGGTGATCCCGAAAATCAATTAAATTTTGTTTATGAGCTCAAAAAAATAAACATACTGTAATTAAGAGAGGATTATAGTGAAAATTTCAAGAAAAGCTTGGAGAGTGGATATAAATGCGGATTGCATCGAATTACTATAAAATCTGTGTATTTGTGATTGTGCATTGCTCTCTTTGCTCTCTTGCATTTCTTGCTTTACTTGCTTCACTTGCTTTTAGTTCTTGTGTTTTATTAGATTATTAGTTACAAAATTTTATTGATCATTTGCTTTTGCTGCTACATATATTGATCATATCACAAGCATTTAGTTAAGTTTCAAATTGAGAAACATTATTGTTTAGAAAGTAAATTTGATTAAAATTTTTAAACAACCCAATTCAACCCTCCTCCTCTCTCTTGGGTTGCTACCTCTAGGCAATAGAGCCTTCTAACCTATATGTAATATCCTATCCAAGAAAATAAAAATCTTTAAGCTTAAAATCCCCTTTTGCATGAATCTAAAAGCATAAAAAAGAAAAAAAAAGAGTTGAAACCTTACGCACTATGCATGTGAGGCAAGGGACGAAAGATTCCCATCGAGAGTTTTCCTTTTCTCCATTTTTTATCAGAAAAAGGGAATCCTAGGGCAGCCAAACCCTAGGATCCATGGTCTATAAAAGGGTCACTCCCCCTCCTAGCCATTTTGCCTTGGAATTCCTTCCATCACCAATGAAAAATTCTCAAGTTATTTTCTTAATTTTTTATGGAGTGTCTAAAGGATTTTTTCTGACAAATCAGTCGTGCAACCTTTCTAAAGCCACGGTAAGGCCTAGACCTCCCTTTGTTCTTTCTTCTGGTCTCTAAGGGGTTGTTATTATTGGGGTTTTGGCTGGCAAGGTGCCGAATTTGTGTGAAACAGGGCTGTTTTTTATTTCTTATTCCCTTCTTATTCTATCAAACCGACTGCCATTGTCGGATGTGGGCCGTGCTTGGTCGGCCAAGGTCGGTGTTTTAAAGGATCTATCGACAACTGGGGTGGTTGCTGCTGTCATTGGAGGTTGTGTCGTGGATGGGTGGTCGACTAAAGCCATCCACCCTATTTTTCGAGAAGAGAAGAAGAAAAATGAGAAAAAAGAGAGAAAGAGAAAGAAAGAAGGAAAAAGGAAAGAAAATAAAAGAGAAAAGAAAATTTTTCTCTCTCTTTCCTCTATCTACTTTCTTTCTCTAATTTTTTTCTCTAAAATTTTTTCTCTTCATAGATTCCTCTCTCTAAAAATCCTATGGACTAGATGGGGTTCAAATGTCCAGAGATACTTGGATTGATCAGTTAATCTTGGCAGAGGTCATGAATCTGCAGTATTAGGATTATTTACCATAATTTTCTGCCATCTCTGATCTTCTATAATTTTTTTATATTTGATCATGATCATATAGAGATGTGACTGCCTACACAAAGTGTTGAGTGGAACACTTTGCTTTCGAGTCTATAGATCGAGAGGTTCATCGATTACTGTGTTGAGTCATTTATCGATAAAGATAAGGGTTTTTCAATATGACCACTTACATATTTATGAAAATAAAATCTATATGATTGATATATATTCTATATCTATTGGTATGTGTTTTACACATTGTTTAATTAATGATACTTGAATTATGATTCATTGATGCTTAATAATTGCTGAGTAAAGAAACTTAATTTAATATAATTGATGGGATGGACGGCATCTAGGTTAGCAGGTCATGCAAAAAACATGGTGTATATGCTGGGTCAGCTCGGACTAGGGTGCGGCATTATTTTTGGCCTACCATGTGTTGGAGCATAATTGTAACTAATCTAATACTGAAAATTAGATTATGATCTTAATAATATGGATGGGACATGGGTGGTGTTTGGACTATTTAGCCATGCAAAAAATATTGTGTGTGTGGTAGGCAGCCTCAAACTGGGGTGCGGCATTGTGTTTGGCCGACCATGGGCTAGAGCATAATTATAAGTAGTCCAATACTGAAAAGATAAATATAAAATATAGAAAAAGGGAGCATGTGGATAGTCTGCCATATGTGAAACATGGTGTATCAGCTGCAGGCTGAGATGTTTGACCTAGCATAGGCTGAAACATGATTGTGACTAGTCCAATATCAAAATTAAATCAAGATGATGAATCGTGTTTAATTGAATGATATCTAGACTAGCCGGCACGTGTGAAATATGATATTAGGATATCAGTCACGGGCTGAGATATGATTACCGACCATGAACAGAAATATAGTAGCCTACCATGGGCTAGAGTGTGAGTGGATCTAGTCCAGCATCAAAAAGACAATATTGTTTGGATCAGAATTGTGTTAACCAGATGATCATAAGTAATTTCTCTGAAAGATTACTAAATAGAATTGCTGATTAATAACATGTGATGTGTTAAATAGAATTTTGATGATATTATTCAATTATCATATTGATGATGTATGAATTTTATTACTTTCCTATCAGTTATGTATATTTGTTAAAAAGTATTTCATATTTATACTGGCGTGAGTGTGGAGGGTTCTTACTAGACTGTTAAGCTCACACCCTTTTTTTCCTTCAGACTTGCAAGATGTATAGTATCTATCGGATGGGGTGTAGAGTTTCGAGTGATGGAGTCCTTAGTTAGTTAGTTAGTTGATTTCTGATATTAAATAAATATTTCAATTTTGTGAACATTATTCAACAAAGATGAATTTATTTGATTTGATAAATATGAGTGAAATATTATAATTCTTTCAATATTCTTATGGACTTGTTTATTATTTAAGCCTTGCATAGTCTTTAGGACTTGCCTTAGGGAGTGTGCGGCCATCACATATCCAATTCGGATGCTGGATTTAGAACGTGATACTGTACCTCCGTATTAAACATTCACTGATAGATCTTACAGACTTTTTAATAAGCTAGGCTAGGCACCTTTATCAGATAACTGAAATGTCGACGGTTTCTTTACATCAAAGAAACTATCTTAGGCATAACTAACATTAGTGGATAGTTATATATTACCCAAAAATATCTGATAACAAAACTTTATATGTGGGCCACAAAGTAACATATCTAATGCTTTCTTATCGATTTTATTATCCTTTGGGGGCTTGCCTCCATCTTTGGAGCATTTTCTCTAAGTTCAATCACCTTCCTTCCCTTAAGATGGCTTAAATTTTTTTGCTCCACCTTTAGCATGATCATCCTTTGGGTCCTTAGACTTGGAAGACTTGGGTCTTTCAAAATCCATCAATGTCCTCACTACCTTGAGGTGATTGAGATGTCATTCAAATTATATCTTTGCTACTTAGCGGCCTATAGTTTGGGACCATTCATAAAATTGAAGAGTAAGAACCACGGAGGAGAATTTCTTCATAAAGTTCTAAATCAAACACGTGCTTCAACTCGTTTATGTTTTTACGTGCCTTGTTGGTGATATTTTTTTCAAAATAGGGGTTGCTTTCTCTTTTTTGTTTCTTTTTTTTTTTAATGGATAATAGTCCCCAACTGCCTCATCTTTGGAGACATCACCTCTCGAGCCTCTAGACATCCCTTCTTCCTTTATTCTCCTCCTCATTTTTCTCCTCTATGCAGTCGACCCATTGTTCGTTGTTGTCGTCTCACCATTATTTGACAACCATTAGTTGGCCTCCTTCCTTATTCGCTCTCACCCATCATTCTCTCATTCTTTTTCTCTTTTTTATAATCAATGCCACCATTGTCCATTCTAATACCATAAGGTAGCCACCCTCTAGCCTCCTCCCCCCCCCCCCTCTTTCCATAGAGCAGAAAAAAATATAGGAATTGGTGCAAGAGACAATGGCTCTTTGCACCACCTTTTACTCTCTCCCTTCTTCCCCTCTCTCATTTCTTAATCTCTCACTCCCCTACCCTTTTTTCCTTCATTTCCGCTTCTACTCTTGCCATTGTCACCCTTGAGTGACCCTCCTCTCTTTTGCTGCTATCTCACCGAGGCCATGGATTAGCTTAAATTGAACTTGATTAGATATCGAATTGATAGAATAATCAGCAAAGTAACATCCAAATTCCTACTTTAAATCAAGTTCTTTTTGATATAATATAAGACTAAATATTGATCTATTTAGGTAATAATTAATATCTAAAACTTTGAGATATTGGATAGCAATGGATCAAGGAAGAGTAAGGATTTTATCTATTTAAATAGCAATCTTTGGGCGAATAGGCTATACTCTATTTTAATATGAAAACTATAAATTGATTTGGATAAATGCTTCAATCTAGAATTTTGACTGAAATTAGCTTGTGGAATATTAAGACTACAGAATTTGAGAACTTTGAAGAATGTTTCTTGGTCAATTAAATCATTGAAATAGCTTGATGTACAAGGTAGACTAGAATAATAATTAACCTATAATAATCATCCACATAACATTTTAGATTTTGAAACTTGACTGTACGTTAATTATTCTTTTGTTAGCCATAGAATTAGCTGCTAAATTTTAGAAATGGCATGATTGTACTTCTTAATTATAAAATTTAATTTTAGTTTTCTAAAAAATATTTTAAACTAGATTTTTTTAGTAGTGCATAGACATAGGAATTGGAAATATCCATAATTAATGTGTAAAAGGGTAGATAAATAGAAACTTAGCATTTAGCTCTCAAATGTTTTGTTTTAGATTTATTTGAAATATTCGAAAAAACTTACAAGATATTTGGTTAGCATGAAAAGGTATGTAATTTCAACCTGACTAGAGTATTTTAATTATATATAGCTAAAATATATATTTTTAATAGTATTGCAAAATGCTTTGAAAATTGTATAACCTACTTTATATACATGTAAATCAAATTAAGTAGAAGATTATTATGTTATTCTCTTAAAGATCTTGAAATTTATGTCAATTCATAAGTATGAATTAGAATCACGATTACATTGAATCACTAGAAAGCTTTGTAGAGATATTACTTGTATATTTTGAGAAGTATCCAAAATCCTTCTTTAAAGCCATGCATGTATGTCAATTACATGAAATTCTTTTGAGACTTATATATAATTGAGAATTTTATAAACAATACAAGCCATCTTTGTAAATTAGAAATTAGAATGAAATGTCATTGGTAAAAATAATTAAAGTTTTTATAATTTCTTAAGACTCTCAGTCAGGCTATATGGTGGACCTACCAATGGAGATTATATATTAGTACTTTATTTGTTTTCATACTTGATTATAAGAGTTAACTGCAGTATAATGATATGATTCACAAGAGTTTAA
Organism: Elaeis guineensis; assembly: GCF_000442705.2. NCBI lineage: Eukaryota > Viridiplantae > Streptophyta > Magnoliopsida > Arecales > Arecaceae > Elaeis > Elaeis guineensis. The sequence goes on along the minus strand of NC_025993.2, from coordinate 25,411,127 downwards.
TATGGAATATTAGACTTACTATATAGGCATCTAATCTAATATATCTATATTAAAATGGAGACTCTACCTCAGCATTAGCAGAGTCAAGGGTGACAATTTTTTGACACAACCTGCAAACTTGCACGAACCCAAGTTGGGCTTACGTGGGTCAGGTTGAAAATGGATTGATCCGATTACGACTCACACAACTTTGTATCATTCGTAGGTTGACCTGTGAACCCAAATATGATCGATATAACTAGTTTAATGTTTTTATAAATTTATTAAAAAGTAAGATTATTTTTGTCAAGTTCATAATAATTCTAAACCCTAACAACACCTAATCTCAATCTAACCCCCGATCCCAAAGATTCACAGCCGCACCCCACTTTTTGCCTCTTCTATTCTCAATTTCTCTATAGTCTCTCTCTCTCTCTCTCATGCCCAGTGGACTAAGTGTGACCTTTGGGGCTTTGCCAATTGCCACTCCCATTTACCATCCTAACATCAACAACAAAAATAAGAAAAAAATAAAACTATAACTAATAATAATAGCTATAAATTTAAGGTATTGCACAGCTAAGTAAATAACTATTATAAGCTTACTCTTCCAACAATTTTCTTTAATTTATTGTTATTTTTTTAGAGTTGTTGTGGTTTAATATTTATTATATTTGTACTTAATACAATGTAAAAGTCATCTTTGTGTATAGGTGTTTGTGTGGGATGTATTCCCTGTATTTCACTAGATTGATTTGGTGTTAAAACTTTGTTGATTTGTAAAATTTAAGAACGGATATGTTTGTGGTATGATTTAATTACTCTTACATTGAAATAGCTTTCATTCATGATTGATGCTAATATATATATATATATATATATCAATTTGTTAATTGTGTCATAAATTGGGTATACAGGTAACTCGCTTCAAAAGTTATCCATGTACGGGTTGTGAATCTCAATCCATTTAATAAACATACTGGGTTTGGATTTATGTTATATAAATTGGGTCGAAAATAGATCAACCTGTTCATGGTGCGTCAACCCATTTTGCCACCCCTAGGCAGAGCCTCCATATGACCATGTCAATAATTTTTTTTGCATATTTAATATGATGAGGAATCATTTTGAATATCTATTCCTTCCTAAAATGAGATTCCTTCCTATTCCACACATCAATGGGCCCTCTCTCTATGTTTGAGTGATGAGTATTAAATGTCTTGCATTAAATTGTATTCGAACACCTGGAATAGCTCCTCCCTCTCTCAGTAGAAAACATGGCAACTCATTAAAGAACTCTGCCATGTATCATAGTAAGCAACCATTAATCCATCCATTACAATCATTAATAAAACCATAGTATATTGCTATACTTTTTCTAGTAAAAATGATATAAAGCTAGATTAATCAAAAAGCCATAGAAGAGGAATAGGGAACGGCAAGCTCAAGCATCAAAAGCATGTTTCAAATTCCTAAATAATTCAGTTATATATGAACCACCCCCATCTCACTCTCTCCTTTTAGGTTCTTCTTGGCTTTTCATCCCTTTCTTCATTAAGAATTCTATGTTCCTTTTTTCTTCTCTTTTGCTTTGGCCAATGTTTCTTATTCTCTTTTGCTCTAGGCATGGTGGGGATGATCGAAATAGAGCGAGGGAAGATTGAAATCAAGAAACTTCATCAATCGATAAGTAACCTTCTCCGAATAGCGGAATGGGATCATCAAGAAGGCTTAGGAGATTTGTATGCTCTATGATACTCAAGTCTCCATCATCGTATTCTCCAGCATCGATAAAATGTTCGAGCATTGCAGACTCTCCACGATGTATTACCTACCCCCACTCTCAGTGTCTTTCTGTTTCTCTACTTTTTTTTGGAATCATTTTGTCATTATATTTGAAGAGATTTTGAAGGAATTGAAGGCCGTTGCTGGAGAGCTACCATCATAACTCTAGCAAGAAGCTCTAGAAAGCCATGGCATCATTTGGTTGCTTTTCTCGTGGTCACCTTTTTATATGATGTCTTTTAGAAATCTATTTAATAAAATATTATTACCACAATCATTTTGTAATTTCACGATGCAAATGGATCAAGAACTAGTAGAACTATAGTTTTTCATTAAAGATCTGAATAAGTATATAGCTTTTGTTGATAACAATTGAGATCATGCTCAAATAATGATGAGGAAAGTATAATGTTATGAAAATGGTATATTTATTGTTCAATGCAATATGATATGAACTAGTACTTGATATGGAATAATACTTAGGCCCTTGCTCTAAATCTCTAATAATTAACATATAATTCTTAGACATTAATGGTTCAGAACTTTAGATCATTTGGTCAAATGTTACATATCCGGTCCATATTATGCTCTGAGATGATTACTACAATCAAGTTTATAATAGTATGATGTTGCTTTGGTAGCTACTTCTGTATTGTTTCAACACGCCTTCGAAGAACCAAAACCAACTATGTTAGTTTCATGTATTGCTAAAATGAAGCGATGGAAAAATGGATATTTGAAAAGAAAACCCTATTCAATGAATGAAAGTGATATATATAACGGAGACATTTTGCAATTGGCTTATAAACTTCTAAAAGTTCCAATCAGAATCTCGATTCTCTTTCCTCAATTCCTCTTACATTGTTGCAAATTCATGTCCAGATGGAAAGAAGCAATAAAGGAGAGAAGTTCAGTTGTTTATTAATTAATTTCTAAGAATCTATTTCAGAATCTAACTATTGAGATCATCTACTGTCACGCCCCCGACCCGAGATTTGAATCGAGGATCATGGCAACCGCCGCATACTCATAGAATACTTTTTTCATAAGCATGTAAGGCATCTCATCATGATATCTTCACACAAAGTTAAATAAATTTTTCAATATTTAATAATCAAAACTTAGTTCAAATAACAAATCAAAACTCTGTGTTCAAAAGAAAATAACTGTCTGACAAAGTCAATACTAAAAACAAAACTAAAAGTCTTAAATAAATTTTGAAAAAATCCTAAATCAATGAGCTAACTCCATCTCTAATCGCTCTCCCAACCGAAATCCCGCATCATGCTAATTTTCTGGATCTGTAAGAAAAACATAAAACTCATCATGAGCTAAATAGCCCAGTAAGCAGTGTATATCTTTAACTGAATAAATCAGGCAAATAATACTATGCATATCGATTTACTAGTAATTTCATGAAATCATATTCATACTATCAATCATATATAAAAGTCAATTCATCATAATTTCCAATTATGCTTTTCATCTTAAATTCATCAATTTCTTAAATTCTTCTTACCAACCATGACTATGACCACATTATCCCTGTGGCAGGGTTATAATACCGCGTATCTGCTTGCGGTGAGCTGTGAATCATCTGGCAGCCAAGTCCTTTGGAACCGCTGGACTCGCTGGCAGTTTTGTCGCTGGTCTATCTGGCGACATGTCGCTAGTCTTACTGGCGACATAAACCCTCAGGACAGTCAATTGCCAATGTATATGCCCCCATTGACGGGGTCCTCAACACAGTCAGATTGTCAATTTCATATTGTCTTCCAATTTATAATTGATTTAATAAATGATATTCGAATCAATTCAATCATATCATTCTTTGAGATCATATATCATCATAATAATTGTTCAACAAAATAACTTCAATCATAAATAATTTTCTATAATTAACTTTAATCATAAATAATTTCAACAATTATTTCAATAAATAATTTCAATCACAAACAAGCATAAATTTATTTAATTCAAAATTTTATAATTTATCAGATAAATTCAAATAAAAGTAAACACTACTTACCTCAAAAGAAAATCCAAACTAGAAATTTTAGGAATCTCGAAAATTTTTCTCTGAACCTGATACGTCAAAATATCATATTTTTAATCAAAATTTTATCAAATTAAAATTAATTAAAATTGTTAAAATCTAATGTCCCCACAAGGATCAACTTGACAACAGCATCCAGAATTTTCAAACTAATCCATGGATATCCTAATTATATTTATTTATTTATTATTTATTATTATTATTATTATTATTTTTAATTATTTCCATAAATCCTAAAAATCTAAAAGAGAGAGAGAGAGAGAGCAGAGAGAGAGTTTCTCTCTCCCCCTTCTCTTTTTTTTCTTTTCTTTCTCTTCTTTTTTCTTTTCTTTTCTTCTTTTTTTTTTCTTTTCTTTTCTTCTTTTTCCTTTTCTTTTCTTCTTTTTTTTTCTTCTTTTTCTTCTTCTTCTTCTCGGCTCTTCCCGCGCCGGAACAAGGGACCGGCGTCCCCTCCTTTTGCTGGGCCTTTCAGGCCGTGGCCGCCACGGCGGAGGCCGATGGCAGAGGGAGGCTGCTCCCCCGATTACGGAGGAGCATGGCCGGCGGTCGAATACGATCACCGGCACCGAAAAATCAAAGAAAAAGAGGCCCAAAAATAGGGTCTCTTTTCCGACCGAAAATCGGCGACACTCATCGCCGGCCGTCACGCTCAAGGGTATGAGAGGAAAGGGAAGGAAAAGAGGAAGGAGAGGAAGGCTCACCTCGGCCTCCGGTGACCCCACCGACGAGCAATCACGGCGAGAAACCGAACAGTGTCCGCGGCTCTGATCGAGAAGAACAGGGAGAAAGAGAGAGGGAGGAGGCCGATGGTTGATTTCTAAGGAGAGGGGAGGTCTTCTTATAGAGGGTCCTAAGACTTGGAGAGGTCCTAGGACTCCCAAATCGCTCGGGTTTCGCCGGAGAAGAAGACTCCTACCGGGAGTCTTCTTTCCGATTTTTACTCTGTTTTTTTTTTTTTTTGGGCTTGGATCCTGATGCCGTGGGCTTGGCTTGGGCTATAACATTCTTCACCCCTAAAAAGAAATTTCATCTTCGAAATTTTTCATACCTGTAGTCTCGAAGAGCTGGGGATATTTTTGCTTCATTTCTTCCTCTAGCTCCCAAGTAGCTTCTCTTTCTGAATGTCGACTCCACTGTACCTTGACATAAGGAATGTTGCAACGTCTCAGCACCTGTTCTTTACGGTCTACGATCCGTATCAGGTATTCTTTATATGTTAGATCCTTCCTGGCTTGTACCGGTTCAAGTTCCACGATGTGACTTGGATCTGGTAAATATTTCTTTAACATAGAAATATGAAAAATATTATGTACTCCTGCAAGTGAAGAGGGTAAGGCAAGTCGATAAGCCACCTCACCAATTCTTTCCAAAATCTCAAACGGACCCACATATCTAGGATTCAATTTGTCACGAATGCCAAATCTTGAGATTCCTTTTGAAGGAGATACTTTGAGAAACACATGATCACCAACTTGAAATTCTAATTTCCATCTCCTGTTGTCTGCATAGCTTTTCTGTCTGCTTTGTGCTGCCCGAAGTCGATCTTTAATTAATTGAATCTTCTCGACTGCTTGTTGAACAAGTTCGGGACCCAATATTCTTCGCTCACCGACATCATCCCAGTGAATCGGTGATCGACATCTTCTACCATATAAAGCTTCGTATGGTGCCATACCAATGCTAGCCTGATAACTGTTATTGTAAGCGAACTCAATCAAAGGTAGATGCTCATCCCATGAACTTTTCATATCCAAAATACAGGTTCTTAACATATCTTCTAAGATCTGAATAGTTCTCTCTGACTGACCATCAGTCTGTGGATGAAAAGCTGTACTGAAATTTAATTTTGTTCCTAATGCCTTGTGTAAGCTCTTCTAAAATTGTGATACAAATCTGGTGTCTCGATCCGATACGATGGTCACTGGAATTCCATGTAGCCTTACAATTTCCTTCATATATAACTTTGCTAGTCTTTCCAAGGTAAATCCAACTCTAATTGGTAGAAAGTGTGCGGACTTTGTCAATCGATCCACAATCACCCAGGCTGCATCATTTTTACTGGGAGTCTTCAGTAGTCCAATTACAAAATCCATAGTGATATGTTCCCACTTTCAAACTGGAATATCAAGAGGTTGAAGTAGTCCCGCCGGTCTCTGATGTTCAGCTTTAACTTGTTGACAGACCAAATATTGAGCCACAAATTGAGCGATCTCTCTCTTCATATTATTCCACCAGTACATTTTTTTTAAGTCTCTATACATCTTAGTACCTCCCGGATGAACTGTATAGCCGGTCTGATGTGCCTCCTGAAGTATTTCATGCTTGAGTGCTGAATCATTGGGTACGCAAATCCTGTTTTCGAACCTTAATGAACTGTCTTCATGTATCTTGAATTCAGATTGAACACCAGCTTCCACTGAATTTCTTATTTTCATTAGTTGTGGATCATTATTCTGGGCAACTGTAATTCTTTCTATGAGTGTTGGCTGAACCCTCATGTTGGCTAACCGTACTGTTGAGTCATATATTCGGATGTCTAATTCCAGTTTTCTTATATCCTCCAATAATTGACTTTGGTGTGTGATTAAAACCGTCATATTTTCCACAGATTTTCTACTAAGGGCATCAGCAACAACATTAGCTTTTCCCAGATGATAATGGATTGTTAAATCATAATCCTTTAATAGTTCTAACCACCTTCTCTGTCTCATGTTTAATTCTTTCTGTGTAAAAATATACTTCAAACTCTTATGATCTGTAAACACTTCACACTGCGCTCCGTATAAGTGATGTCTCCAAATTTTTAGGGCAAAAATCACTGCAGCTAATTCCAAATCATGTGTCGGATAATTTTGTTCATATTGTTTCAATTGTCTTGAGGCATAGGCTACTACCTTACCATGTTGCATTAATACATAGCCGAGTCCCTTTTTAGATGCATCACTATATATTGTGAAACCTTCATCTCCTGTTGGTATAGTAAGAATAGGGGCCGAAATAAATCGTTGTTTTAATTCTTGAAAACTCTGTTCGCAATCTTCAGACCACTCGAATTTAACCCCTTTTTGAGTAAGACGAGTCAAAGGTGCAGCTATGCGGGAAAATCCTTCTACAAATCGTCTGTAATATCCTGCCATTCCCAGAAAACTTCGAATCTCAGAAATATTTGTAGGTCTGTTCCACTGCATCACCGCTTCCACTTTTGCTGGATCCACAGAAATTCCATCTTTAGATACGATGTATCCTAAAAAAACTATTTTGTCCAACCAAAATTCACACTTCTTAAATTTGGCATAAAGTTTTTCTTTCCTCAATATTTGTAGTACACACCGTAAATGTTCTTCATGCTCTAATTTACTTCTCGAATATATCAAGATATCGTCAATAAATACGATAATAAATTTATCAAGATAAGATCTGAATATTCTGTTCATTTAATCCATAAAGGCTGCTGGAGCATTGGTTAACCTAAAAGGCATCACTAAAAATTCATAATGTCCATAACGAGTTCTAAATGTCGTCTTGGGTATGTCCTCTGTTTTGATTTTTAACTGATGATACCCTGAACGAAGATCAATTTTAGAAAAGACTTGTGCACTTTGCAACTGATCAAACAAATCATCGATTCGAGGTAGAGGATACTTATTTCTAATAGTATTTTTATTCAACTCTCTATAGTCGATACAAAGTCTCATACTGCCATCTTTCTTCTTCACAAATAAGACTGGAGCTCCCCAAGGAGATACACTAGGCCTTATAAAACCTTTATCCAATAAATCCTGTAATTGATCTTTTAACTCCTTTAACTCCATAGGGGCCATTCTGTAAGGAGCTTTAGAAATCGGACTGGTATTGGGTGCCAACTCAATGGTAAATTCAATTTCTTTATCTGGTGGTAGTCCGACTAAATCATCAATGAATACATCCGAAAATTCATTTACAATAAGAATATCTTGTAACTTTAATTCATCATGTTCTTTATTCTTTATTGATACCAGGTAACCTCTACATCCCTTTCTTATCATCTGTCTAGCTTGCACAAATGAAATAATACGTGGAGGGGTGGTTCCTGTACTTCCATCAAAACTAAAAGTTAATTCTCCCGGTATGTGAAAGTTCACTCTCTTTCCATGACAATCCACAGAGGCATGATAAGTAGCCAGCCAATCCATTCTTAGAATGACATCGAAATCATGCATATCCAGGACCACCAAATCTGTCGGTAGTTCTTTTTCTCCTATTCTGATACTACATGACTTGCACACACTTTCGATACTCAAAATACTACCTACTGGTGTCTCAACATATAATTTGATTTTCATAGGTTCACATACTATATCATGTTGTCTAATAAAAGCAGTGGATATAAAGGAGTGTGTAGCACCAGAATCAAACAAAACTGAAGCATGAATACCAGATACAGGAATGGTACCTGTCACCACCGCATTGGAGGCCTGAGCATCCTGTTGTGTGAGTGCATAGATTCTTCCTTGAGTTTTCGGCCTTTGACCTTCGTCCTTTGTTTGTGTTGATCTATTTTCATCCATCTGGGGGCAATCTGCAATCTTGTGTCCTTTCTGTCCACATCTAAAATAAGAACCAGTATTCCATGGGCAATTAGAAGACTCATGCTCTCTTCGGCCGCATCTTGAACATCTAGCTGCCTCATTCTCACGATTCTTATCAATTGCTGGCTTCTTTGCTGGATCCTTTTGTTCTGATTTCGTCCTTGAGTTCCACCAAACCTATTTCTCTTCTTCTGATTCCGTTCTCGCTCCGCATGAGCTTCATTAACTTCTCTCTCAATGATTAGGACTTTATTTACAACTGAGGCATAGGTAGTTAGCTTATAGGGTACAACTTGTTTTCTGATTTCTGTCTTCAGTTCCATTTCAAATTTGTGTACTCTGTCTTGCTCAATCTCAACTAATCTTGGAACAAACTTGGCTAACTCCGTGAATTTAGCTTCATATTCTGCAACGGATCTGTTCTCCTATTTCAGGTGCATGAACTCCTGCTCTTTCTGTATTCTGACACTTCGAGGGAAATACTTATCAAAGAATTCATCTCGAAATCTCTCCCAAGTGAGTGGTATCCTATCGTGCTCATATTTTTGTTCCAGTATACGCCACCAGTTGTATGCCTCACCTTGTAACAGATATGCTGTGAAGCGGATCTTCTCTTCATCTTGGCATTCTTGCACGGCGAATGCCTTCTCCATTTTCATAATCCAGTTATCTGCTTCCAGTGGCTCGATGGTCCCTTTAAAGGCTGGAGGAGCTAGCTTCTTAAATTCGACGATATTGTTTCTCTGCATCGGATGTTCTCTATGTCCAGGTGTTGGTGAAAATTGCTGACGGGGCTGTGCATGTTGTTGTTGAAGTAATTGTTGCTGTGTTTGAACTACTCCGATCAGAGTTTGTATTAGTTGAGTCATGTTCGGCTCCTCCTGTACTGTCGGAGTATTATCGGTAGGATCAAGGATTCCCTCCTGCTGAGTTGTGCCGCTATTTAATTGGGGAGTATTATCGCCAAGTGGATTTGATGTCCCTCCTACCGCTCCTTGAGTATTCCTTGCTCGTCGTGGAGGCATATTGACCTATGATAGATTTGAGATAATAACTTATCCTTAATAAGGTTATAAACTTTACTTGAGACAGGTCAGCTCATAATCATCATAACTAACCTTTCAATTTCCTAATGTCTACCCATCACTCGCTCACTCTATTCTACATGTCTCTATCTATCTACTTATGCTCTGATACCATATTAATTGTCACGCCCCCGACCCAAGATTTGAATCGAGGGTCATGGCAACCGCCGCATACTCATAGAATACTTTTCCCATAAGCATGCAAGGCATCTCATCATGATATCTTCACACAAAGTTAAATAAATTTTTCAATATTTAATAATCAAAACTTAGTTCAAATAACAAATCAAAACTCAGTGTTCAAAAGAAAATAACTGTCTGACAAAGTCAATACTAAAAACAAAACTAAAAGTCTTAAATAAATTCTGAGAAAATCCTAAATCAATGAGCTAACTCCATCTCTAATCGCTCTCCCAACCGAAATTCCGCATCATGCTAATTTTCTGGATCTGTAAGAAAAACATAAGACTCATCATGAGCTAAATAGCCCAGTAAACAGTGTATACCTTTAACTGAATAAATCAGGCAAATAATACTATGCATATCGATTTACTAGTAATTTCATGAAATCATATTCATACTATCAATCATATATAAAAGTCAATTCATCATAATTTTCAATTATGCTTTTCATCTTAAATTCATCAATTTCTTAAATTCTTCTTACCAACCATGACTATGACCACATTATCCCTGTGGCAGGGTCATAATACCGCGTATCTGCTTGCGGTGAGCTGCGAATCATCTGGCAGCCAAGTCCTTTGGAACCGCTGGTCTCGCTGGCGGTTTTGTCGTTGGTCTATCTGGCGACATGTCGCTGGTCTTACTGGCGACATAAACCCTCAGGACAGTCAATTGCCAACGTATATGCCTCCATTGACGGGGTCCTCAACATAGTCAGGTTGTCAATTTCATATTGTCTTTCAATTCATAATTGATTTAATAAATGATATTCGAATCAATTCAATCATATCATTCTTTGAGATCATATATCATCATAATAATTGTTCAACAAAATAACTTCAATCATAAATAATTTTCTATAATTAACTTTAATCATAAATAATTTCAACAATTATTTCAATAAATAATTTCAATCACAAACAGGCATAAATTTATTTAATTTAAAATTTTATAATTTATCAGATAAATTCAAATAAAAGTAAACACTACTTACCTCAAAAGAAAATCCAAACTAGAAATTTTAGGAATCTCGAAAATTCTTCTCTGAACCTGATACGTCAAAATATCATATTTTTAATCAAAATTTTATCAAATTAAAACTAATTAAAATTGTTAAAATCTAATGTCCCCACGAGGATCAACTTGACAATAGCATCCAGAATTTTCAGACTAATCCATGGATATCCTAATTATATTTATTTATTTATTATTTATTATTATTATTATTATTATTTTAATTATTTTCATAAATCCTAAAAATCTAAAAGAGAGAGAGAGAGAGCAGAGAGAGAGTTTCTCTCTCCCCCTTCTTTTTTTTTTTCTTCTTTTTTCTTTTCTTTTCTTCTTTTTTTTTTCTTTTCTTCTTTTTCCTTTTCTTTTCTTCTTTTTTTTTCTTTTCTTTTCTTCTTTTTCTTCTTTTTCTTCTCAGCTCTTCCCACGCCGGAACAAGGGACCGGCGTCCCCTCCTTTTGCTGGGCCTTTCAGGCCGCGGCAGAGGCCGATGGCAGAGGGAGGCTGCTCCCCCGATTACGGAGGAGCATGGCCGGCGGTCGATTACGATCGTCGGTGCCGAAAAATCAAGGAAAAAGAGGCCCAAAAACAGGGTCTCTTTTCCGACCGAAAATCGGCGACACTCGTCGCCGGCCGTCACGCTCAAGGGTATGGGAGGAAAGGGAAGGAAAAGAGGAAGGAGAGGAAGGCTCACCTCGACCTCCGGTGACCCCACCGGTGAGCAATCACGGCGAGAAATCGAACGGTGTCCGCGGCTCCGATCGGGAAGAACAGGGAGAAAGAGAGAGGGAGGAGGCCGATGGTTGATTTCTAAGGAGAGGGGAGGTCTTGTTATAGAGGGTCCTAAGACTTCGAGAGGTCCTAGGACTCCCAAATTGCTCGGGTTTCGCCAGAGAAGAAGACTCCTACCGGGAGTCTTCTTCCCGATTTTTACTCTGTTTTGTTTTTTTTTTTTTTGGGCTTGGATCCTGATGCCGTGGGCTTGGCTTGGGCTATAACATCTACATCAAGAAAGAGAACGACAATATGCAGATCAAGTTGAGGTTTATTTTTGGAGTGCTTTTTGTATTTATGTTGCCTCTTTCTTTAGGCTGATTTTATTTTGTTCTATGTTCGATGGTGATTTCTACATGATGATGATTAGGCATTTGAAGGGTGAGGATCTGAACTCACTAAACCCAAAGGAACTCATTCTAATGGAAGATGCCCTACAGAATGGTTTCACCAATGTTGGGAGAAGTAGGTGGGTCACATGACCATTATTTATTAATTTTTTAATTATTACAAATGGAGTTTTTGAAGAAGCTCAATAAGAATTATTGTTCAAAAACTTTCTACAAAAAATTTGATTTTTTACGATGAAATGTTAGTAACGAAAATAAATTTCATTGTCAAAAATAACTTTTTACAATGAAAAAAATATTTCGTTGCATAAAAATCAAGTGCTTATATTTTTTATGATGAATATTTAATTTTATCTCCAAAAATAGATCTTTAACGATGAAAAAAATTTCGTTGCTAGAGTTTTGGTTTTTGCGATGAAAATATATTTTATTGCTAAAGATTTTTTTTTGTGACAAATTTTTTCATCGCTAAAAATTTCATCGCCATTTTTTCGATTTAGGGCAAAATTCAACAACGGAAATTTTTTTTTGTCACTACAGGTTTATATTTTGCGATAATTTTTTTCGTTGCTAAATATTTCATCACTTTTTTTTTTGGATTTCGATCAAAATTCAATGATGAAAAAATAAAAGTCGTCACCAAAGATTTGATTTTTGCATCGAAAAAATTTCATCGCTAAAGGTTAAAATTTTTCGTCGCTATTTTTTGGATTTAGGACAAAATTTTGCCCCAAATCCCATCATGATGCCGTACCCCTCTCTCTCTTCGAGTTGCTCTCTCTCTCCTCATCGAGCTGCACCACCATCCCACGATCCTCTCTCTCTCTACGGCTCTCTCTCTCGGTCCTTCTTCATGTAGACCCGCTGTCGTCATCGTTGCTACACCTCCGTCGCTGTCGCTGAACCTCTACAGTTCCCGTTGCTCCATTGCTCTCTCTCTCTACCCTTCTCTCTCTTTCGGTATTTGTCTTTTTTTTTTTTTTTTTTTTGAGTGTAAACCTAGAATGGGTCTTAAGATGGACTTGCTGGTGTATACTGGAGTTGCACATGGGAATCTCTAAAGAGTGGTTGCAGCTAGTTATGGAGGTATCTTTGTGGAAGCTTGCTTGTTATATCCTTACTCTTCCTCCCGTAATGTCATCTTCCAATTATATAGACTTTTCTCGTTTAATCTTTTAAGCTTCAGCCTTGATTGGTTGACAGGGATTATACAACCGTAAAGTCTTGAGCTTGACCCTGTAGGGCCATCAAAATGTTTGAATTTCTTGAATTAGCATTTCAATGAATCAAAAATATTTTCCAAATTCTCATGCTTTTCAATCAGGACTTGGCTCTGGCCTCGTTATTTTTTACGACAAAATATCTTTCATCGCTAACTTTATTTTTAGTTTCCTCTTTCCTTTTAGTGACAAAATATTTTTTATTGCAAAAATAGTGATGAAAATTTTTTTTGTCGCAAATATTAGCAATGAAATAATCTGTTTCATTACTATTTTTTCATGATGGAATTTAATTTTCATCGCTGATGCTACGAGGCTTTCCCGACAAATATTTAACGATAAAATTTCTTGTTGCTAATAGTTTTGGTAACGAAAGTCCGATCTTTAGAGACGAAACAAAAACTTAAATTTCTTGTAGTGACTAAATAAATCATTTATCTTATTTTGCCCAATCTATTCTTTCCTTTTTATAATTTCGATAAAATTTCCTATTTTTTTGAATTCACAATTTAGGAGAGATTTCTCAAAGATCAAAACAAGCATTAGACTTATCTTTCAGTAACCCTCCTTAATAGCTTTTAAGTTTCAATTTTATGTAAAAGATGAACTTTATACTATTTGGATACAAAGGTGGATGAAATGGTTGGGGCTGGAAACGATGGTGGTGGCAAGGTAATGCTTGCCCCTAGACCTGTTGGATTTCCTGTTCTCCTGATCTCTCAAGGACATCTAATCAAAGGCTCTACAAGTACCAGGTCTAGCCGTGCTCTCTGCTCATCAATTTCCTTTTATTTTAAGGTCCCATCATTATAATACAAAAGGTGGATACTTTCCTTTTTTTTTCAAAGTATAGATACAGAGTCTATGATAAATTGTTGAACAATATGTTCATAAATATTTTCATTCAACGAAGTCAAGCACATTAGGATGGAGTGGATTGAACTTGCATAATGTTACAGTTATATTGGCTTAGAACATTTGATTCCCGAGCTGCTAAAAGTTTGCATTTGTGTTAGGAAATTGTCAATGTGGATGGTATATTTGGTCTTCTGCACTTAGGAGGAAAAAAGTAATTTTTTGGCCACATCATCTACCTTTTAGATTCATTAGAAAAGTTAACGCTAAGAAATATCTAATATAGTAGAAAATATGAGTATAATATCTTATCTTTGATCCACATGACTTCATTATTATCGGATGGGAGTTAATGTACAAAGCCAATGTTTCTCATTTGGTATAAACATCCACAAAAATCTATCCAGAATATTTCAACGTTCCTGAAACAACCACTTGGGCATAGAAGGGACAATCTATTTCTTGCACCTGCATGCACCTCTAACTTAGCCTGAGCTTTAACTTGGATATGATGGAAGCAAGATTCCAATAGTCTGATCTATCAAATCATCCACCATTGGATTGCTAGAGATTATTAACAAAAATTAATAATACTTTATTAGTAAAATGATAGTAATTTTACCATAACATTTTAAATGGTCAGTAATGTTTAATAATGTGCATATGTATTGATAAAAATATTTTTCCTAAAAATTATATAATCGATAAAACAAAATTTTAGGAATGATATATGTTCTAACTAATAAAAAAAGAACCTGCGCATTGTGTGCTAGTTAAATATTATATATTAGGCCCTGCCATATGGATCATATGACTATAGTTTCACAGACAGTGAGTTGTTAAATATTGGCTTTAGAAAATAATTTATATATTTTTTTAATAAAAAATATATGTGAATATTGATTTAGAAAATAATTTATTATTCGATGAAAATATTTGTGTAAATGATAGATTGGTTTTAGAATCTGACTTTTAATTATCTTTGGAATTGTATATGGAACACTGGTTTTGGAAAATAGTTTGCATATTCGTATTTGGAAATATTTATGTATAAGATATTGACTATAAAAATCCTAACTTTGTCAATAGTATTATTTTATCTTATTTGATAAATTATTTTGAAAAATGATCATAAGTTGCTTATTGGAAACCTATGGATAAGAAATTTTAGTTTTGCTAATGGCTTATAAAGAAACACTCTTTGGAATCATAGTTGGAATGCTGATTTGGAAAAAAATATTTGAAATACAACTCTTTATAATCAAATATATAATTTTAATTATAGAAATTCTATATTTGTTTAAAAAGTTATTTTGTATTATGCATCTGTAAATTGTTCAAAGTTTATTTTGTTATACTTGCTTGATCGCTTTAATCATAGTTGTTGATTGTTTACCGAACTTTTTAAGTAACCTTTCTTTCTATCTTTTAAAGTTCGAAGTTTAACTTTGTATTTGGCTAGGGTTATGAGAGGATGGATGGACGAGATTGAAAGGATTGATGGTTTTCATCTGCTGCTTGATTCAAAAAAAATTACAAAAAAAATGGATGAAAAAGAAGAGTTATTCATTCACCTTAGTCCACCAATTTGCATCCTTCCGATTTGGAAGGATGGATGGAGCATTCATAGATAGATTTTGGTATTGATAAAATTATTCTTCATTAATTTTTTTGAGAGAAGTATAATCTTTATTTACTTTTTTATTCATATTATTTAATTACTTATATACATTTATATATATTATTAATCATATATTATTAAATTTTATTATTAATTATTTTAATTTTTATACATAATTTTGATAATTATAATTAAATACTAAGATTATCTTTTATTTCTCTATTTTTATTTATTATTTTTAATTAGCTATTTATATAATATTAATTAACAATTTAAATTAAACTATGAAATAACTAATTATTTATATAATTAAAATATATAATTAATTCATTAATAATTAACTTATAAAATCATGTATTAAATTAAATATTGATATAATTTTTATATAATTATAGATTATAAAGATTATAAATTTATATATTGTTTACACTCTTTTAGTACAAATAAATATTATAAATTAATAATAATAATATTTTTATCAAAAGATAGCCTAATAAAAATGTTATACAAATATCATCCATCTTCTCTTTTATTTTGCTTATACCAAATAAAGAAGAGAACCATTTCCATTCATTCTTTCATGTTTCACCAAATATATAAAAGAGATGGATGGAAGGTTCATTTATCTTCTCTCTCATCCATCATTCGTCTTTCATCCATCCATTCTTCATACTAAACAGAGAGTAAGAGATGATGACTTGGGAATAGGATGGTTCTTATTCTAGATGGAATGATCTTGCCACCATAGTTTCAGCACCTTCTTAATATTGTGGTTTCACAGAATTTATTACAAAAAAGTTTTGAATTGTCATATATATTTACTTATCTCAATTTTTTTACTGTATTTTAGATCAATTTATATTATGTGTTCAAAAAGTTTGTCATCTTACATGCTCTTGGAACCTAGGCCTACCATGTGCGGTGGCTTGCCA
This sequence comes from Elaeis guineensis, assembly GCF_000442705.2. Classification (NCBI taxonomy): domain Eukaryota; kingdom Viridiplantae; phylum Streptophyta; class Magnoliopsida; order Arecales; family Arecaceae; genus Elaeis; species Elaeis guineensis. The sequence goes on along the minus strand of NC_025993.2, from coordinate 25,394,708 downwards.
CATTCCTCCATACTTGCATTTGAGTCCAGAGTTTGACATGATTATGAGACAGCCCTCCATTTGTGAACCGGATTGCACGTAGATATATGCTTTTGGATTAGGGTGTCACATTTGTAAATACTTGGCACCCTATTCGGGATATCATCGTTCAGTCATTAGAATAAAGTCTAATCCCAATTGACAACATCAACTTCAGACCATCAGAACTCTACCCAGCGCCAGACTTCAACGACACGACAAGCCCCCTTGATCCATTCACGGCATGGAACCTACCAGAAGAACACATGAAAATATCTCCCCAGTAATATAAACGCGACCAGCCAATCAAAAGGGCCCACTCGACGAGGGCCAACTCGAGCGAGACTTGGGATAAGGCTTCCATCTCTCTCTCTCTCTTTCACTCTCCCTCTCTCTCTCTCTCTCTCTCGCCCGCACGCTAGCTCTCAGACATGACGGCGATTTCGACGGGTTTGGCGACCGCCTTCTTCGGTCTCGCAAGGCGGCAGGTGGCCGCGGCCACGGCCCTCCGCCCCCAAGCGCCGCTCCTCCCCCTCCCATGCCGTGGGAAGACCGCTGCCGTCTCCGCTCGCTCCTATACCATCGTCGCCAAACGGACGGCTGGAATCGGGTCGGGACGGCTCACGGTTTCGCGAAGGTCGGGGGCGTGCGCCCGTCGGTTCGTCACGGCCGCCACCGCGACGGAGGAGAGCTCGGACGTCCTGACGAAGATTCCGCCGGACGAACGCATTCCGGCCACCATCATCACTGGGTTCCTTGGCTCTGGGAAGGTAAGAACCCGAACTGAACTCTTGTTTCTGTTATTGGTCGCTCGGTGGGTCATAAATATCCAATGCTCTCCCATTCCTATTTGGTGATAAAAATGATTGTATCTTGGATTGATTTCTGATCGCCTTCTGCTGCTGTTGTCGATTAAAGTTTTCACTTTTTGATCAAACAGGGACTTGGCTTTCATGATTTATATTCTTTTCAAATGCAGAGAAATCGTGTCCTGTATGTGATTATAGAAGAGGAGTTCTTATCACTTTCCCAACTCTCTGTTCTCTTATCCTTCAAATGTTCTGTGCCCTCCTTTTGATTTGTGACATAAGAGTGGCATCTTGAACTGGTATCTAAGCACTTCTAAAACAGTTTTGATTATCTAATCAAAGAGAGGCCGCACCCCCAATACTTAGTGCACTTGGAATAGTTGTGCTTTGCCCTTCTTAATGCAACGAAATTGCATCTTATTTGTACTTTCTAATTTGTAAAAGAAGTGTCCTTATAAATTTGTCACCATGTTCAAGTTGGGAAGTGGTGCTAGTTAATGCATTTGGGTAACTTTGTCATTCATTTCCCTTCTCAGGCACGAGTGTTATCTGCCCCCATTTCCCCATTAAACCCTATAAGTTAGTTAGAAAGAAATAATCCGCCGGTCTGTGTTTTGTTCTCCTCCATTCTTTAGACTATTACAATTTTCTGCAGTATCTGGAGTTTCATTTAATTATTTCTTCAAGAATATGTGAACGAAAGAGCTTTTTTTTTTTTGGTTGAAGTGGCAGTTTTAATCATATTTTATGTTGGTAGCGTCCTACTAAAATTTTTTCTGTCATCTTTACCCAAAAGTTCATCTTTGAGTTAATCTTCCTTCTTCTAACCATAAACATTTCACTAATTCTGAAGAAATGGTGTGATGATGGAGCACTTATCATCCATAAGAGTATAATTTCAATTTCTTCCCCCTTTTTCTTTTAACCCAGGTACTTTGTATTCTATTAGTGCTTCACAAATTGCAAGCCAACAGAGCTATTTTTTCCCTAATTTGTGTAACCAACTTTTGAATCCAGTCAAACGAAAATTTTGTGCAGGCTATAAAGCTTATTATTCCCTAATGGCTGAAAGGATTTCATGTAAGTTGCAGTAAATCTAACATCTGAACAAGCCATAGACAGTTCCAGTCAAGTTAGATCCATTAACCAACATGTCGGTCACTTAAAAATTTGTATGAGCTTAGAGTTTATTAGGATTTTGTTTAGGATATTTCATTTAGATGGACATGGAATTAACATCTGAAGATTGGGAAAGAAGTTTATCAATCCAATGGCTCACCATGCCCACTACCTCAAATGGACTTTGCACCTTAACCTATATGTTGACTTTAAATGGACATATGGAATAAGTTGCCCTTTTCTGTAATCAGTTCAATAACTAAGAACATGAAATTTTCAATTTACACAAGTGACATCACAGGATATTGATGGAATGGCAAGCAAAAAGGGCATTTTGAATTGCATCTCTTCAACCTGACAACTATTGGAGTCTGACATGTTTCCACTTATATAGACATTCATGGTTTTACTAATAAGATATGGATGTTTTGCATTTTTTATGTTTCCTTCCACTTTAAACTCCTTTGGTTGTTTTGGTTTCCTTTTTGGTTTCACAATAATCAAAGATGTAATAGATTTACTTGATGCTTGGCTTTCAAGCTTGGGCCAGAAAGCAGATTTATCGGTTGTCTAGCTATTTTCTGAGAGCATAATCATATTACCCTTTGTCCATAGAACTCGACCATCATGTTATCGTTGTTAATACTTCACACAATTGAAAATCTTCTTTGACCCTATGTGGTTCTTACACTTTCCAAGTCAGTTCATAAAATTAACAATGAGATCCTGCTTGTTACATGTACAGTGAAAACCATGTCTAAGCTGAGCGTTCATCTTATCCCTCATTGTAATTTTGCCTTGAGCTGTACATATACTTGTTTACTTCATTTAGCCACTTTCGCCGCATATGTTGCCCCTTCGGATTTAGTACAAATCAATTCTTTCATCCTTCATGCATCAATACCATTTAGAGGGAGGATAAACTTCTTTTTCCTACCAAAAAAGTTACTTTTTCATTTAAACTGCACCTTAATGTGATTTGATTAGTTGATTTTGTTGTGGAATGTGAATATTCATTAATCAGCATATGCAGATATAGATATAGCAGATACTGCTAACTCCAATATTTGTAACTAACCATTTTTTAATGAGCTTTAGATCATCATGCCAAGTGGCAAGCATGTATCATAATTATCAATATTTGATGTTTTCTATTATTACACAACTTATCTAATTTAAATTTTGAATTTTAACATTTTTGGTTTGGACATGTTTAATATTGACAGACAACTTTGCTGAACCATATATTGACTGCTGAACATGGAAAACGCATAGCAGTTATTGAGAATGAGGTATGAATATTTGAATTTCTGCCACTCAATTAATAATTTTTGTGCATTTTACCATGAAAATGATATGACTGCATTTGCATTCCTCTTTTCTTCTATGCTGCCCTGAGAACAATATATTTAATAATTGCATGAGTTTCTTCTCGAAATATATTCTTACTACATGCAAGGTGTTATTTGCACTTTCTTGCATCAACATATTAATTCTTGTCAGTGGGTCTGTTTTCATTTTGATTCGTACTTTCATTAACCAATTTAAACTTACAACATTTTATTTCAGTTTGTAAGTTCTTCCTGCAGGCCCATATGCATTTATTTCTATTAAGAGAGTGAGAGTATGCTCTTTAACCATGTGTTGAATCTTTATATTATATTGCAGTGGTTCTCAAGATGATACATGGTATATATCATCTATACCACATTATATTAACCTATGTCATCTCAGTACTTCACAATTATGGTTTCCCCAGGCATCTTGTATAACTGGAACTTGACATCCTTTCGTAAACCAAAATACTTTATATGGCCTCCCCCTCCCAATCCCTTCCCTTTTTTAATTCACATTCTAACTTCATTTTACTAATCCTTTTTGGTACTCATGTGTTCAAAACTTTTGACTGATCAACATCAAGCATTTAGGTTGTGTAAAATTTGAAAGATGTCCCCACAAAGCTGATTACCATTGCCTTGGCTTTTTGGTTCTCCAAGATTTGCCAAATAAAAATCCCGCTGATTATTGATATGAAATCGTATTTTGTGTTACACCATTTTGTTTTATGCCATTACACTATGCTTATATGCCTGCATCGTGTTTCTTATAATCCATTACACTATGCTTATATGCCTGCATCGTGTTTCTTGTGATTGTATATGGCATGCTGAAACATTTGACAGATAAAATGATCTCAGCTAAAAGACTGAGGTCTGACAGATGATTGCATTATTCATTTTTTTCCTCTCCCTAAACTTAAGGCTGTTGCTTTTACAGTTTGGGGAAGTTGATATTGATGGTTCCTTGGTTGCTGCTAAAACTACTGGAGCTGAGGATATAGTTATGCTCAATAATGGTTGTCTTTGCTGCACTGTGAGGGGTGATCTTGTCCGAATGATTAGTGAATTAGTTGAAAAAAAGAAAGGAAGATTTGATCATATTGTAATAGAGACTACAGGTAGAAGATTTATGTGCATTCTTTCTGACGTTATTAATTTAGATTGCAATAGAATGTTGTTGTTTTGGAAGGCATCAAAATTTAAATCTCACATCATTGACATCTGTCTCTTTTGTTTTTATTTGGTTATGTCATGTTAATTTGGAAACAAGCCATAATTTTATGAATGGAACAAGGAAGGTGCATTATTGGAAGTACTTGAAATTGAATTTGATTGTCCATAGCAGATATATATTTTTAAGTTGCAGCATCTGTCTTTGTCCATGACCATGTACTTCATCATCACGGTGCAATGTTTTGCATCCCTCATGGTGAGCACTTAATGTCTGTTCTCTTTTTGTTTTGCTTTATAGTTTCCCCTTCTTTTTGATTGGTTTTGGGCAATCATGTTGTCTGCAAGATCAGAAAGAAATGTGAGAATTTAAATAACAAAATTATCCTTAAGTGAGAAACTGATCTTACCTCTTTTCCCTTAGTATTAGCTTGTTTTGGTTAAAAAAAGAAACATTTGAATTTGAGAAGCATGTAAGTTCTAGTTGTATGCAATATGCATCTCTGCATGTTCATTATCTTCGATGATTGCATTCCTTCTGATGTCAAGAGTACTTAAGCAGGTTGGATAAGTGGAGGTCTGTCTCTAAAGCATTATGCCATTATTACATGAGAAAATTGGAAACATATATAAGACCAGTTGAGATGATGTTAAGGTGGATGCATGGTAAAACTAAGAGCATGGAGATTCAAGTGAATTGTGCTTGTCTTACATGAACATGTTTGGAAATAGTCCCTGCATATGCCATGTACCATTCAAATCCCCTCAATGTACAGGTCTCACCTGGGCCATCATGTTGTATCTACTCAAAGATGAAATTTTGGATGGTTTACAGTTCATAAAGGTGCCATTTGCCCATGGATGTGTCTATGAAGAACACTTCATGAAGCTTATAGATAACACAGAACAAGAGGACATAAGCTGTTCTAGATCGTTTGTAGTCTTGAACATGATCAGTATAAGGCAGGGACAGGGCTGGCCAGGTTAGAAGTCTATTTCAGGCTGAAAATTCAAAAAAGAGAAGAGTTTGAAGATGTTCTAGATGTACTCGTAGTAAATTTGGGGTCACCTTTCAATTGGATGAACTTGTCTTGGATGATAGCTGAGAGAGAAGTAGGATTGTTTACAAGCATATTTAAATCAGAATAGAAACAAGAAGCAAAGTATGGAATATTTCTTTTGGTAATAACTGTCAGCTAATCCTTGACATTTATACTTTTGCTTTTGCACAATGGCTATTAGATTCAAAGTTTTCCAGTCTCGATGCCAAGCCTTGTATTGGTAGCATATAGGTAAGTGTTAGGTCAGTACAGTACGCTACCTGTGCCAGCAGATGGTATGCTATTGGAAATGAAAGAGTACCTGTACCATGTGTTAATACTTTATTGGACCCCTTTACTATGCCAGTACCTTAGTGGGTCGCTATTATGTGCCTAACATCAGGCGATACAAGTCGATATAGAAAACCTTGATTAGATCCTTTGCAAATTGAGTTCCTTGAGGGCTCCAAGTCTCCGATCATCCTGTTTGAGAGCTGGAAAAAGAAGACACCTTTTCTGTATTTTTTGAATCCAGGCAGGATGCCTATTGACCACAGTTAAATAGGTTATAGTCATCTCAGCTGAATGGTAATGAAAACATATCTTTAGTACAAGATCCATAATATAATTCCTGTATGAAGAATATAACTATCGGTATACCACTGCTCATCCGGTGCACAGCCATTGTCAAATATATGGACTGGAAGACCTCCAAAATCTAACCTAATAGTAGAGATGTTGAACTACTTTATTCATAACCTATGAAAATCTGTCTGAATGTTAAACTGATTTTGTTTTCTTTTTTTGTCCCTTGTGACATATTGATTGGGGTTAAGTAAAACCTTGGTATCTAATTATGCCTTATACTGAGTGTAGATATTCCTGTCTAAACCAATTTGGTTCCCTTCTGACCTGATTCACTTAAAGATGATTGTACTTGTGCAGCCTGATGGAGATCCATAAAGCTGATTCCAAGTTAGTAGTACAAGAGTATTTTGTGTATAATTCCTAATGATAGCTACTATCTGTTTTGACAAGTGCTTTCTCAACTAATTGTAGCAGTATTTAGTTGCCTCATGTTATTTATTGTACTTCAGAGTGTCTAAATATCTGCACTCACATGTTCTGTTTAAGTTCTTTTGCAGGGTTAGCCAATCCAGCACCTATTATTCAGACATTTTATGCAGAGGATAAGATTTTCAATGATGTCAAACTGGATGGTGTTGTTACTTTGGTGGATGCAAAGCATGCAGGCTTTCATTTGGATGAGGTAAAGCCCAAAGGTGTGGTCAATGAGGCTGTGGAGCAGATTGCATATGCTGACAGAATTATAGTGAACAAGGTGTGACTGATTGCCAAGTACTTAGTACTAGATGAACTTAGGTTTGGGTGCTTTAGTGGGTTTGTTTGCCTCTTTACCTTTTAACAGTTCATGTTGATCATGCATGCCAGCCTTTTGTTATATTTAAGTTACCAACAATAAAATGTCACCAACAATAGTTAGATGTGGATGTTGAAGTAGGCTGGAGAAAAGTTGACCATTCAACAAAACTATCATCCACATGATATATATATATATATATATCACATCTAAAATAAACTAAATTTGAACATATGCTTATGAATATTGCAACTTATTTTCTAGATAAGTGTTGTTGCCAAATCAATGAATGTTTATCTTAGAATTTTGTGAAGTTTTTCAAAATAAACACAGTGAAAAGTTTCCTTCTTTAGTGTAGTATGCTTGATACATGGCTTAGTTGCATGGATCAGCAAATTCAGCAAAGTGAGAAAAAGACATACCAGTGTCTAGAAACCCGGATGGGTTGACCCTCCCGACCTGCCCCCTATTGTATATTAGGTTACTGAAAAACCAAAAATATTAAAATTCTGTTGACTTGGACAGTTGAACCGTTGGACCTGCCTGGTTCAAATTGGTGTCAACTTGCCTAGATCAAGTTGGATGATGGGAAAAGAGAAATTTAAGAATAAGCAATCTCTCTAGAAACCCTCCTTTTCTCTCTCATTCCGTGGTGGGCACATCAATAGTGCCATTGAACAAGGCATGGCTAAATTTAATAGAGGTGAGGCCGGCCATATTTGGAATGCTTGTATCACTAGGATGGCAGGCAGGTATATTGATAAGGGGAATGGAAGTACTGCAGCTGGATCAGAGGGAAGGAGATGGTGCAGCCGGATCAGGGGGGAGTGGAAGTGGTGTGGCTAGATTGGAAGCGGAGGCCACAAGGCCTAATCAAGAAGGAACGAGTGCAACACTGCCATGGAAGAAGGCTCTCATCCTTCTAGATTTAGGTGGCATGATCAGATTTGGGGAGGAGGGGTAAGAGAGAGAGCTAGAGAGGGAGAGACCTTGATCGTAGAGGAGAGAGAATAATATGGATTAAAACTGAAGAGTTTGGGAGAGGAGAAGAAATATGTGGTGGTCCTACTAAATGAAGGCATACTTAAGGTGGCCAGTTTGACCCCATGACCTGGCTACAGTAATGGGTCATTCCAGATCAATGTGTTCCATACATTGAGACACCCATTTACACATTTATTGTGCCTGCAGTATACAGATGAGTTAAAGAATTATTATATTTGAAATCATGGTTTAACTTAGTGCTTTTGTTTCCATAAATTATCTTAAATCAAATATGCGTAATGAAGGTTTTGTATTTTCTCTAGCAAAATTGGCATTTATCATCAAAAATAAAGAGGAATGAAATGGTACATATTAACCATAATTTGTAAGAATAATAAAATACACTTAAAGAGGCATTTTGCAAGAGTAATAATATACTCATACGGTATTAGTTGAATCATTACCTAAATGAGGGCAAAATGACCACCTTGGTTAGTAGAGAAATTTGATAAAGATTAGATTAAATATGAAAATGAGTGCAAAGCCATGTTGATTGGAAACAATTGGGGGGAGTTTCAAGAAAATGAAGAGTAATTCCTTCTATATTTGTGCGGCATTTCCATCTCTCACCTTTGTGATTACTGATCTAAATAAGTATGCAAATGCTTGAACTGGTAAAGTAGAACCTTCTACTGGGTACATGAGCATATTTATGATGAACAAGAATACACAATAAGATTACTCTGACCTCCTGCTGTGACCTTATCATAGCACTTCCTTTTTTTTCTTGGGGAAATATAAAAACTAAGGGCTCAAGTTTATTGCAGTCTTTTAAGTTAAATATTGATTGGAATCAGTCTGTAACTTGTATGGCATTTATCACCCCATATGGGAGTGGACATAAGATCTGAATGAGATGCCCAGCTCATTCTAATTCTTATGTATTTGCTAACCTTTATGCAATAAATAAATTGTTTTTAACTTTCAGTGAGTCTTATTTGCTATTCTGATTTTTCAATAAGGTCCATTTGAAGTTTTCCCTAAGTCATGCAAACATTTGGGAGAGGGACTGATGGTTTTCTCTCCTTGCTTGTAGACTGATCTTGTAGGTGAGTCTGATATCTCTTCACTGATCCAGCGGATAAAGGTTAGAATCAAAGATCGCATTACCTTATATGTGTTTTTTGAGACATTTACAAATTCATGATATTAATTTCCTTTTCCGATGAATACAGAATATCAACCGCATGGCTCATTTAAAGCGAGCAGAGTATGGAAGAGTTGATTTGGATTATGTTCTTGGGATTGGAGGCTTTGATTTGGAGAGGTTCTCTTACTTTCCAGTTTTTTCTTTCCAATCTTTACTATTTAATTATAATGATTATGGTTCTCATGATATTGCTTACTAAACTAAAAACTATAGGTACTTAATTTGATCATCATATTCCATGATTTATAATTAAACTTTTCAGTTTTCACTTCTCTTTATGCTTGTATTGCAATTGACCAGGATCGCCTGGTTGCATTTTGGTCTCAACTATATATCTAGCTTACCGCTTGAGATATTGTATTTTTATTTTTGCTCTAACGCTGCTATTATTTCTGCTTAAGAAAATTGAACATTTTTTCACATGTTGAATCTTTTGCGGTATAGATATTTATTTCTTTGAGTGAAAATATGAAATTCCAAATCGATATTATTAAAGTTTTATTTGAGAAAAATGAAATGCCATTTTCCTTTTGGGTGGTTAGATTTGAAATTTAGTGCACCATTTTAATTGGATCATTGCATCCTATATTCTGTTGCAAGATCAAAAAGGTATTCATAGTCTGCATGATATAGTTGCAGATTGTATTTCAACTTTTATGTTTTATTCCACTTCTTGGTTTTGCTAGATACTGCTTTATTTTATGGTTATCCTTCTCTGTGTTCTTACTTTGACTTTCGATCTTACCTTCCCAGGATTGAGAGTGTTGTTAATCCTGAAGTTTCAGACGAAGACCACTCAAGGCATGAACATGAGCATGATCATGATCACCATCATGACCATCATCATCATGATGACCATGACCATAAACATGGTGAGTCTTATCATAGTGTTAGAAGCAAAATCAGTCTTCTTTCCATGTCTTTATTTTACAAAAATATGTTTGATCACTGATGCAAAACATATTAGTGCAATAACACATTTTAGCAATCAGGAACTTTGTTATTTGTGGTGTCAAAACTTTTGGGTTGTTTGGTCCATGGACTTTTCCCCCACACAATTGTTCAGTAATTCATAGTTGTAATCTCATGATGTATCGCATGAGAATAATAAGAGCCAGATTTATCTTTCCTTTTCTCCTCTGTACTAATGACTGAAACTGTTCGCCCACACTATTACATCTGTCAAGATGAAAAAGACCATAGCATTGTTACCCCTCTGGCTGTTATTGTATAATGACATGGTCACAATTATGATCATGACCACAAACAGAACAAGCTTGACTATTAACAAGGCCTCGCTAGTATCTTTTTACATATACTAATGAGGTGACTCTCTATCAGACATTATATAAACTGTAAGAAACAGCATGTTCTCAACTTTTGGCTGTGTCTGCCTTTATCCCACCATTTAGATTTTATACTTAGTGCTAAATCATTACTAGTTTCAATACAATTATTTTGTTTGCATTCAAGAATTGTTCTTCATTAGTTCTGAATATGCATCATAGTAACCATATGATTCCTTAGTTCTGTCACCATTTCAGTTAACGAGTTTCAGTGACTCACCCATTCTACCTTTACTATTTTGTGGATCTCTTACTGACTGTGGTGAGTGCTTAACTATCATATGCTTGTGGTATGAAGATAGGCCGCCCGGAAAGTTCCCTACCCAAAGGTTTCCTTCGTGAACAACCAGTCCCATATGCTGCCTAATTCCCCTCTCTTAAAGACAAAAGAAACCTTCATATCCAAATTATCACCAGGCATTAGCAGAAAGCAAAGAATGGCAGGAATATTCCTGTTGCATCTTTAAGCTTCATGGAGCCCCTCATTGATAACCCATATCTATCCATGGTTTTGCCACCTTCAACTATGAAACTACAACCTGAATGCCTTCCAAGGTTGTTCAAAGTAAGCAACAGATATTGGTTGAAGCCACAACTGGGTTCCTTTGAGCTAGCCCTAACTCCAAATTCAGCATTAACTCTTCTGCTTCGCCTCTGAAGAATGCCATCAAAGTCCAGTTTATATTGGGTCTTTTGAAGGTATCTGTGCCAAGGGATAATGGAAGAAAAATGGGTACAAGTAATGCCAAACTTTTGGTACCGCTCTTGAAGCATATAAAGAAGTCCTTTGCAAGGATGAAGGTGTTACCTCTAACTGCTGATTCAATATGCTGATAGTGATAAACTGAGGCCATTTTTCTAACATGTCATGAGTATTTATGCAAATACAATTCCAGTACTCGAGAAATGATGCAGCTTGTTTTCTGCAGAGCATCATGCTGATTCCCATTCTCACGATCATAGCCATGACCCTGGAGTTTCTTCTGTAAGCATTGTTTGTGAAGGGAGCCTAGATCTTGAAAAGGTCTGCTTCCAGTTGTTCTTTATACGGTTCCTTACTTTTCCCTTCCTAAACTTTAGATAAAGAAATGCCCGTTCTTTCCATAAGAAATTTTAACCTTCTTCAGCCATAATCTATATGGTGGGCCACTTATGTCACTGCAGTACATCTATTACAGGCCAATATGTGGTTAGGAACATTGTTGTTGGAACGGAGTGATGACATATACAGGATGAAAGGTCTTTTATCTGTTGACGGCATGCCCGAGAGGTTTGTCTTTCAGGTTTGTACCATATTCCCCAGACTATCATGTTTTCTGTCATTAATTATGTCTACTTTCTGTTGCTGAGATGTTGAAATGTAAGATAATCAAATTTGATTTGAATTATAGCAGAATGCCCTGTTACTTTGGTTTGAATCTTTATATGTTATATCTCCCCCTATTCTGGACTTCCATTTTGATGAGAAATATACAGGTTTTTTAGTAATAATATAAATTGAACAGTCTTGTTGCTGGACATAGTGTATTGTTTGCTGCATGATGATATGGACTTATGCATCGCTTTTGTGCGGTCAACTATATGGAAAATGGAGAGTGGATGGTTATGTATTGGTGCCTGCAGAACGAACAATCCATACATATTGAACAGTGCAACATGTAATGTTGCATAATTATATTTTGTTCATTGTCTCATGACATCCATTACAATTTCTCCATGCTTTGGAAGCACATATCCGCTCTAGCGACATTATTCTCACTTGAAGTGGAAATGCTTTCATATTATCTGTCTACTTTATAGCAATTGCAGATAACAAGATTTACTGTATCTTTTTAGAGGAAATCAATCCTATCTATTTTCCAACATGGAATGCATCTACTATGCTGTATTTGTTGTAAGACTTGCACTTCAAGTGCTGATTGCTATACTTGAAATTTGGCATTCACTCTTGTTTTGATCTTATTGGTTAATTATCTAGCATTCACCGTCATTTGATCTTATTGGTTAATCCATGATATGCCATGAGGGACATAGCATGTCAGGACCAAGGTTCGTATTACTCATGCATACCATCTCGTGCCGGACATACCATACCACACCCAACACCAAACCGATAAACGGTAACCCCCAGTGCCAGGCATATCGACATGGGGTGGTGTTGGTTACAGAACACACCACATGCCAGGCATATCAACATGGTGCCATGCTGGTACCGGTATGGAGATCCCATACTAGGCTGCATTCTTACTGGGCAAGCTGGGAATGTTGATCTTTGACCCTCATAACTAGGTATTTACCAACCACAGGCTTATATGCTAGCATCAATGCCATCCACTTCTGCAATTCTAAGCCCATTTATTTCCTAATTTTATGCTCAATTTTATAGTTGCAAGATGCAGTCTGTGAGCATGTAGGCTTCATAGGAGAGTATAACATTTGGACAATAAATGATCACAGATGACAACAGAATCAGAGTTGCCTCTCACTTGTAGTGTTATCCATTTGGAAACCTTTGTTTGAATCTTCAGACATTGAACCTTCTAAAGCAAGGTTTTTATCTAGCTGAGAATGAGCTATTGGTTTGTATCAGTATTTTGTTTTCAACAATATGATGTATTCACAATTTTGACTCTTGCTATCAGCTGGTTTAAACTGTTATAGCCCAGATAGCAGTTTTTGCGGTATAAATATAGTGGTGGATGTCGTGTAATCTTTGCTGAAGTTTTCTTTGCTAATAAGTAATAACAATAAATAAATGCTGCAATGATTTTCCAAGCACATGTCAAATACAAATGTTTGCCCTTTTTGATATTTGATTGTTGTTTTTGAGCAATATAGCCTTTCCATGCCGCGTGATTTACACGTCATGCAATTTACTTTGTGTGAGGTATACTTGCTGTCTGCTGAAGTTCTTTTTTTACTACAAAAATCTATATCTTCTGCAATTTACTTGTCTTCTCATAAACGGAGAAATTTTTTTTTTCACTTCTGGTTTCTTTGTTTTTTAAATTTTTTAATTTGGACAGGGAGTTCATGACATTTTCCAGGGATCCCCTGATAGATTTTGGGGCCCGGAAGAACCTAGGATCAACAAAATTGTATTTATAGGCAAAAATCTAAATGCTCAGGAGTTAGAGAAAGGCTTCAAGGCTTGCTTGTTATGATGATGGCATCTTGGGAGCTCCAGTCATTGCTGTTATCTTATCTCCATTTTTAAGGATTGTCACCTACAAGCCCTGATCTTCTGATTTGTATGCCAGGGCGAGGTACAAAGAAGGAATGCAAGTACACTTAGGAGACAAATATTTTTTTTCGTTTTTCAGTCCCCCGTTTTGGATCTTTCTTGTGAAACAAATTATAACGTATGATACCGGATAGCGGATACAAACTGCTTTGTTACTATATAATGCTGATTTTGTTGATGACATACAGATCGTGGGAACTATTATTATCAGATTATTAGATATTCCATATTTAATTCTTGTCTTAACTTATTTTTGTTTCTGTAATCAATCGGCATTGACAAGATGTGATATTATTCCTGTTGGCTTCGTGCGATTTGGCATGTTAACAGCTGGAGCACATGAGCTGATAAGCATTGACCTATCTCTGATGGTGGTGGGGATCACATTTTTTAAGTGAGATTAGGAGCTGGGATGGCTGCATCAACCCTCTGGGAGTTGGTGAGTCATATAGACCTGCCTCAGATATGAAGTGGTGAGGTGAAACTTTGCCTTGTGATAATGTGGTGGTTCTTTTTCCTCAGATAGGAAGTGACCTCAATTGGACTTGAACTACTAAATCTGACACCTGGTTTTGGATTAAAGCTAGTGGCTGGGCTTGGCTTCTGTGATATTTTGGGTGAACCATGTTTATCTGGATTAGGTCCCCTAAAGTTGGCCAGATTTGTCTTCATTGAGTTGGTTTAAGCTGGATTTTGCTGGATTCAGATTGGCGAAGGGCAAGGTTAGATCCAGTCTTAGGTCTTCTCAACTCATTTGCAACCTATGGACGTCTTGTTTGTACGATGCTCCACATGCCAAAATTTTCTATTTGGCTATGAGGACTTCACCCCTTTGACTTGATCATATGAGGCCTTGAGCCTTTGAATTTTATGACGTTGAGTGGAGATCCCTTCTCATCTTTAGACCATGGTATCTCTTGGCACGTGTTGTGTGAGAGCTTTCAAAAGATAAGGCATGTTATCCCTTTTGGCAAAAGAGCTTATGGATTAGGGCATCAACTATTAATAATTGGAGTACCTCCTAACAAGAATATATTCTTTTAGTGCAATCTTGAGCCATCTACTATAAACACTAAATACTATTATATTTTTATAATCCTAGGATTTATTTTTAATTTATAATCCGAGGAGCAGCCCATAGATAGACACCCTGAACTTGGATGGATGCCACTTGAGGACTTCTCTAGATCAATTATTTAATCTAGTTCTTAGAAGGATAATTCTGATACGAAAACATCCTCCATCCTTGTTACTAAAATATAGCTTGTTGAATGTTTCATTGAATCAGGACGGCCGGCCACCATTAATGAATTGCCACAATCATGTGCAGTCTAATTACCCGGCTATCTTTTATTTAAGCACCTATACATCATTCTAATTAACTAGATCAATTATTTAGTCTAGTTCTTAGAACATCTGTTCCAACACGAAGACATCCTCTATCCTTGTAATCAAAATGTATCTTGTCAAATCTTTCATGCGATCATGATGCCCGGTCATCGTTAATGTATTGCCACAATGTGTGGTCTAATTAGCCAGCTATCTTTTATTGGATTATCCGTACATCATTCTAATTAATTATTTCAAACCATTCAAACAATGATTTTTTTAAGGAGCGCACACAAATTCGAAGCGGTTTCAATTCCTGGTTCTTCCAACAATGTGAAGATAATAGTATGCAGACAATGGTCTTCCCATCTCTAGTCATAATTATAACATTCAGAAGACTTCCAAAAACCAGCTTAGCGACAGATTACTATCCACTCAGCAGGCATTACTAACTCAAAAGTTTTGCTCTCTATTAGCAACTTAGCATTTCCGTGTTAAGAATTTGGAGCATCACACATCAATTAAGCAACGACAATAGCTAGGTCTGTTGAGAGGACAATGCAGTGCTCTAAGATTGCCATGATTCATTTAAGCTAAAGTGATGTTTTGGATCTTGCTAGCCTTTTGTCTTTGAGTTCTGGTTGCGTTATTTTGATTGGTAGCCTTGATTAGGAAGTCAAAACATAGAAGAATCGGTTATTATGGAGTGGATTAAGATGTTGTGGAGCTCTCATCTGATGTCATCAAGTTATTCCTAATATTTAATACAACAATGGAGAGTGTAACTGAACTTGGCATTACTTTCTTTACCAATAGACTTTTCAACAAATACGTAAGGTTGGTAACGTTGCGTTGTCATAATGGATGGTCCCGTGATTCTTTCATCAAGGTATACTTCAAACAAATACATAGGTTGATTGGTCATTTTATACCTGGTTCTTGTCATTCTTTTATGGATTTGGAAGTATGTAAGCCTTCGAGCCAAGGTGTAGCTTTCATCTCGCTCGAGTTAATTGGCCCACTTTGAGAGTTAGCTTGTCTTTTTGTGGAGTTTGCACTTGAAAGAAAGGAAAATGTAAGGGAGAGTTGAAGCTGGGGTTGGGGCTGTTGTGGAGTGGAACGTAGTGGGTGGAGGTGCAGTAACTCCAGAATTTTGTGTTGCAATTAACATTTCAAGTGGATTAGGTTGACCCGCCCTCGATCTAAAATGATCGGAAATTAATGCGATTCATCCGGGATCGAAGTTGTTTGGTTATGTCTGGATACAAAAATATAACCAGAGGTATGGATTGAATTTAGATCCTTAAATTTTGATTCCGAGTCAGAACCAACTTTATTGAATTCAAAACTAGTATGCTATATATTTCGGGACTCTCCTCGAACAAAAGAAATTAGTTTTTTCTCAATTCAAACAGAAATTTAGATGGGGTTTGGAATGAAAACATGGGGCATTTTGAATATGGATTGGATTTGGATCCTTAAATTCTGAATATATACCTAAACTAACTCAAATACTATATATTTTAAAATCCTCGCACAATGTGTCAATAGTTTATGTTGATTATAACTATATGCAATTGTCAACGAAATTTTTTATAGAATATTATTTTTAAATAATATTTTTATTTTTCTGAGAGAAAGAATTTGACCAACCATAACTCACAATCTGAAAAGATTTAGGCAAAAGAACCGAGGACAAGATTGATACAGGAGACTGGAGCTAGCATAAGGAATATTTTAATTTTCTATACTTATTTCTATTACTTATGATTATTTAAGAAAAAATGTTACTTCTTGATGCTAGAAACAAAAATCCAATCTAGATTTTGAGATAGGTCCTCATTAATACATATAAAGAGATTGTAATCAGCTAATTATTACATTAATAAAAAGAAATGCGATTGAGATCTGTAACTTTGTAATTCCTGTATTTTTTATTATTATCTTGAGAAGTTCAGCTTAAGCAGATTGGAGAAATTTTTTTCCTTCTATCTCTAATTGGATCATCATTTTCCCATAAAAATCTAGAACATTTTATTTCTAAAAAATATTAATTTTTAAAATTTACAGATTGAAAAATCAAGATGCTTGTACATGATTTAAGGATGCATGTGTAAAATTAAAAAAAAAAAAAAATTTTCCGCACCAACACTTTATTGCACTATTGCAATTTATAATATAAATGAAAAAGGTTTCCCTACCAACACTTCATTGCACTATTGCGATTTATAATGTATACTTTTGAATCATTTTGTAGGGCGAGAAGATTCTACAAGGAAAATGCTTGTGGGAGATCACCCACACATTAGTAGAGGGTGCTAAGCTGATCTTAGCTTGATAGAATTGAGCACATCGAGTGCAGCTCTATTAGGCCATCAATACGCAGAAAATATGCCACTTAGCAGGTCTCATGCGGTTGCAGTGTCCAGTTAACATTATCTCACTTGCAAAATATGCATTTAGGATGAATAGGAGCTCAATGCAAGATGCCAATTTATATGGTTGGTAAAATTTCCGTGCTGGTTCTCAAAAAATCTAAATCAAAGTATGTTGAATCGGTACCATCGGCCGTTTCGATCGGCCAGCGGTATAGTTCGGTATGATTTCATATCGTACCAAATTGACGATCTGAATCGGAAGAAAAAAAGAAAAAAATAGAGAGAAATAGAGAGAGAAAGAGAAAGAAAAAAAAAAGAGGGAGGGGAAGGAGCCGGCGGGGCCGCCAGACGGCCTCCGACTGGCCGCCGTGGCCATCGAAGGGCGCAGTCCACGTGCGCAGCGCCACAGACGTGAAACAGGGGCATCGCTCCTGTTTCGTAAATTTTTTTAAAAAACATGATTTTAAGTGAAGTCGGCAAACGATTTGCCGGCTTCATGATTTTATTTTTTTTAAAAAAAATTCTTAAGTCGGCAATCCAGTTGCCAATTTCATAAGTTAAAAAAAAAAAAATCGAAACAGATGTCGTCTGTTTCGAAAAAGAAGAAGGGCCGGGGCTCCGCCCGCTCAACGGCCTGAGTCGGGGCTCCGCCCACTCGACCGCCCTCAGGCCGTTGGCGTCGGCTCGCCGGCCACCGGGAGCCTCGGAGGTTCTGCTCGTTCGACGGCCTGAGCCCCGGGCTCCGCCCGCACGACGGCCTGAGCTGGGGCTCCGCCCGCTCGACCGCTCTCAGGTCGTCGGCGTCGGCTCGCCGGCCATCGGGAGCCTCGCAACGCAGGCACCGTCTGTCCGGTAGGTTCTCCGCCTTCCCTTCCGAGCACTCTCTCTCTCTTTTTTGCTCTCTTGAAAATCCTATCGGACGATACGGGGCTCGGAAGCCCTCCGATGGCTGCAGCCGGCCTCCGGCGGCTCCCACCTTCCTCCCTCCCCTCCCCTCTCTCTCTCTTTTTTACTTTCCGTTCTTTTTTCTTCGGTACCGTCGATGTATCGATTTTACCGATCGAATCGTATTGGTTTTTCGTCGGTCCGATACGAGATGGAGTATATCGGCCGATTCGATATGGTATAGTAAATCTTGATCTAAACGCTTAAATCCTTATAGGAATTTATGACAAGCTTCTCTTTGGTTCTCTTGCATGAGATGGGATAAAACATGAGGAATTGTGGGCCACTTAATTTTTATGGTATATTATTCCTAAAGCTGAATCCATGATATTCTAATCTACCATGCATGTGTATGTACGTGCCAAAATTTTTAATGTGGTCTCTCTCTGTCTCTCTCTCTCTCTCTACGTGTGCATAATTGTGCGCATGATCATGCATGCCAGTCTCCATGCGCATAAACCACGTGAGTCAGTGGTCCTCAGCATTGTTTTAACCATTTTTTTCTCTTTTTTTTACCCTTTTCCTTTGATTACGGTGTGACTTCGTACCCTTTCTATGAAGGCAGAAGCTGAGATAATTTTATTAACGCAATAATAAGGATGCACCTTTGGTCAATAGCAACAAGAGGTCAAGAGCTATGATCTGTGAAGGAAAACTGGAAGCCTATTGAGTTCCATTAATTGATTTTAATTATCTGAAGTGTTAACACCTCAAAGTGGATGCTCTACATAAATTTTGGTTTCTAAATGCTATGGTCAACTACATTAGACACTGATATGGCGTATAAATCTATCTCCCTATCATTGATGGATACGTTGCCGAGCTCAATAGAAGGCCAAGGACAACAGAAAGTCAAGCTCATCCGAAGGCCGAAGATATCAGAAGGCTGAGCTCTTGAAGCCAACCTCTAAAAACTCTCAAAGTCGAGCTTCTTAAGTCGCTAGCCTACTCAGCCATGTAGATGATTCTTGAAATCTCCCAATAGCTTTCAAAATGTGGACACGATCCTTAGTTGACATCCATAACTAACAACTTTGATTCGCATGATAATAAGAAGATCTCCTATCCTAACGACCTATTAGAATGTGACCTAGTTCTTTAACGAGGCTAGTATAATGGTCTAAAGATTCTGGCTCAACCATCAACGATTCCACCTTTATATAAAAAGGTACCAAGGGAATCCTCAGATAAGCTTTATTAAAAACAAAAAGGAATAGCACACCATCACTCTCCTACTCTTTTGCTCCCACTCTTTTCTCTATTATTCTCGAGGCTTTGGCTAACTTAACCATTAGAGGGTCCCCCATCGAAAACCTCCCAGCGAGTGTGGACTTCTTTTGCAGGTTCTTTCCAGCATCTCAATTTTCGGACGGCATCCAACTCCAGCCATGTCATCAGCAATCGGAGACTTACAGTAATAAAATTGATGCTAGAGGAAGGGCCAAGCCTGCTAAAAGACAAAAGAGAAGATGACAAGATGAGAGCGCATAACTCTACCACCTCCCTCTGGGTGGATTCACAGCCATTCGATGTCTTGATCTAGCAAATTCAGACATTGGCCAAACCTGTGTAACGACTCCAATAGATGATGGAGCAGCATCCCCCCTCAGAGCCGGCACCTCAAATGGCTCCTTCTTGGCATAGTAGCCGATCTCGCCCCAAAGCTCGAGATCAGCTCTTGGCGAGTCCACTCTACTAGCGATGGTGACCTCCCACCTCCTCTGGTAGAGGCTTGGCTCCAAGTTACCTCATGGACTAAAAAGCCTTGCCAGAAAGAAGATCTCGAGCTAAAAGTTTGGGACATCAAGCATCACCTCGACAAGGTTCGGAATGGAGGTCATCAGAATGACGAGAAAAATAACAACCGACTAATGGCTAGTGTCATCAACATGATCTCCGACTTCACAGATGGCAGAGAGCAGAAGACCAAACAGAAGAAGCAAAGAAGGTGACCGAGGGATGTTATTGATCTCTGAGGGGCTTAGACTTTCTATGACAATGTTGCCGTCGTATCAATGATGATAGCAAATTGAAGACTTCAACAGGACCTCTATTCTTCAGACATAGAATGTTGAGAACTTGAAAATGCTTTATCAGTAACTTGTATGTCTATTGATTACATCAATAAAAATTTAATTTTTGTACATATTTTTTGTTAAAGCAACCAAGTGAAGAGCCTGACTAAAATCAGCCAAATCCGACCACAAATGAATTCATCAAAAGCAACCAAAAATATCTCAAGAAGATATCCAAAACAAGCTTGAGACAATCGGGTCAAGTCTCATGGCCACTTGGTGCTCCTCATCCATGGATGAGTCGAGTGAAGATCGAGGATGATGATAAAGGCATTCTGAGAATCCTACATGGCCATCTGGCGCTCCTCGTCTACAGATAAGTCGAGCAAAAGCTAAAGACGATGACAAAAGAACTAACCTTCTGAAGATCCTAAATGGCCATCTGACGCTCCTTATCCACAGACGAGTCGATTGGAGATCAAGGATGATGACATAAAGGCTAACTGTTATGACCTGGCCCAATTGAGCCCTAAACCCAGCCCACAAAAGCCCATCAAAAAAAAATTTTGAGAAAGACTCCCTACAGGAGTCTTCTTCTCCTGACCGGCTCCTAATCGGAGTCAGAAAACCTTGCCGAGGAGGAGTCAAACTCCTCCCCTCTGACTCTATTTAAGGGGGAGACCCCTTCTCCCTTCCTCCACCTGAGAATCCCGAGGCAAAATGACAGGGATCGTCAGAAAATCCTCGTGGAAGGCTGTCACCGTGCTTGCCTTGATTTCTCGTCGGAGACGTCACCGGAGCTCGAGGTAAGTCCCAGTTTCTCTTCCTCTCTTCTTCTCCTTCCTTCCCTTGCCTGTGTGCACGATCGCCGGTGATCGGATTCATCCGATTTTGTTGGGGAAGATAATCCCTATTTTTGCTGTTTTCTTTGGTTTTCCAGTGCTGGTGGTAGCCACCGACCATCGGTTTGGCTTCTCTAAGCTGTGGGTCTGTCGTCGCCCTTCCACTGTCGGCCACTGCCGTGCCGATCGTGTCGTTGATCGATCAACCAAAAGAGGGGACCACACGGTCCCTGTTTCGCCCAAAGGAGGCCATGGAAAGAAAAAAGAAAAGAAAAAGAAAAAGGAAAGAAAAAGAAAAAGAAGAAGGAAAAAGAAAAAGAAAAGAAAAAAAAAAAAGAAAAGAAGAAGAAAAATAATAAATAGACTCTCTCTCCTCTCTCTCTCCCTCTTTTCTTCTCTCTCTAATCTCTCTCCACTTTCTCTCTCTAAAATTCTCTCTCTAGGTTATTTCTCTCCTAAGATTTTTAAAATTTTGAGAAGAATGATGATGAATTGAAATTGATCATAATAATGAATTTTGATCTGTGATTGCCAGACGGTATACCGGCATCCACCTTGATCAGACCTAATATTTTTTAAGATTCTATTTTTTATGATTTTATTGAATTATCTGCATGATAATTTCAGCATGATTTGATCTGATCAATCAAATTTGTTGAATCATATCATCTGAAGAGTCCAAGATGAATTTTTCTCTCTAAAATTTTCTCTCTCTAAGTTATTTCTCTCTCGATCGATTTCTCTCTAAAAAGATTTATCAATGAAATTTTTTTTAATATTTTTAATCTGATGAAGAATCTTGATCCATGATTGTCGGACAGCATACTAGTACTCACCTTGATCAGATCCGATATTTCTCAATTTGATTATCCATGATCCTGATTTAACCATGACTTGGATTAGATCATTTTGATCGCACCAATCGAGATGTTGGACTATGGCACCTGATTAATTTGGATTGTATCTCATGAATTCTCTCTCCTCTGATTTTCTCTCTCCATTTGATTTATGAACCCAATGAAAGAACCTCGACTTGTCACTTCGAATCCGATTTGATCTGATAGTTAAACTTTGAATCGTCTATGTTTTAATTAGATTTTGACTAGATAAAATTAGATGATCAGACCAAGCTGGATGATGGGATATGGGTGTCCATCAATTTTATTTTTCTTAATTATTTCGATCTTTTCTAATTATTGAAATTGATCCTGTATAGGATTGTGGATGTTTGATCATGGGATATCGCAATATGATCTACGAATAAAATTTTTGAAAGAAAATTTATAGAATTATATAGATTATTGGAATGCATATGAGATAAGTAATGTTTCATTTTTTCTAGATTTATCGATAAATTATAATATATTTTTCTGATATAATTTGTGAAATGACGCATGAATTGGATGAATGATATTTTGTTATAAAAATATCTTATTCGAAATGTTATGATGAAGCATAATTGAACATATTGATTTCATGATGCATTATATTGATTGATTTCGATACTACATGATTATATATATTTTTATCAAAATTAGAATATGAAATATGATTTATGAAAAATTTTGATATAAGAATAATATGAATTGACCACCTAACTATGTAAAGGACCCCACTAATGGGGGTATATACATTGACAATTGATTTGTCCTAAGGATTTATGTCGCCAGCGAGATCAGCGATATGTCGCCAAAGCGACCAGCGACAAACCGTCAGAGAGACCAGCGGTTCTGAAGGACTTTACTGCTAGATAATTCGTAGCTCACCGCAAGAAGATACGCGGTATTATGACCCTGCCATTGAGAAAATATGGTCATAGCTCATGGTTGATGAAAAGAACTTAAGAATAAAAGAAATTGAAATCTCGAAAGAAATTCAAATTTTCAAAAAAAAAATGAATTTGGCATGAACTATGTTGTATAATCGAAATTGATTTCGAATTGATGAATTCTATATACTTATTTTTTATAAATAATTATTTACTTAAATACCTGATGAAATCTGTTGAAAGTGATCATTGCTTACTGGGCTGTTTGACTCATTACCTCCTATTTTACTATTTTTATAGATATTGAGGAATTAAAATGATATAAGATATGAATGAAAGAGTGATTAGAAGTAGAATCTCTATACTTTTATTTTAGATTGAAGTCTTATTGAATTTGATGTAAGGCCTATGAAATTTTGTTGACTTTATTAAGATATTAAAGTTAGAATTTGGATTGTTATATTTTTTATTTAAATTATTGACTAATTATTCCACTGTGAAGCATTGATATCGTGATAAGATGTCTTGCATGCTTATGGAAAGAGTTTTCTATGAGTATGTGGCAGTTGCCATAACCCTCGATTCACAATCTCGAGTCAGAGGCATGATAATTAAAGTGGTATCAGAGCATAAGTGATTAAATTATGAAACATAGAATCAGATATAGAATGAGTGTAAATGGATAGATATTAGGGTTATTATGGTGTAGATCTATGATGATTGTAGTGTGCGAAATCTTTATAATTTTTGGTTAAATATTGAGATTATGTATGAAAGGATCACAAAAGATTATGACATATAGAGTTTGAAATATGATGGATGATCTATGGATCATGATATGATTAGTTAAATTTTGATTGAAAGTAATTACAAATGGATTGACATAAAATTTTATTATGCATTGTGGTTATTAATTTGATCATTGATTATTCAAGTGAATCGTAAGCTCAAATTCGATGCGAGAATAATACTATGATATTACTCCTAATTGAGAAGTTCACTATTATTGACAAGATAAAGATTTGATGATAAAATATTATTCCAAGATGGACTAAGAAAGTCTTTTATAATGCTTGATTAGAATATTTATCGAAATTGAATTTGATATGTAGATCATATATAAAGTAGCATATTAGGATGAATACATATTTGGAGATATTGCAAAGAAGTCTATTTCTTATTGATGAAATCGATTATGAGATTATAGGATATTCATTGTGCTAGAATTTTTGATCTAAATAATAGATCTTATTGTGTCTCTTGGAGACTATATGATGTGTATGAAATTTTAATTTAAAGATTTCGTATCTAAGTTGATCAAAATTTTTTTTGATATTATTGTTGAGATTGTTAATAAAAAACTGCTATCTTTAAATTAAGATAAAAGATCTGATCTATATTTATTCAAGATTATGGGACCCATGTGAATTTGAAATTTGAAATTTTAGATTTAGGAATTGATATGGAGTTTCTTTACTTTTGTTAATGAGGTCCCTGATTGAATCTATTATTAAATAGAGATTTGATTTTTTTTAGGCTTGTGTGATTGTTATGAAAGGATACTTGATAGATATTAAGGATCTTGATGATAGAAATTTTAGAAAAAATAATGATTTAAAATTCTTATATATTCTGATTATGTCCTAATTTGGTGAAGCATCGAAAGATTTTTTTATTGATTTTACTTATAAGATTTTGATTTGAGAATTAAGATTTGATTCATATTAGATTATAGTAAACCTATATGATGGTTTTAAATGTGATATTGGATTCAAGGGTTAATCAAGATTATTGTACATCCGTAAAAGTATGAATGAGAATCGAAAGTTAATCTTTGGCTTCAATTAAAATTTAAAATTTTAAATATTTTTTATTGATAAGATAAAGAAATAATTTTATCAAAATTTTTGGATGAACCTAAGAAATTTTGATTGTTAGAACAGAGTGCGCAGCGGAAGCATGGTGATCTGAATTATTTTGAGTAAGTCAGAAATGTTAATTCTTTGAATTAAAGAATTATGATAGATGATATGATTTGATATAAAAAATTCATTGATATTAGAAAGAGTAATATTTTTTAAAAAAATTTGGATATCCTTAATGTGATTTTTAAAAGTAGTGCTTTCACCTACTATGCTACAAAAATATTTAGCATCCTAATTCTAGGATGAGTGGATCCTTGATTTTTTATTTTAGATTTAAAATATTTAGAGATAATTTTTTTTTATCTTAGAATTGAATAATTTTTTATTTATTAGAAAGAATTTAAGATTGTTTATCGAATAATGATTTTGATCTTAGATTTTTATACTCAAAAGTTTATCTATGGAGAATGTAGTAAAATTTATTTATAATCTTGTGATAAATTGATTAAATCATGAGCAATTAAAGATTTTTGGTGAGAAATTTGATGTCTTTATCTAGAATTGAGAGATTAATTTTGATGATCAGAAATAGTGGTATTGATTCTAATCAATATTAGTGATATTGATCTTTTATTTATGAAATGATTTAATGATGAATTTGCATCATAAAAAAAATTAAAACATCAAAAGTTTGAGGATGAGATTAAAAAGGTAAATTTTCAACCTTTGAAAGCATGAATAAGAGAAAGTATTTTTGAATTTTGACTGATTTGGATATCATCATCTGATTCATAGAAGTATATTTTTTCATCTTATGATGGGTTGATTAATTAAGAGCAGTTAGTATTTTGAAAAAAAAAAAATTCTTATTTAAAAATTAAGATATTGATTTTCTTCTATTTACAAGAGATAGATTTGATTTTGATCTAGTCATGAGGTATTGAATATTATTTTATAAGGAATAAGAGCATGATTTTGAAATCTTAAAAATTAAAAATCTTTGAGATGTTGATTATGATAATAAAAAAATGAATGGTTCTGTTTCAGATCAACACTTGATGTATTGACCTTTTCCTTATAAAATGATTTAAGAATGAATTGGTATCAATAATTAGAATATTGAAATATTTGGGGGTGAGATTTTTTACCATAAATCCCAAGTAAGAAATTATGAAGACTTAAGTAAGAAAAATTTTGAGGATGAAATTTTTTTTTAGAAGAGAAGAATATTATGACCTTACCCAATTGAGCCCTAAATCTAGCCCATAAAAGCTGATCAAAAAAAAAAAATTGAGGAAGACTCCTGTAAGGAGTCTTCTTCTCCCGATCGGCTCCTAATTGGAGTCGAAAAACCTTGTCGGGGAGGAGTCAAACTCCTCCCCTCCGACTCTATTTAAGGGGGAGACCCCTTCTCTCTTCCTCCACCTGAGAATCCCGAGGCAAAATGGCGGAGATCATCGAAAAATCCTCGTGAAAGTCTATCACCGTGCTCATCTTGATTTCTCGCCGGAGATGTCGTCGGAGCTCGAGGTAAGCCCCGATTTTTCTTCCTCACTTCTTCTCCTTCCTTCCATTGCCTATGTGCACGATCGTCGGCGATCGAATTCATCAAATTTTGTTG
Organism: Elaeis guineensis; assembly: GCF_000442705.2. Lineage (NCBI taxonomy): Eukaryota > Viridiplantae > Streptophyta > Magnoliopsida > Arecales > Arecaceae > Elaeis > Elaeis guineensis. The sequence goes on along the minus strand of NC_025993.2, from coordinate 25,368,284 downwards.
GGGAAGATAACCCCTGTTTTCGCTATTTTCTTTGGTTTTTCGGTGTCGGTGGTCACCATCGACCATCGGTTTGGCTTCTCTAGACTGTGGGTCCATCATCGCCCTTCCACCGTCGGCCATCGCCATGCCGATCGCACCATTGATTGGCTAACCAAAGGAGGGGACCACACGGTCCCCTATTTTGCCTAAAGGAGGCCACGGAAAGAAAAAGGAAAAGAAAAAGAAAAAGAAAAGAAAAAGAAAAAGAAGAAGGAAGGAAAAAGAAAAAGAAAAGAAAAGAAAAAGAAAAGAAAAGAAGAAGAAAAATAAAAAAAATAGACTCTCTCTCCTTTCTCTCTCTAATCTCTCTAGTCTCTCTCTACTTTCTCTCTCTAGATTATTTCTCTCTTCTAAGATTTCTAAAATTTTGAGAAGAATGATGATGAATTGAAATTGATTCTAATAATGAATTTTGATCTGTAATCATCGGACGGTATACCGACATCCACCTTGATCAGACCTAATATTTTTTAAAATTTTATTTTTCATGATTTTATTGAATTATCTGCATAATAATTTCAGTATGATTTAATCTGATCGATCGAATTTATTGAATCATATCGACTGAAGAGTCCAAGATGAATTTTTTCTCTCTAAAATTTTTCTCTCTAAAATTTTCTCTCTCGATCGATTTCTCTCTAAAAAGATTTATCAATGAGAAATTTTTTTTAATATTTTTGATCTGATGAAGAATCCTGATCCATGATTGTCAGGCAGCGTACTGGCACTCACCTTGATCAGACCCGATATTTCTCAATTTGATTATCCATGATCCTGATTTAACCATGACTCGGATTAGATCATTTTGATCACACCAATCGAGATGTTGGACTATGGCACCTGATTAATTTGGATTGCATCTCATGAATTCTCTCTCCTCTGATTTTCTCTCTCCACTTGATTCATGAACCCAATGAAGAAACCTCAGTCTTATCACTTCGAATCCGATTTGATTTGATAGTCAAACTTTGGATCGTCTATGTCCTAATTAGATTTTGACCAGATGAAATTAGATGATCAGACCAATCTGGATGATAGGATATAGGTGTCCATCAATTTTATTTTTCTTAATTATTCTGATCATTTTTAATTATTGAAATTGATCCTGTATAGAATTATGGATATTTGATCATGGGATATCGCAATATGATCTACGAACAGAATTTTGAAAGAAAATTTATAGAATTATATGGATTATTGGAATGCGTATGAGGTAAGTAATGTTTCACTTTTTTTAGATTTATCGATAAATTATAATATATTTTTTTGATATAATTTGTGAAATGATGTATGAATTGGATGAATAATATTTTGTTATAAAAATATCTTATTCCAAATGTTATGATGAAGCATGATTGAACATATTGATTTCATGATGTATTTATTGATTGATTTTGATGCTACATGATTATATGTTTTCTTATCAAAATTAGAATATGAAACATGATTTATTAAGAATTCTGATATAAGAACAATATGAATGAACAACCTGACTATGTAAAGGATCCCGCCAGTAGGGGCATATACATTGGCAATTGATTTGTCCTGAGGGTTTATGTCGCTAGCGAGACCAGCGATATATCGTCAGAAAGATCAGGACAAACCACCAGAGAGACTAGCGATTCCAAAGGACTTTACTGTCAGATGATTCGCAGCTCACCGCAAGAAGATACGTGGTATTATGATCCTGTCATAGAAAAAATATGGTCATAGCTCATTGTTGATGAAAAGAACTTAAGAATGAAAGAAATTGAAATCTCGAAAGAAACTCGAATTTTCGAAAAAGAAATGAATTTGGCATGAACTATGTTGCATAATCGAAATTGATTTCGAATTGATGAACTCTATATGCTTATTTTTTATAAATGATTATTTACTTAAATGTCTAATAAAATCTATTGAAAGTGATCATTGTTTACTGGGCTGTCTAGCTCATTACTTCCTATTTTATTATTTTTACAAATGTTAAGAAATTAAGATGATTCAAGATATGAATGAAAGAGTGATTAGAAGCAGAATCTCCATACTTTTATTTTAGGTTGAAAGTCTTATTGAATTTGATATACGACCTATGAAACTTTGTTGACTTTATTGAGATATTAAAGTTGAAATTTGGATTGTTATATTTTTGATTTAAATTATTGACTATTTATTCCGCTGTGAAGCATTGATATTGTGATAAGATGACTTGCATGCTTATGGGAAGAGTTTCTATAAGTATGCGGCGGTTGCCATGACCCTCGATTCACAATCTCGGATCGGGGGCGTGACACTAACCCTCTAGAGATCCCACATGACCGTCTGGTACTCCTCATCCACAGACGAGTCGAGTCAAGGATGATGATGATGTAGGGGCTAACTCTCTAGAGAACCCACATGGATACCTAACGCTCTTTGCCCATAAGCAAGTCGAACGGAGATCAAGGATGATGACGAGGGGCTAACCCTCCAGGGACCCCCCATATGGCTATTGGTGCTTCTCATCCACAAACGAGTCAAGCGAAGGCCAAGAATGACAACGAAGAGGCTAACACTTTGAGGGCCCCATATGGCCATTTGGTGCTCCTCATCCATAGAGGAGTCGAGTGGAGGTCAAAGATGACAACGAAGGGCCTAACCTTCTAGGGATCTATCATGGCCACTTGGCATTCCTCATCCATGGATGAATCGAGTGGAGGCCTAGGATAATGACATTGACTTAGCAAGATTTACTCTCAAGACTCAACGTCTAATCTACTTCAGATATTTCAATTTTTGATCTACTTTAGATATTTTGACTTTTGACTTACTTCGAATATTTTGACTTTTAATCTATTATTTCCTTTGCCCGAAGCAGTAGAATCACTTCGGGCTCAGAAGTGGGGGACATATGATATGGCACATAAATCAGCCCATCTATCATTGATGGACACATATGGCAAACAGTAGAAGGTCGAGGACAGCAGAAGGTCGAGCTCATCAAAGGGATGAGGACAATAGAAGGTCGAGCTCATCTGAAAGCTGAGGACATCAAAAGGCCGAGCTCCCGAAGCTGACCTCCAAAGACTAACCTTCCAAAACCGAGCTCCTAAAGCCACTAGCCTACTCAGCCATGGGGGCGAATCTTGAAATCTTCTAACAACTTTTAGAATGTGGATACGATCCGTAGCTGACATCCACGACTAATAATTTTGATTCGCACAATAGTGGGAAGATCTCCTATCCTAATGACCTATCAGAACGTAGCTTGCTCCAACGAGACTGGTATAATGACCTAAAGATTCCAGCCAGAATGCCTGTAGCTCCATCTGCATATAAAAAGATACCAAGGACACCCTCAGGTAAGCTCTATTGAAAAAAAAAGGAATAGCATGCTACCACTCTCCTGTTCTTCTGATCTCACTCTTTTTTCTATTGTTTTTTAAGCTTCGACTAATTTAAGCATTGGAGGGTTTCTCGCCATAAACCCCTTAACAAGTGTGGACTTTTTTTGTAGGTTTCGTTCGGTGTTCCGATTCTCGAACGACGTCCAACTCCTGCCACATCATCAACAGAAACTTGTAGTAACTGACATATTGGCAATTTTTTGAATGCAAATACTGTATATCCAATGGTTTTCGATGAAAGGTAATTCATGGTTTAATTTTTTGATAAAATTTTGACATAGATAACCTACAAATAATGAAAATGGATCATATATGTATATGCTATCATAGTTCATCCAATGGAATTATGTATCAACATGCCCTTTATAAATGCTACCACCATCTATAAAATTTTAATGATATTGTCTATTTAGATATTTTGAAAAGCATACATAAAATCATGGGATATTATTCAAAAGAAAAGTACCCATAACACTTTTATATTGGTGCACAATTAAGAGTGTAGACCTGACCTAATCAGACATTAAGAAAACACTAGTGTGGTTATGTGTACATACAATTCATAAGTCATGTCTGAGTTTAGCACTAATCATCTACAAAATAAATGGATAGAATGTGAATATTGATGAACCATATCTTGATAAAGTTAATAATAATTAAAGATAATACATTTGTGCTGTTAATAATTGTTGGGTGGATGTCTGGCCAGGACACCACCTCCCAAGACCCTTTCAGTACCACGCGATGCAACAGGAAGAAAGAAGAAACAAAACAAAAGGAAAAACAATCAAAATACGTGGATCAGCCACAAAAGGGCTCGCCTCCACGGGGCATGCAAACTTCACTATGAAAAGAAAATTTTACAAGAGGAGACCTCACCCTCAACCCTTGTACACCCAATTCTCTCTCACATGAAGTTTCCCTCCTAAAAGCTCTCTCTCTCTTGGAGACCCCCCTGAACCCCTGAAGAGCCTGGCGATCGCTGTCCAGGAGCCTCCTGCTCCTTCCCTCACAGCGTCCTCGCCCCTCTCTCTCTCCTCTGGTTCGTACGACGGCGAGAAACCCGAAAACCCGTGTTCTCTGCTGTGTCTCAGGCCTTTTAAAGGCTTAAACAGACTTTAAACCATGATTAGAGAGGGATTAGGACTCCTTAACAAAGCCAAGAAACCCTCCTGACCGTCGGATCAAGACCGGGAATCACCTGGGCCCTCCGATCGCGCTCTGGTCCACGAAATAGGGCCGTGGACCGCGAGAAACGCGTGGGAAACGCCCACGCGGTCCGCAGACCGCGCCGTGGACCACCCGGTCCACGGTGGACCGGGGCAAGGGCCAGCAGGCCCGCTGGCCTGGGCCGGCCCGCGCGCGCGCGCCTGGGCCGCGCGCCCGCGTGGGCCTGCGCGCGCCTGGGCCGCGCGCCCGCGTGTGCCTGGGCCGCGCGCCCGCGTGTGCCTGGGCCGCGCGCCCGCCTGGGCCGCAGGCCCCCCCGCGCGCGGGCCTGGGTCGCGCGTCCCGCGCGCCGCCGCCTGCGGCCGCGCCGCTACCGTCCGCCGTCGGTCGCCGGCGATCCTCCGCCGCCTCGATTTTCGTGCCGACTTCGAAAGCTCGTATCTCCTCCATCCGAGCTCCGTTTCAGGTGATCTTGGTCTCGTTGGACTCCGTTTTTCGCCGCGAACCTCGCTGTGGAGTCAATGTGGACTGAATCTCGAGGCGTCAAATCCTAACAATCTCCACCTCGACTCGATATTCGGCTTCCTCCAAACTCCGAGAGCTTCTGGATCTCCGCGCCCCCATGCCCTGGGGCAATCACCTGCTGATCATGGATGGGCAAACATGGGAGTCGAGCCAGGCTGCTCGATCCCATCTCCGTCGTATGCTGTGCTCCTCCTGACCTGAGACCTGCTCGGGGCATCATCCTGCGGCAATAGGAATCTTACCTTGCGACGTCGCCTCTCGTCCTCCCGAGTCTCCTGTCTCGTGCCCGATCCGCCTCCTGGAGCTCCACCTCGCTCTGGGCTCCACCTGGCTCCCGATGCTCCACCTCGCACTGGTTTTCCTGCCAGGTAATAATGTCCTCTGCTCCCCTTCTTCCCCTCCAGCACAATCCTATCGCCGCGTAGCACCCTCAGGATTCCTCCACCAGCTACCGTCATGTAGCCTCTCGAATCCAGTCTGCTAAGTGAGATAAGATTCCGCCTGAAATCGGGTATGTATCAGACCTCCCCCAATCTCCTCACTGCACCGTCATGTGTCCTCCAGCTGACCGTCCCAATGCCTCTGATCGCACAGCTCGATCCATCCGGCAGATATACAGTGCTCTCACTGTTCTCCAGGGAGTCAAACTGCTCCTCTCTGCAACACACATGATAGGGGCATGCAGAATCTAATATCCACTGCTGGGAAGAAGTAGATACCTCGTCAGATATCTCCAGGACATCTCCATCTGAATCGCTGCCGGCCGTCGCTACAGCAGCCACCGTCCGATTTTTCAGTTGAGGGCAATCTCTAGCTAGATGCCCCAACTCCTCACACCGGTAACACCTGGTTTTGCTCAAGTCCCTCCTGGACTTAGACCGCCCTCGTTGCGATCTCCTGTCGCTCCGTCTACCGCCTCCTGCACCTCCAGAAGCCATCAAAGCTGAGCTATCGCCACCTGAGCTCGAAGCTGGGTTCTCCCTCCTGAGAACCTCGTTCTGGAGTATCGCCACGGTGACCTCGTCTATCTTGATAGTGCTCTTCCCCACTAAAAGAGCAGTCACCAAGGACTCATACGAAGAAGAAAGCGACGCCAGCAAAACCAGCACCCTGGTCTTTTCCTCAACGTTCTCGCCAACGCTGAGAAGGTCGGTGAGGATCTTCTGGAAGTGGCTCAAATGCTCCTGCACGCTCTGTCCCTCAGTCATCCGCAGTTGGTAAAACTGCCTCCAGAGGAAAAGAGTGTTGGTGAGAGACTTCGCCATGTACAACTCCTCGAGCTTCGACCACAGCACCGTCGGGGAAGTCTCGCTCAGCACATGGATCACCACCTCATCCGCTAGGTACATGCGGATGGTACTCACCGCCTGCATTTGTAGCCGTTTCCAATCCCGCACCTCCATGGTGGTCGGCTTCTCATCGCACAAGAGAGCATCGATCAACCCCTGTTGGATGAGCACGTCCTTCACCCTTGCCTGCCACAAGGAGAAATTGCTCTTACCATCAAACTTGTTGATCTCCATCTTGATTGTTCATGTTTTCTCCATCTTCAGTCTTGCTCACCACCACTGCAATCTGCGTCCTTGTACCGCCTTGCTCTGATACCACTTGTTGGATGGATGTCTGGCCAGGACACCACCTCCCAAGACCCTTTCAGTACCACGCGATGCAGCAGGAAGAAACAAGAAACAAAACAAAAGGAAAAACAATCAAAATACATGGATCAGCCACAAAAGGGCTCGCCTCCACGGGGCATGCAAACTTCACTATGAAAAGAAAATTTTACAAGAGGAGACCTCACCCTCAACCCTTGTACACCCAATTCTCTCTCACATGAAGTTTCCCTCCTAAAAGCTCTCTCTCTCTTGGAGACCCCCCTGAACCCCTGAAGAGCCTGGCGACCGCTGTCCAGGAGCCTCCTGCTCCTTCCCTCACAGCGTCCTCGCCCCTCTCTCTCTCCTCTGGTTCGTACGGCGGCGAGAAACCCGAAAACCCGTGTTCTCTGCTGTGTCTCAGGCCTTTTAAAGGCTTAAACAGACTTTAAACCATGATTAGAGAGGGATTAGGACTCATTAACAAAGCCAAGAAACCCTCCTGACCGTCGGATCAAGACCGGGAATCACCTGGGCCCTCCGATCGTGCTCCGGTCCACGAAATAGGGCCGTGGACCGCGAGAAACGCGTGGGAAACGCCCACGCGGTCCGCAGACCGCGCCGTGGACCACCCGGTCCACGGTGGACCGGGGCAAGGGCCAGCAGGCCCGCTGGCCTGGGCCGGCCCGCGCGCGCGGGCCTGGGCCGCGCCTGCGCGCAGGCCTGCGCGCGCCTGGGCCGCGCGCCCGCCTGGGCCGCGCGCCCCGCTGGGCCGCCAGCCTGCCTGGGCCGCAGGCCCCCCCGCGCGCGGGCCTGGGTCGCGCGTCCCGCGCGCCGCCGCCTGCGGCCGCGCCGCTGCCGTCCGCCGCCGGTCGCCGGCGATCCTCCGCCGCCTCGATTTTCGTGCCGACTTCGAAAGCTCGTATCTCCTCCATCCGAGCTCCGTTTCAGGTGATCTTGATCTCGTTGGACTCCGTTTTTCGCCGCGAACCTCGCTGTGGAGTCAATGTGGGCTGAATCTAGAGGCGTCAAATCCTAACAATAATATTGCTATTTGTCAACAAGAATTTCCTCACCGATATCACATATAGGGGCGGGCAAGTTTCCTCGATATGCTACCGAACGATGCTGACCCAAGAGTGGTTGGACACAACTTGGTCACTATTGTTGGGTCATTGATGGGGACCTGTTAGTAGGTCAGCTTGGGTATGGTTCAAGCTTGTGTAAACATGTTCATTCAATGGGAACATGTGAGAATACATAAGCCACCTAACTAGGACAGGATTGTACTTGTAACTTTCACACTAAAGAAGGATGACCTTTTCATCGATTTCAACTAAACTTTCAAATTGATTTTATGGGTGCTCCGATAACTCTTAGGGATGTTACCTCTTCTAATTTTTTTGGATATATTCATATTAGGACGGTGTGAATTATCTGTCCTATCAAGAAGAAGGAAGAGGAGGAGGAGGAGGATAATCTTTTTTCGCATTCATATATTGTTGGATCGCACAATGTTCATTTCGAGAGCTAGGCAGATGGATGAATGAAAAGGTTCGGATCTTCTTTCATTCTTCCGCAATGTCGACTGTTGGATCACACCCTAAGCTACCGCTAAGAATTCATAACCACTTCAAAGCAGCAATAAAATAACTTGAAATGTTAGGGATCCTAATGATGTACTTAATTAGCAAGTAGAATTTTTTTAACCTCCAAACGATGGTTTATTGAAACCAGGCAAGCAAGCCACTCGTTTTGAGCCCTTTTTTTTTTCCAAAGTATAAAATTAAATGTATAGGCCGTGCACGAGGATATACAAATGCACACGTACACAATGTAAGAAGAATGTGGTGCGCCCAAATTAAAAATCAGCCCAGGTTTCATTCAACTATACATTAGCATCATGTCTGCCTTCAAATATTGGAGGCATACGTAAGACATATATCCAAGTATATCCAACCCACCAGACTACACTATCTTAGGTTCATAATAATAGGACCTAATCCTCAAACTTGTAAAGGGGGTGGTTGAAAGAGCTACTTGTATAACAATAGTTTTCAACGGCTCATATAATTGGATGTGGAAGCCGGCAGGCAAATGGGGACCTTGTCCTCTTTAGATAAACTTGTGCCAGTAGTCAGACTATCTTTGTCCACAAGATTCAACCTACAGATCTTAATATTTCTATTATGATAATGATATTAATGTTAATGTCAACAGGGGAAAAAAGACCTGCTCCCTTCTCTTGTTTTGAGCTATCATTACAATGCCTGCCTTCTTATGTCCCCACAATTCCAAAAAGCCAGAATATAGTGGTTGCATGATTGTTTGTTGTCTGCTTGGGCCCTTGTAGTTGGTTTTGGTATTCCCTTACCAAACCCATCCCTAAGAAGTAAACAAACCTAGAGAGAGAGAGAGAGAGAGAGAGAGAGAGAGAGGTAATTCTAGACTTGGATGGGAATACACGCATGGCCTTTGCTTCCCCTATCCATGTCTTGCTTAGATGTGTGAGAGAAGAAAAGTACCTTAGGAAACAATGTACTATAATGACCCACTCATGTTTGAAGGGTTCTATCTTGCATGGAACTTTTTCTTTCACAAGTCTAGTTGATGCCTCCGCTGTTATTGAAGGGTAAAGTGTCTCATTCATGTCAAACCAATAACCAACCCCTTTTCTGCAATCGCAAGCCACAAGAATTAGTCATGCAAATTGAATTATTGGGAGGTCATTTATTAAGTAGTACCATGGACTTTTTATCAAATTGAACACTATGGCCCATGGCAATGGTGGGGCCACAAGTCGCTGCCAACATCCACAAATCCTAAATAATGCAATAACTGGATGTTTCAAACATTTGAGAGACGGATGGGCAAAAGCAAAAGGAAAAAAAGGTTTGCTGCATCATAACAATTATAATAGATTGGTACAAAGCCAAACTTCAGAAAAAAAGTTTATTTCACCTTTCTCATTAAAGCCACAAGAATTGTATCAAAATATATGTATTGTTTAAAACATGAGTGTCTGAATCCATCCTAGTCTACGAATATTTGCATTACAATTGTACAACCTTGTATCCAATATTATATGAATAGTATATTTATAATTTTGTGAGTTCACCTTATTGAAAGAATAAAATCCAGTATAGATCATCATAGAGGATACTTTAAAGACTCTATAATACTTATATGTATACTTACATATATTAATGGCCATTATATTAATGTTGTCCCACATGTTACCTACAAAATCCCATATGTTAATGGCATGAAGTATATGGCAAGATCCCTCTTTCAATGCCCTATACCATGGTCAAACATTAGATCATTTTTAATAAGACAAGGATGCGTTACCAAATGAAGGGCCCAGATCAAATGGCAGTATCTGGGACAGCACGGTATCCACATGGGGATCCCCTCCCCCAAATAGCCCCTGTTCTTAGAGCCACCCTGTCCAAATCTTAAAAGCCAGAGGAACTGAACCACGTGTTCCCTTGGACCTAATTTACCATAAATATAGCCAGTAAGACTAGGAGGGCGCCATTACTTTATTTTGTCCTTATTGAACCTTGCCAGCTGCACTACACTGTCCCAGAGGAACACCTGTACTAAACTGGATGGGGTAACCCCCCCCCCCCGGAACCCTCCTCTGCCAAAAAACGCTGGTCTCAGTCAGTGAAAAGGTAAGCATGGGAACTGGAGTCCGGTCACCATCCATCCTTCCAAGAGCTAGGTTTTCATAAAGCCATTTACTCCCAATGATAGAAACCCTCCATGTCTAAAGAAAAATCTTAACTGCCATAATGGTTACGGCATTTTTTGCTTGTCATTTTCATCAAATTTTAAAATTTTAAATTTAGAAAATAATTTATTATAATATGATTTAAATGAATATTGTAGGTGCTAGATAATAATAATTAATAATCATTAAATAGTAATCGGTTCTAAAAAGAAATTAATTGTTAGACAACTAACGTGCTATTATTTTCTTTTATTAATACATAATATAATAAGTATTAAATAAACTTGTTATATAATAATTTGTATTGAAAAAGTTTCCATATGCAATTAAGATTAGAATTAAAAGGAAGGGGATAGGGTTAAGCAAAGCGAAAAAGATTTTCAATGTGATGGGAAATGAAAATTATTAGCTCTGTATGAGATTTATAAATAAGTAATTATCTAATAATGAATAAAAAATATCTATCTTTCTACTCAAACAGGATCTGTTAAACTCATAATTTATTAGATATCTTTTATAAATATCAACTAAATATCATAAATAAATTAATTTTGATTGTTCAATCATTTGATAATCAGCCATTCTTTGATAAATGATCGTTATGAATCAAATTCAATAGAATTTGATTAATCTCTTTTTTGTCGCTAAGATGATGAACAGAACCAAAAACTCTTTTTCTTTATCATCAATCAAATCACACTATTCACAACCTAAGACACTATTTTTTCCTCAATCTCATGATTGTTCATATTTTTCCTTTTATCATTAATCCTTTTTAATCTAGTTTTTCTTATATAAAAAATTATGGTATCTAAACAATATCACTGTTATTTAGAAATTAATTATTATATTAACATAAGGTTCTTAACTGTCGCTACATTGTCATGATAGCTGTAATTTAAAGCATGGAGTCGTGGAGCCTAGTTAACTACCATCTTTCTTAGGGTTCATTTGGTTGGATATGTCAGATTATGAAGAAATCTTACGATTTTTAAAAATTATTTATTTGAAAAAAATGACTATAAAGAAAAATTATTTTCACTATATTTAGTTGATCAAAAAATTATTTCAGAAAATGATATCAAAAAAAAAATATTATATTTGAGTGGAGGTATTATATAAGAATATGATCAAATTTACAAATATATCCATCAACATAATTAATTTTTTGATATCAGAATAGCATTACATTTTCAATCAATTTTTATATAATAACTATAATCACATAACCATTTGCATAATGCCATTTGTATTTTAAGTTTTTTGCAAAAACTGTTTATTGAATGAATTTGGGAAGACATTAAAACAAATTCAATGATTATATATATATATATTCTATTGGAGATATTTTTATTAAATATGAATTATTATCACTCAAAAATTTACTAAATACCAATCTACTCATGATATTTATTTTACTTTCTCTCTTCGAAAAATAAACATGGGATTCATCAATTATTTTATCATCTCTCTTAGCTAATTTTCATACCAAATATGGTAACCTGATATAGGATTTACTTTTTATATCAGATTAACTCCAACCAAACAGATCCATAATTCTCTGTTTGGTGCGAAAGATGGATTGAAGAAAAGATTGGCAGAGGAGGAAGAATGAACGAGGGAGAAGATGGATGAATTTTCCATCCATCCTTTCATATGTTTGGTAAAATATGAAAGGATGGATAGAAATGATTTCTTCCCCTATTTAATATAAGAAGAATGAAAGGAAGGATGAATAATATTTATATAATATTTTTACTAGACTATCCTTAGATAAAAATATTATTATTATCAATTTATAATATTTATTTATACTAAAAAATAAATAATATATAAACTTATAATCATTATAATCTATAATTATATAAAAAATTAAAAATATTTAATTTTACTTTAATTTATCTTAATAAATAATTTTATAAATTAATTATTAATGAATTAATTATTTATTAATTATTTAAATAATTAATTAATTTATAATTTAATTTAAATAGTTAATTAATATCATACAAATAGTTAATTAAAAATAATAAATAAAAATAAAAAAATAGAAGATAATTTTAATTATTTAATTATAATTATCAAAATTATGTATTAAAATTAATATAATTAATAATAAAATTTAATAATATATGATTAATAGTGTGTATATATATATATAATATGGATGAAAAAGTGAAGAAATATTATAGTTTTATCAAAAAAAATTAATGTGAGATAATTTGGTCAAATGTAGAAATTTATCCATTAATGCTCTGTCTATTAATTAAGAGGATGGAAATTGATAGGTTAAGATGGATGGATAATTTTTTTTTAAATTTATCTTAATTTTAAATTACCTGATGTAAATTTAAAGATGAAGATGCATAATCTTTCCTTTCACATCTATTCATTCTGTAATTTTTGAGCTAAACTGTGGATGCTTCCAACCTCATTCATCTCCCCCCCCGCCCCCACCCCAACCAAACCAAGGATTAGAGTAAAATGCACCCCTGCCTTCACTGTTTGCCTTCTCTTCTTTGAGCCCTTCTATATAGATTCCAAGCTTTCTCTACCAAACCATTCCATTCCTTTCCTTTCCCACTGCCCTTTGGTCAGAATGCATTATCCTATTTTCATGGCGGTGTTGGGGACTCTCTCCTTCTTATATTGCCTCTAAAGGTCTCACCTTTATCTCTATCCTCCCTCTCTTTCTCTCTATAGGCCTCAGAGGAGACTCCGGGAGATGGGTGGAGTTCTTCTCCAGCTCCTGCGCTTCTGCTTCTGGGCACTTCTATGGCTTACCAGTTCTGTGGCGGTGTATCCCACGGGAGCTCCTCCTCCTCCTCCTGTTGGGACCAGCGAGGGGGCCGCCGTCATCGATGGGACGACGCCCATTGCGGTCACCGACGATGATTTCATTTGCGCTACGCTGGATTGGTGGCCTCCAGAGAAGTGTGACTACGGGACTTGTAGCTGGGGCCTGGCATCCATGCTCAATCTGGTAAAAGTTTCGTTTTTGCTCAGTGTTGATATAGTTTGCAATGCAGAGCTTGTCAAAATCTGAACTTTTATTTATATGAATTTTCTTGGCATTCATTTCTTTAAGGATTTGGCAGCAATGCTCGATCTGGTTTTTTTTTTTTGATTTTTTTTTCTCAGTATTAATGTAGTTTGCAATGTGGAGTTTGTCAAAATCCGAGCTTTTCTTCCTTTTCATTGAATTTGGCATTTGCTTGTGTTGTTTATAGATCTTTTTCTCTTAGCATTGTCGGTGTAAAGCTTTATATTTTTGTCTGCATCTGGCATTTGTATTTTATGTTTTGGTGGCTCATTAACATGGATAGAATTTTATAGGTATTGGCACCTAATGATTGGAGGTGATCAGCGGTGATTCATTTTGGTGTATGCTTGCCTCTGTTGGATCTCTTTCTTTGTAATTATTCATTTGTAATTTTAGTTTATGTGTTGATTTATAATGTTTATTTCTTTAATATAGTAAACTGTGCTCTAATCTACATATTTTCTAGCACTGTTTTAGATGGGGTTGAGGCTGATGGCTAAGAATTTTCTGGAGATGGGATAGTTGAATAATTTGCAAACTTTGGGATTGTTTTCAATTTTTCTTTTTGACTGAAAACTGTTTGCAGTTTTTCATTAAGATGCCAAAATTTTTTTTTTTTTTTCACTTTGGAGTAGACCTTGCAAATTAAGATCGAGCCTTCTGATAAAATTCACTCCATCTTCATTTACATTTCCTCATGAAGTCTAACTCCTCTGAGGTCCCATTGCATATTTTGAAGATTCTTTCCTTTCCATGGTTTCTGATAGTAGTAGTATTACTCTTAAAAAGAAAACCGATTTTCTTCATGTTCTTTTTTCTTTTATCCTTTTTTTTTTGGAAAATTTTTTCTTTCTTTCTTTTTTAAAACTAAAAGAATCTGAATCACTATGTCTTCATTCCCTTTTACAATTCAATAGTTCATAATGATTTAATTGATTCAATTATGTTCTGTTCATATTGGCAACCTTACATTTTTTTCCCCCCAAAAAAATGTTACTTTCTGAATGTGAAATCAAAATGATTTAAAAAATGGTGATTGACAGGTGTTTCATCTTTTCCTTCCTGCAGAATCTTTCCAACAAGATTTTACTAAATGCTGTCAAAGGTAAGTGGTTTTTCTGGTATTTTATTTAAATATGCCAATGCCTGTAATATCAAATGATCAATCTGAGTTTTACTTTTTTTCAATTATCTAATTTTTTTGTGATGTTGCAGAATTTTCTCCATTGAAACTCCGTCTTGGGGGTTCCTTACAAGATATGGTCATTTACGGCATGGATCCTCATCAGCCATGCACTCCCTTTGTTAAGAATACTTCAGAGATGTTTGGTTTTACGCAAGGCTGCCTACCTATGCATAGATGGGATGAGCTCAACAATTTCTTCAAAAAATCCAGGTATTTCGATTGTTTGACATACTAAAAATGCTTCATGGACTAGTTTTTCTCTTTACCTTGCTAGAAAAATTCAGTTAGGATAGCATGTTTTTTGACATGCATGCTTTTATTGTAGGTGCATCCTGCATTTCTCATTGTTTTTTTCATAAATTCTGTATATGGAATTCACACTACAGGGCTGTAATCATTTTTGGGCTGAATGCCCTTAATGGAAGGGTCCCTCTGCCAGATGGATCTCTAGGAGGACCTTGGAACTCCACCAATGCTGCATCTTTTATTCACCATACTGTCAATAAGGGTTATGCTATCCATGGCTGGGAGCTTGGTAAGATTCATGTCTCATTTAGATTTTTCAGTTTATATGTGGTAAGGAATAAGTAGGTTGGCATTTCTTCCTCTTGATACAAATAGTACTGCAATTTGAATAAACAATGACAAAAGATTAACAACTTACTGATTTAATTCAATAGAATGTTTAAAATCTTTTGCACAAGGGTTTTTTCAGATGTGCATGGAACTGAAAGACCTCTCTACTTGTCAGGAAATGAATTAAGTGGAAGCGGAATTGGAGCTAAAATTGGAGCAGATCAATATGCTGCAGATGTGATCTCCCTCAAGAAAATTATTGACAACATCTACCACGGTTTCCCTGATAAGCCGCTGGTACTCGCACCAGGGGGTTTCTTTGATGCTGGCTGGTTTGGTGAGCTCATCAACAAAACAAAGCCCCACTCATTGGATGTGATCACCCACCACATATATAATCTTGGTCCAGGTACTGCTGCTTGAACCCAGCAATTTTCAGCTGTTCTATTGAAAATTTCTGTCGATGACTTATCTTTGATAACCTGGATTTCGAGTTTAGGGGTTGATGAACACTTGATTGATAAAATTCTCGATCCCTCATATCTCGATGGTGAAGCGAGCACATTCAGCAGTCTCCAAGGAATTCTCCGAAGTGCGGGAACTTCAACCACCGCATGGGTCGGGGAAGCTGGAGGAGCTTACAATAGTGGCCACCATCTTGTCACAGATTCATTTGTGTTCAGCTTCTGGTAAGCCAGCTCTTACTGGTCTAGAATCTATTTTGGGGCCAGAACTCTAGTGGAAAGGTTTAATTTTGATTAGAACTTGACAGGTATTTGGATCAGCTTGGCATGTCATCAACATATGACACCAAGAGTTATTGCAGACAAAGTTTGGTTGGTGGAAATTATGGCCTACTCAACACAACGACATTCCATCCGAATCCTGATTACTACAGGTTAACTGCAACCTTTTTATGTAAATATTTTTATAAATCCATAATCATGTTTTAGCTTTCTTTTCTTGGGAATTGTGGTTTACATTTAGTTTGATAGGATGCGGTTAATGAAACAGATAATATAAAAGCTGAGATGTTAAAAGATTGTTGATTCTCCATCAATAAGAATCAGTATTCATACTTCAATACTTATATGCAGAGCAATTCCATCTCAGAGTGAATCACATTAATATATCTCCTCTCTTAATGCAGTGCTCTCTTGTGGCATCGACTCATGGGAAGCAAAGTCCTGTCAACAAACTTCACAGGGACGAAAAATATACGGGCATATGCGCATTGTGCAAGAGAATCTGTAAGCTACTCAACCTTGAAGCAAAGTCTTCCTCGCTGGTTCTCTGTATTGATTCATTTGTCATGATTTCTTCTTTATCTTTTCAGCAAGGGATCACACTTCTATTAATCAATCTCAGCGGCAACACTACTACTGAAGTTTTCGTTACCACTGCATCTGCCTTTGCTATAGCTTCAAAGCATTACATTCCTAGGACAAGGTTCAACCATGTACCTGGATTTCAAAGAACCCTTGCTTTTATGAGGGAAGAATACCACTTAACAGCTGGTGATGGGAATTTACACAGCCAAACCATGCTGCTGAATGGCAACATTCTGCATGTAGATTCAGAAGGGAAAATTCCTACACTCAAACCAATTGAAGTTGATGCATCACTACCAATAACAGTTACCCCATTTTCTATTGTTTTTGCCCACATTCCCTACTTTTATGCTCCTGCTTGTAGGTAGCTTATTGTTACATTATATACTGAGAGGATGGACTACTAAGTGGTCCATCCATTCTTAACATAGCTATAAGGCTATGAGGTTTGTAATTCAGTTTTGAATACCTTCAATCGAATAATAAATGAAAGGAGAAAAAAAAGAAGAAGAGGAAATGATTTACATAATAGTGGCAAGACAAAATTTGAATTTCAGATTTTTTTTCCCCCCTTTCATGTATTGATTTATAATTGTTCTGGCACTATCCTAGTTAAACAGCAGAGCATGATTGGACAAGGATGAGCAGGTAGGAGAAGTTTGATTTCAATTGAGGTGTGCATCATGATCATTGCTCAAAAAAATATGTGTGCCTCATGATCCTCATTATGGACCTATTCTTGATTGCAAATTGACCTCTATCCTAGTCACAATCTTGGTTTCAATATTGAGGTTGCTGATTCAGGTTTCCTAGTTCAAAATTTGATACCAACTTAATATCAATGTCAACTTTTGTCATGCTACCAATTTCTATCCAATTTAGAGGCTTTATATAAGGTTCTTGAACATGACTATTCCTTGGGTTAAATTAGTCTCAAATTAACCCATAACTCAAATATATACGTTCAAAGGTTGGTTAATCTAAACCACATACTTGTAGTTAGTAATGGATGTCTGGACCACGTATATAATATCTATGAAGGAATTATGAGCCATATTCCCATACGTAGACAATGATAGGCCAAGAAAAAACTGATCCATGCATTCATCCAAAACTTGTACGTCAAGGACTTTTATGCAGTTTCTTGTCAGCCACAGTAAAGCTAAGAAAGTAAAGAATTCTGATGGACTCCATGTGGATGTCCTCTAGGATTTGGGAGCATTTATAGGTGCCGTAGAGGTAGTGTAAATTTTCTCGTCCATGTCCAAAACGGATGATATCTCTCGGGATATGGATATGGATAGAATCTCTTGGCATACATTGAAGAGGTTCACTTTATGATAGGTTATAAATGGAGACAGGAGGGTTTAAACTTTACAACTCACCAAAATGTGTTTTTCTAGTCATGTTTAGTATCTTTGTGGTAGACACAATGGATACACTTTCAGCTTCATGCTATGCAGGAAAATGAAAGCAGAAAGGTAGAGGGAGAAGGGAAAAAAGACTTTTGAAAGGATGAAATCAAAAGACACATAAGAATTGACAGAATTTATCATACCGGACCACCAAAAAAAAAAAAAAAAAGGTGTGTGTGTGAGAGAGAGAAGCCAGTATTCTAAAATCAGTTGGATATGTTAGCAGCCCTAGGAGAACTCCAATCCTCTCTTGCTGGACTGTTGGAGGATAGCTTCGTCCCGTGCACCTTTCAAAGCTACAGAAAAGCTAACGGCCTTGCAAGCCTCACATATAGCCCAGTGCTCTGGAGCTCTTTCTCGTTAGTTCCTGTTCAACTTCATCATCTAACAAAATATTTTATGTTGGAGTTGTATAATATTTTTGAAGGACTAAAAAGTATTTTCTAAAAAATAAAAAAAATATTTTTTAAAAAAGTGTTTGGTAAAAAAAAAAAAATTTCTGATTTTCTACAAATCTGAAAATGTGGGAGAAGCTTCATTTTGGAGTTTTTTTCTCAAAAACTCTACTTGGCTGTCAGGAAGCCATTATAGATTTCAATGAAAGTTTTTTGGTGACCAAAATATCCATCAACAAATCACAGAATTATATTATAATTATTAAGTAATAATGAATTATTATATTATATTATATAGCTTTGAATTATTACATTATTATATTACAATGTATTATTATACTAATACATTACTCTGTTATATTTATTATATCATATTATATAATAATATTTTAATATATAATTAATATATTATTAGATTATATTATATTATACAGTACTATGCAATATTTTTATTATCATTTAATCATATAAAAGCATTTTCTTACTTCAGTTACTAAACAAACGTATAAATACCATTGCAATTACCAAACATCTTTTGCAATAAACAGTAATTTTCTAGCAAAAGTTTTCGATCCACAAGTTCTACCAAACCGCAAGCAAGGCACTCCCCTTCCTTGAATAGCTGTCATACTCTGATACTCATGTTTAGATCGAAAGGCAGCAAAGTGATTGATGTTGTCAAGAGGTGGTGCTTGTCCTTTTCCTCAAAGAAGAAAGTAAAGGTCAAGCACTGACCTCATTGCCAGGGACCATCCCTCTACTTCTCCCTCGCCATCATCACCAAGAAAGAAGATCCTAATATTCATTTAACACCACTCACGGTTCACTTTGCTTGTTCATAACTTCAGAAAATAAAAGCAAAACAAGGAAAAGCATATCCAACCGCATGATTGGCTCCTCAAAAAGAAGCATGAAATGCCTATTTCAAGTTCGCATCTTCCAACATCTTTAGCAGCTGAAGTGCATTTTGAACCTACTGTATGAAATTTTTCACCTCTAGGAATATAATATACCAGTATATCACAAGTGTAAGATTGTATTTGGACATCAAAATAATTATCCTAAATGGAAATTTTGAAGGATCACTATCAGTTATCATTTTTATAGCACACACAGGCAAGCATTTCACCGAAAACGTAAATTCCAAGAGCCTCTGTATCTAAACAAAACAGCAGAAAACCCTGAAACAGATAGTTTGTTGAAATTACTTGATTCCACTGAACAGCAAGTTTTCCCAAAGGCAACATTTGGCAGGCTCATTTTTATAATAAGCAAATTACATGTACTGAATTTAAGATGGCCGTTTACATAGATTCCTTCTTTAAAATGTGAATTGTTGAACCAGCCTTCTGACCAAGCAAAAAGACAGAATTAGCATTGCATGTTTTCGCCCTTATCCAGGCTCTATGTTAGTCACAATATCAATCTCAAAACTACCCCCATCTTGATTGCTCAAAAAAACTACTTCGGTTCTGTGTTACAGTTTGACACGCATATGACATTATGAGAATATAACATGCTAACCAAATTAAAAAAGCTCGAGGAAGGTAAGCCAAAATTTATATTTTTTCTATTTATAACACATCAAAAATCTTATTCAAGAGCAAAAATTAAGCATTTTATTTCTTAGTCTTGAAGTTGTTGAACAAGGATGATCCTGTATTTGATTGAAGCCTCTGTACAAAGTCCGGCAATATCTAGTCAACTGGCACTTCCACTTCCATTTTCAAGCCAGGTTTGCCAAGAATCTGAAATAAGACATGCACCATGAGCAAGAGGATAGCATGCATTAAAAGCAGCAGAGAACATCTTTATCGTTCCTTGAAGGACGGATATCAATAATATTGTGAAATTAATAGTATCAGGAGAAGAGATTGATAGTTGTTCTTTTGTGTGCTTGTGTGATCTCTCTGTTGCCATTCTTGTTATCTTGTTCTTGTTCTTTTGCCTTTATATTTTTTCCCCCTTTTTCTTTCCTAGTGGAGGAAAGAATAATGTATTCTGCACATGCTTTGCTGGGACATTTGCCAGGCTGTGCCTAAACTAAAAATTAGAACAAAAAAAAAAAAAAGAAATTAAAAGCCCTTTCTCTAATTAAAAAGAATATTTAGAAAAGGAGATCACTGGTGCTGTGCAGACCCGTGCAGGAATTAGCCCAGCACTTGAACCTTCCTATACTGATTTTATTTTTATAGATTTGGTTATCCCCAATGTAACTGGTTTTTGAAAAGAGGAGGAATGTTATATTGCAAGCTTCACATCATTTTGAAGCGTTCATGTCATCCAGCTGTTTAAAGACAATGTAATAGATGAAAATCTTACTGTCAGACAAATTATTAAGCTCCAAGATATGAACCATAAATCATGTACATAGAGAAACAGGAATGAATGAGTAAATCCATATATTTCATGAAACACTGCAGGATTTGCTCAAAATGCAAAAGCTTCATGATATATCTGTCAGTTCTCTTCGTGAAGATGATTGATCTACAACATCTATAGAGTGATAAAGAAAATCTAAGAAATTCCTGGACTTTTGGAGCTTGACACTGTATAAAGGAGTGGTCTGAAAGTCAGTCTACTCAGTGAGTTGATGATGCATTCCATTCACTCTTTGGAAGAAGAATATCAAATGGCTCTCAATGCTGAAGGAAAGATCAAATGGTCTTTCAGGAAGGGTGAGAATTCTAAGATGAAGGCAGCCATGCAGAACCAGGAAACTTCTGCAGCTACCTCGGGATGTCCAAACCCAAGTGATGGCCGTACAGATAAAGAGCATGGGAAGGCTACTGCTGCACAAAATTTCCAATGTCTCACATGTAGAGAGGCTGGACACAGCGCATATTAGTGTTCTACAAAAAGGCAGAAGTGAACTTAGCTGAAGATTAGCATGAAGAAGAAGAGAAAGAACCAATCTTAGATGAAGAACCTGAAGAGAAGCACTATGATGCTAATTGTGATGGAGAAAATATTGTGATTCGCCAGGTTGACCAGTGGTTGAGTCGCAATATTTTCTAAACTTATGGTTTGACCTATGGTAAGACGTGTTTTGATGATTGATTCTAGAAGTCATGAGAACACACCATCTAAAATCATGAAACAAAACTGAAGTTTGCACCTGAGTCCCATCCTAAACCTTACAAGATGTCATGGCTGATGAAGGGAGGTGAGATTAATGGTCACAGAGAAGAGCTTGATTAAATTTTCCATTGTTAAGTATGAAGATGAGATTTATTTTGGTATATCCTTGGAAGGCCCAGGCAATTTGATTGAAATGCTCAGCATGATGGAAGAAAAAAATACTTATTCTCTTGTTAGAAATGGGGAAAGGTGCTGAATCCATCCAGGAATGTTCCTCCTAATGTGCAAACCAGAAGCCAAATCAGCTTGCTATCTTGCAAAACTTTTGAGTACGAGGGAGAAGGTAGCATATGCCGTGGTGACTATGGGAGAAGCCAAGAAGGTAACAAACAGATTCCAGAAGAAGTTTCAAGCTTGCTGGACAGATTTAAGGGCTTAGTTCCAGATGAACTACCTGCTGGTTTGCCTCCATTCCGCAATATCCAACATCAGATTGACTTTATTCCAGGTGTTGGACATCCTAACTTGCCTCATCATAGCAGCCACCCAAGACAAGTTGATGAATTAACTTAAAATACGGCTGATTAGAGAGTCCAAAAGTCCTTGCCCTGTTCTTGCAATTTTAACTCCCAAGAAAGCTGGAGCATGGACAATGTGCATTAGTATGGCCGTAAATAGGATGACTGTGTGACAGAGATTTCCAGTTCCATGGCTTGATGACATGTTTGATTTACTTTCTGGGGAAAAAAATCTTTTCTAAGATAGACTTGCATGGTGGCTATCATCAAATTTTTTATTAAACATGGTGATGAGCAGAAAACAGCCTTTAAAACTGAAGGTGGGCTGCATGAATGCCTTGACATGCCATTTGGATTGTCCAACGCTCCATGTAGTTTTATGAGTCTTACGGTTCAAGTTTTGACGAAGCTTATTGGCAGATTTGTTGTCATGTATTTTGATGAGATTTTGATCTATATCCAGGATAAGAACCAACACTAAAAGCTATTGGCAGAAGAATTCCAGTTCTTATATGACAATCAGTTATATATCAACCTAAAGATGTGTTGCTTTGACTGACAAACTTTTAGACTATGTTGGAACTGCAGAAGACATTCAGGTGGATGATGAGAAGATTCAGGCTACTCTTGGTTGACCAATTCCTAAAAGCTTCGCTGATGTTTGAAGCTTTCATGCTTGATCTTCATCATATCGCTGTTTCATGAATAATTTCAGTACTATAGCTGCTCGATGGATGTCTTAAGGAAGAAGGAATTTCAATGGACAAGTGATGCTGAAAAGAGTTTGCAATTTCTGAAATACAAGCTTGTTGAAACTCCGGTGTTTCCTTCCTGATTTCACAAAGACATTCCAGGTTGGATTTGATGCTCTTAGTGCTGTTCTAATGCAACAAGGAAAGCCAATTGCCTATTTCAGTGTAAAGCTTAGTGATTCCAAGCTGAAATATTCAACTTATGACAAAGAAGTATGTACTGTGCTTCAACCTTCAAGCGTTACAGCATTGGGAGCATTATCTCATTGGAGTTTAATTTATTCTCTAATCTGACCATAAACCTCAGATTTCTCAAAGCACAAAAAAAGCTGAATTCTCATCATGTGGATTGGGTATCTCACTTTGAAAAAAATTCTTTGTTTTCAATCATAAATGTGGTTCTCTAACAAGGTTGCGGGTGCCTTAAGCAAAAGTACAACTTGCTCACTAATCTTTCTTATTAGATCTATGGATTTGATCTCCTACCAGAATATTATGCAGAAGATCTGATATCCACTAAAGTGTTGCAGGACTTAGATGAAGGAAAAGGCAGGAATTCATGATCATGAATGGCTTTCCTTTTCAAAGGAAATCGGCTTTGCATACCTAAAGGTTCACTTAGAATATTTGTCATTGAAGAATTGCATGCAGGTGGAGTTGGTAGACACTTTGGAAAAGACAAAACAGAACCATTTGTGAAGGAGTGATACTTTTGACCTAACTTATAATGTGATGTAGCTTGGATTGTGCAAAGATGTTTTGTATGCCAAAGGACCAAAGGGAGTACACAGAATACAGGTTTATACCAACCTCTTCCTATTCCATAGTTAACTAGAGAGGATCTATGGAATTTTATTCTTGGTCTGCCTACAATTCAGAATGGACTCAATTGCATCTTTTTTGTTATCGATCAATTCTCTAAAACGGCTCATTTTATACCTCATAAGAGCTTTAACAATGCTTCTCATATTGCCATTTATTCTTTCAAGAAGTAGTTCATTTACATGGTGTTCCAAGGTCCATCACTTCAGATCATGATATTCAATTTGCTAGTCACTTTTGGAGAAAACTTTGGAGGCTTTTGGAAACTAAATTGCAGTTTTCTAGTGGCTATCATCTGCAAATTGATGGCCAAACTGAGGTTGTGAATAGATCTCCTGGAAATCTGTTGAGAAGTTGGATTGGCAACAATCCAAAGAGACCAGAGTTTGTTGACTCTCTTCATTGGTCTGCTAAAATGACTACTTTTGAAGTAATCTATGACAGAAATCCTCATCATGCTTTGCACTTATTGTCATTGGCAAATTAGTCTAGAGTAAGCATGGAAGTTGAAGATTTGTTGCTCACGTCAAAAGTATTCATGATCAGGTAAATAAGCAACTGAAGCAGTTCTAGGAACTCTACAGGCCTCATGCTGATATCCACAGAAAAGAGGTTGAATTTCAGCAAGGTAATCTGGTTATTGTATATCTCAGAAAAGAGAGATTTCATGTTGGAGCTTATAACAAGCTCAAGAAAAGAAAATCTGGGCAAAATTCTAAGAAGTTGGGATCAAATGACTATTGCTTAGAATTTCTGGAATTTGACAATCAGTCCTTTCTTCACTATTACTACAGTGACAAGGATAGGGTTTCATTCTGCTTCATGCAAAGTCCTCCCTCAAAGCCACTTACTGTCTAGACATGAGCTTTATCACTACACGTCACGGCATTTACACTCAGTATTTGGTTCACTGGAGAGGCAAACCAAGTTCTGAAGATGCATGGAAATCAGCTGAAGAACCAATGAAGATGGATGAGTTGTTGTGGAAAGACTTGACTTCAAAATTGAGGTCAATTTCTTTTCAAGCTAGGAGAATGATGCAGAAGCAAAATCTGATGACATGCAATACAAATCAGAAAGCTATTAGAAGAGTCCAAGCTGCAGATTCTGCAGCCTTGACTTTATTTTGAGACATTACTACTTAGTTGTTTCAATTTATTAACATTTGGTAACTTGGACTGTCTCTCAATGTGTCTGGCCCCTTAGTAAGTTGTAATCTCAATGAAAAAATGTCTAGCATTTATTGCAGGCAGTGTAATAAGGGTCTATCTTACTATAATTATCAATGAAATGAATTCCAAAGCCTTTTGAATCAGAAAATATTTTCTGCAAGTTTCTTGCTAGTTGAGTGGGTGAATCCTCCCACCAAATCAAGCATATGGCTCAGTCACATGAGTGGCTCTGTGATTGGCAAATTAAATGGTGCCTGTTCCCCTGGTCAGTGATTCCCAGGATTAACTTCTTTCGATTTGGTTTAGACATCCCTGTAGGCTTTCAGCCTGCATTGAAGAGTCCATGTGGTCAAGCCAGCCCGATCCCCCAAGAGGGGGGAAAAAAAAAGAACTCTCAAGGTCTAGTTTTCATACTGCAGGGATCAAGCCCTGTGACAACCCCATGCTCTCCTTCCTTCTCCCAACTCTCTACCTTCCTTCTCTTGGATCTATCTTACGGATCCAGCAAGATCTGGCCAGGTATTCCTGAACGGGACTTTCTTTAAGGACTGGGCTGGATTTCCTATAGGAATCGGGCTTCTTAGCCTGCCCAGCCAATTTTTTCTAAAGGCCCATCCTAGTCTTGACCCAGATCCCATCGATTGGCCTGTTGGACTGTAGGATGAAAAAAAGGGCTATGGAGCTTTTTCTTTCCTTCTTCCACAAGATTTGGGCTGGAGAGGGATATGGGCCTTACTTAAACAGGCCATGTAATCGACAATCTAATGGGAAATCCAGCTCAATCTTGCTGGATTTCCCAAACTAGCCCTAAATGGGATAAAACTCGTACAGTGACACAAAGAGGACAAGCCTAGTTCAAGATAATATTGTAGAGATACTGGAGAATTGCGGGCATCTGCAAGTGGACTACAATATATTTCTCCCTCATTGCCCACTCATCACATTGAACTGCATAGTCTTACAACATGCTAAGCAAGAGACCAGCATGAGTACCAGACTGATTATTATTGACTTAATAGTGCACAGATTGACGTCTTGATTCATCCAAGCCATCATGTCCAAAAATACACCAACTCAAGAAAGTCTTAAGATCATAGAGAACCCGTAGAAGTTGATTACATGCATATTCTAAAAGCAGGAAGCAGACTTTCTTGCAAAATGTGGCTGCCAAATTAAGTAGCAAAGTTAACGAGCTTCTGTAACAATCTGCATTATAATTGTGCACATGTGCACTATGTACAAATGCATGCTTCCACACAAATATACAAGCACATATGCGACAACTATGATAGCTTATGCCATGTTTAATCCACAATTATAAACATGATGACTTATGTCATGTTTAATACATGTTCCACTAGCATGGCCGCTAGCTTTTTGCCGCTTGCAAGTCTAACCTAGTGACAGTAGCAAATGGTCAAGCTGGTCAACAATATTAATATGAACTGCAGGCCTCATCTAAAGATTAAACTGATTAAAGATCAGAAAAGGGCGGGGGAGGAAGGAGGGAGGGGGAGAGAGAGAGAGAGAGAATGGTGGGGGCTATGGAATTTTCTTCCGAGATCTTCAACTTTAGTTTAAAGAGTTTAGAAAAAAAGATAAGAAGGTTGATAAAGGGTAAGTGGATGGTTGAGATCAAGGATTTAACAATCAAGGTATGAACTTGTAGCAGTCATCAGCCTGCACAGCATGTACCATGGTAAGGGCTATAAAGATTTGGCATGAGCTGGTTCGAATACCCCCCCCCCCCAACTCTGAGTGTGTGTGAGTGAGTGAGTGAGTGAGAGAGAGAGAGAGAGGAAAAGGTTATCAGATTGGTTCAGGTCAATATGGATCAGTATGGAGTTAGTTTGCTTGCAGAACCATCTTGAAGGGTGTCCTCTATTGATTCATGGCCAAGATGGTACATGCCAAATGATATGTGGCTGGTCTGGGTGAAACTTAATCCTCAATTTTGGATCACATATATACTCTAAGAATCCACTTAGATTAACCTTGTATATGGTTCAGATCAGAAAGAGAAGAGATGCATGAAAACAAGTTGGCTCATTTAAGACAATACGGCATTCAATAATCTGATTTTCAAGGCATGATAATGGTGACAGATGATGCACAAACATTGACCTCAATATTGTAAATTAGCAAGTGCAGACACACACATTTGCTAGACAGATACATGTCTCCCTTGCCCCCAATTCATATCATTTAATTTTGACATACTTTAGAAGGTCTTAGATATGTTAAGAAAGAGATTAGCACATTTACTAGACTGATATCATGTTTAACTCAAAATTGTTTGTTGACTGGCGTAATGAGTCAGCCAAGATACCACGTCTGACAATATACCTTCTCAAGATAGTCCTAAAATTATAAAAGAATCAGAGGACCAACATTAGCACATTCTAAGAGTAAGAAGCAAATTAGCAGACTTTCTTGCAAGAAAGAAGCTGAAAAATTTAGTGATAAAACTAATTATAAAGTCAATTGCTTTAAGAATTTGTGTTATAGTTGTACACACGTTTATTTATACACTAGCATGTGTTCCCATACATAAACACGCTCCATACATGTCTAGCTTATGGCATGTCCATATGTTCCATTGAAGCGGTGATGCTTGCAGATCTAACCTAGTGATAAGAGTAATGAGCAAGCTGAATAGCAACATTAACATGCACTCTGGTGGGCTTCATCTAGAAGTTAAACTATTGACAGTAAAGAGCAAAAAGAGAGAAAAAGCTCGCTATGGGATTTGGAATTTTCTTCTCAGATGTTTTGCTTTTGAAAATGGTGGTTTTGTTAGTGTAGAAAAGGATATGAAGGTTTAGAATCTCACCTATGAAATTAAGGTAAATAGTCAGGATCACATATATAATCTAGGGTCCAAGTGTCCAACTTACATTAAGCTTATGAATGGCACAGATCAAAGATTTGAAAGTTTAGTTTCTGTTTTGGACAAGTCTATGGTGTTGAAGTTCTGATAGTTTTGGCGGTTTGACAAATTTCACCACAAGTTTTGGAGTTTTAGTAAAAAAATAAAGAATTTTTTAAAAAAAAATAATGACAGAACAGAGGAAAATTACAAGAATATAAAAACAAGGTTATTTCTCATTTCATAATACTTTATGTTATTCGAGCTTTCTATTTATGTAGTTTCAACAATTTTAGACTAAAGTTAATATTACATATAAGTAAAATTTATTAAATATATTGGTATTTTGTGTTATGTAGGTAATTATTTTTGTTCCTTGAACCTTGGTTGTTTGAAAATTCATTATGTTTAAGCCTTTTAGTGCTTAGTACATTAAATGTTTTCATCATTTTTCAGTAGAGCTTACAATTTACAAACATATTGAATTTGGATGTTTCTTTCTCATATTTGTGATTAAGTCACTGCTCAATCAAATATATGTGGTCATAGAATGTTATATTTATTTTATATGGAAAAGGATGTCATTCTTGTAATGTATCTTGTGTTTAGATATTCATGTTACCCTTTGCAAAGTACTATAATAAAGGCCTTTTAGAGGCCAACCATCCATCAAGGTTTATCCTTTAATCCAAGAAAAAGAATGAAAAATTATCGAAAAATGATAGTATGTAGCCTATGTGCTTATATAAATAAAACGAATAACCACAATATGATAGTAAATACCAGAATAAAACTTAATCACTTAATACTAGTTTTGACTGAAACTGAATGAAATTGTCAAAACTGACAGAAACCTGCACTAGGGGTTAGTTTTAGTTCAGTCTCAACCGAAAAGGATTTGTTTGAGTCAAAACTTAAATCCTTGTTTCGATCAGAAAAGGAACAGATCCATTGAAAAGAATTGTTTCAATTAAGACATTCATTTCTTAATGGTTTGATTTTCCAATGCATGGTAATGATGACTGATAATGCATGGGTATTTGACCTTAACATTGTAACTAAGCAAGCACACACAAGTTAATAGCTCCACAAAACACAGCCTAAGCTCCCGTGGTGCTTGCATGTGGAGATGTAGACACATGAGCTTATTTAAGTAGTATATATTATATGACAGCTCCCCGCAGCATGCATGCATGCACATGTGCCTTTATATGCAGGTAACAAAGTATAGCATTAGAAGACTTCTCCTAAATAGAAGGATACACAAAAGTGTTCTGATAATATATTGTAAATGTGCAAGTTCAGGACTGATACAAAATATGAACTTTACACATACTCATTAAGACTTCCTCTTGATAGAGGAATTGATCAAAATTTCATTTTGACATAAAAAGAAATTAGCGTTTTTCCAAGGACTCATGATGACTTCATCATCCCATGCCATACACATGCAAATGCAAGACCAACACTTTGGCAAAGAATGAAAATCACTTTTTTAGACAATCTTAAGTAGCACATGCAAGCATAGATGCACAACTATTAATCGCATAACAGTATAGAATATGAGATTAACCAAGAAAATAGAAAATCATCCATTTCCAAGAAACATAATCAACCAAACCTGTCGCGATTTTTTTCCAAACCAACCTTGCAATTTTGAATATGTAGAAATTAATTAAAAACAAATCAAATAATAAAACAAAATGACTACCTTAACAAAATCTTCCAACAAAAGTGAACAATTTCTTGAGTAACCAGCCTCCTCCAATACCTGGCTCAGAACTTTCTGAAAAGCAAAATAAGAAGATACAGTTGTCAGGAAGTCTTAATATGCATTTTTAATACCACCAAAATTTTTCTTTCTATGCACCTAAATGTTAAGCCCTGTTTGTAGCTGTAAGCCTAGCAGCTGCTATGTCAATCAATTTCCCTACAACACTGATGGGTGGTAAATTATGAATTTTACTACAAATTATTTCTAATTTACCCAAAATCAAGACACAAATCTAAATGTGTTGAGTGTACTCAACATATATATATATATATATATATATATATATATATATATATATGACAACAACAGAAACAATGCTAGGAAAGTTTAGAACTATAATGAAAATAAAAACCTTCGGGACCAAAATATCACCTCTCTCTGCTCCTCAGACATGAAAGATCCTGTCAAATCACGAAGCACCTCCAACAAGTCTTTGAAAGTCACTTTTCCCTTACCATCAATGTCATACACCTTAAATATCACTGTTTCAGACATCAAACCATCAAACAATTCATATTAACCCATTCTTCGGCCACAATCTTGCCACTTAAAAACACCTTTTGAAACAGAAAACCACCGACTGACAGCTAAAGATTACATTTTGAGTCAAAAAAAAAAGACCAATCGACAACTAAAGATGACATTTTGAATCAAAAAAAGATAAAAAAGGGGGAAAAACCACCAATTGACACTAGATTCTCACATTCTATCTTCTGCTCGAGGGTGGCTTTCGAGCTGAATGTTGAAAGAAATGCCACAAAGTCCTTAAAGTTCAATCCATCGACCATCTTTAGCAACCTCTGCAACGAAGTTTCAAAAAAAAATAGAACTTTGATAAGAATCCAGACACGAAGAGACTCAATATCGCAACTTTTGGAGGAGGGCTCAGTCATGACACCTGGGAGAAGGGGTTGAGGGCGAATTCGGGGATGGAGAGGAACTCGTCGGCAGAGATGAATCCCTTGGCGTTACGGTCCAGCTGGCAGAATCTCTGGTAGAGGGAGACTATCTCTTGCAGCGAGACTAAACCAACTCAATGGATTCAGAATAATAAAGAGAGAAGAAGAGAAAAAAGATGAGAGAAGGTGGGAAGGCGTACAGAGATAGTTGCAGTGCTCCTGGACTTCCTCTATATCGTATTGGGTCAGCATCGACGAGGCGTTGCCCATTTCGATTGCCCTCTCCTCTCTATCTCTCTCGCGCCGGGGGGGGGGGGGGGGGGAGTTGGGGAGAGATGGGAGGATAAAGAGATAGGTGTAGGAAGGGAAGAGGATCGGATGTGGGCTTCTGGTTGGCGATGACGACGATGGGGATTTGGTGGCGAAGGGGGCCGATGGGATCTATCAAGCCTTTCTTTTGGCGGTTGGACGTTGCGAGGGCGACCCAGAGGGAGAGAGAGTGAGAAGGTGGAGGGAGGGGAAGAGATGGGCTCGTCGATCTCGTCTCTTTCCGTAGAAAAGAAGTGGGGCGAAGGTGTTGCGTGCCGAGGACAAAAAAGATATCACAGAACCCTACACATTTCTCTGTCGTGATGTCGCAGAAAAAACGAAAAAGAGGCTGGAGATAGAGGCCAAGAGCCTCTCTACACCATCGGCTCATCCAATTTAAGTGTCCAAGCTGGTGCATCCGAGAGAGTACTTGTAGATGTTCTTTGTAGGATAAGTTTGAGGTACATGCCATCCCCTTTATTGTTTACCCAATGTTTTAAGATTCATATATACAACCCTTCGTATGTGTAGAAAATGACAAATGGATGATTGTACACAAGAAAACTAGGAGTAATGATGCAATCTTTCGATAAATATTGGTTTATTTGACTATTTAATGTTCTGATGAATGAATCAAGGAAAAATGGTCCCTTAGTTTAGTTGATTGCAGCATGGGTGTCATATCTTGGACCTAAATTCATGAGCCAGACATACAGCAACCATCATATATTTATATAAAACTCTTTTCGCAAGCATACAATGCATTCTATCATAAGTCATGTAGGAGAATAAAAGTAAATAACTAAGTTCAAACATTAAATTTAAGCGGCTAAATTCAACCTTCAATATTTCACAAAGTCCAATAATATCCAAATTATGCTTTTAATTTAAATTATGCTTTTAAATGATGCTTTTAATTTAAATTCCTCGTTAGCATACATTAAATTTCAAGAAATCTTAATCTAAGATAAAGAAATCAAAATTATGCTTTTAATCACTCTCCTATAAGAAAATTCCATATCAAACTACTTCTTTGAATCTATAACATAATAAAATATAAAATAATAAGATGGACGGCATAATAAATAGTGAATACTTTAATTTGATAAATCAAGTAACAAGATAGATAATAATTTACAAAAAATTAGCGTATGGAATGCATCACTTCAATAACCAGATCTAGATATTAAAATATTGAGCATGCAAATCCAGTCCATCTCAAATTTTAAAACATTTATAAGTCAAATTTTGTGAAAAGATCAAGTTCAACTCATTAGTCATAAGCTATGATCATATTATTCTTGTGGTATTATTTTTTTCATGATATTGTGCATCTTTTTGTGGTAAAGTCTTTCAAGATAAATCACATGGTAACATTTAACCCCATTGGTTACGTCTTTTGTCAATATTTAACTCCCTTGGTAGGACTTTTGAATGCACCACTTTTACAGCATATTGCTCCTTTTGCAGTGTAAATCCTTCGTAACCGAATACCAAAGTTTAACCTTTAGCAGGGCTCTTAACATAATCAAGTTAAGAGTCCAAAAATATCTCAAATTAAAATTTTTTTTCATAAAAGCATACTTCATATTCCAATTAGAAAAATACATAAAACTATACGATATTAAAATCAATTGAGCATAAGTTATGACAAAATCAAAACCATCAACATTACATTATCTAATATTCCCGAAAATGATATATTTAATAATAAAATACTATACATAAAAATACATAAATCATGAATATTATGACTTAGAATTTATTAATATAAATATTTAATAATTATCGATAAAATCTAGAAAAGTGAAGTACCTATAAATCACATTAGATTCTAACTCTAGGATAAGCAACTCCCTCGAGATCAGCTACATTAGAGTTCAAATATGAATGGCTTACTTCTAGTGCGGTCTTGGAACTCAAATAGAAGCTTACATTCATTTTTAGGTGCCTAATTAACATGCAACTGTTGTTCTACATGGCCATGTTCATGAATCTAAAAAGACTCATAAGGGGGAGTTGCAGCCTTAATTGATCCATGAACGGAAGAAGTTCTTGAGAAAGAGGATTTGACAAGACTTCTTTAGCAGCAGCCATATCCTAATTAAATAAATTCTGGGTTGACAACAATTGCTTTTTTTCCTAGGGAGGATGTTGGCAGAATGGGAGAAGATGATGCTGAGGATCCTAAGATCGTAAGCAGGGATGGCAGCACTTGATGATAGCATTCTCGTCGCACTCTAGGATCTCCAACCATCCGGCCTGCTCGAACCTCATCCAGAGCTAGGCTTTGGCTTCTTGGCACTCCTTGGCTCCTTGAGGGGCGGCAACCCCTAACGGAGCCAACGCTAGCATGACAACAAGGAGAGATTGGGAAGGACTCTGAGGGCGGGAGAGAAAAGAGGTGTCATACCTCTTCTCAGCGAGCTTAGGAGTGCGGCCACTATGAGAGTGGCGAATGGTGACAAAAACTCAAAGAAGCAATAGGAAAGGAGAGAGAAAAGCATGGGGTGTCACGAGGATATGGATAGAATTTTTATAGTCTGCAGCTTTCCCACCCCATTAGAGTCCGAGAAACTTTTTATACACCGCCTGCGTGCCTTTTCAACATATATTTAATATTTATAATTTTATTTTTTTATTTAAAATTTTTAATAATAAAAATATATATTTTTTAAAAAAAATTATGACATATAAAAAGTCAAAATTTTTTTACAGAATATCATAAAAAAGAAAGAATATTTTCATCATTAAAAAATTATGATATCACAATATATATACAGAATATCATAATTTTTTTTAAAAAAATATTTTCATTCTTTATAATTTTAAATTAAAAAATAAAATTACGAACATTAAATAGGTATTAAATGCATATTGAAAAGAGGTAGCTACATGGTCTAATAAAATGAAGTTGTGCACACCACGTTAGATTTTTTACACCGCAGATGATATACAAAAATGTTTTTTGAAGGAGGTGGACCTTTGAGGTGGATATTTGATCAGAACTCGAATAGGACTTTGCCTCTTTTTATTTTCCCTGATGCAGGCCTTTGAGCGCTATTTAGGCATTAGGCCATGGGCCAAAAGGTTGGGCCAAACCCAAATTAAACTTCAAGTTGGTCAAATAGACCAGGCCCGATTCATTTTGGACTGAACATTACAATTGGAATTATGAGCAGAAGGTCACTCTTGAGTTGTTTACCCCTTTTTATTTGACCCCAAACCCTAACCTGGTATTATCTAAGATAACTTCTTAAATTTTTTTTTTTCTTACTCAATTAAGTACTCCAATAGAAGTGAATTTTAAAATATTTACCATGTATTGCATGTGGATATTTGCATTGAGATATAAGAATTGATAAATTTAATTGGAAGTCGATTCTAAAAGGTTTACATCCAGAAGCATTTTATATTTGCCCAAGCATAAAATTATCAAAATATGTTTAGACCTAACCTCAAGGTTGATCAATAAGATTCAACAATAATTTGCTCGATATAGCTTTAAATATTTAGACCTAATCTGAACCTGACTAGAAAGCAGATCTCAGCTAATCTAAACCCTCAAAATGATGGTTCGGATCAAGGTCTAATTCTTAAATACAAGCCAATTCAGTTGGGGCCAGTGTCAAGCTGGACCCTGACCCAACTCAACCCGCAAGCATCTCTAGTACAAAACCATGTAAGACACAAACCCTCGTGATCTTGCTTGTCACCATGCTGGAGCATCCTAATTTGGACGGTCGTGAAGGAACACATGAACGGTTGGTACATTAGAAGTCGATATATTAAATTGCGCGGGCATCAGGGGAAGTCAATGGTGTCATGATGGCTGAGGGGGAGGAGAAGAAGGAGAGGGAGTTGGGAAGGAAGCTGGTTCAGGAGTTGTCGGAGACCGGCCAGGAGCCGCCCATCCGCTACATCCAGAGAGCGGAGGACCGTCCGATCGCTCCTCCACCGCCGTCCTCCACCGTCCCCGTCGTCGATCTCCATCGCCTGCTCCAAACCGACGGCCAGGATGAGGCGGCCAAGCTCCGCTCGGCCCTCGAGTCCTGGGGTCTATTTCAGGTAATCGCCATGTGCCTTCGCCTCTCAGACTTCCTCCTTTTGTAGGGCTGGAGTTGAAGAAAACCTCGAGCGAGTTGGATGGATTAACTCGCTTGAGGGTGATGACAACCCAACTATTCCGGTTGAGCGGTCGGGATTGGATCTTTGTCCCGACTGGACGCTCATGATTCAATCGAGCTCAACAGAGGGACGGCCGAAACCGTTCGATGTGTTTGACGGAAACAACGGTTCAAAAAGCTTCCTCATTTTCCATTTCAGCCCTAAAGATTTATTTGAAAAATAAATGGTGACTGTTATAACGGCCATTGTAAATAATTCTCTTGCCAAGTGGCATGAGAGAATTAGTGCAACTCAAGGAAATTGTTGCCAAACACCAAGTTTGTTTGAGCATGGAGTTGCTAAATATGCATGATTAACTTCTTATGTGCGCTAAATAAGCACTGCGAAGCATTTTCCAAAGATAATAACAGAAAAATTGCTCGCTGTTTTCTGAATAACTGTTTTTTAAGCTGCCGTAAAGTTTTAAATTTTAAGAAATATTCTTTTTTTTTTTTTCACATCAAGAAACAATAAAAAATGTTCCATAGTGATCATTAATTTGTTATTATTGCTATATAACAGTCACTATAGGGATGATCGTTACGGCAGAATAACATATTGATAATGACCATTATTTATAATGCTGTTATTAATGATTAAAAAGAGGCTCTGATTCAGATGGAAACCACACATCCTCTTGTTAGGCCTTTGAAATCATTATATTGAGCAGTATTTTGGAACTTCGATCTCAGCAGAGATATCAATTGATATTGTCAGTAAACTGCAACCTGTCAATTATATATAAATTACGTACCAAGTTTTGTTATTTCAGCCGAATAAGAAAGACCGATGTTCCTCAGGAGTTTGTCTAATTCACTATCAACACATTGGCCAAGATTCTTTTAATCTTTATTTTACTATTTCAAGTTAGGTCTTCTAGTAACTAAATTTTAGAAGCATGCTTTAGATCATAGACAATCTTGTTTGCAATATCCTGGCAATGTTTTGGTTATTGTTTATCAGCTAATAATATCAGAGCATCACAGTCCTACTAGAATTATCGATGCATGTGTAGACTTGGCCCCTCATGCTTGAATATGAAATTCCTTTAGCGGTGCTTGTTGAGGCTTGTCCTGGTGGTTACACCCCTTTGCTTGACAAACAACAGTTTTGGGTTCAATTCTTGGGTGGTGCGACCCACTTTGCTTAACAACCAAAGGTTTCGGGTTCAATTCTTAAGTAGTGCATCCGAAAAATGTAAACCTGGATAATTGTAGTGCTAGGGAGTCCCCTTCCCCTTCTCTCAAAAATGCAATCTCATGAGCATGTTTCGTTGAAGCCTAATGATTCAATTTGGGTCCAAGGTTTCAAATCCTGTGGGATAGGTCTACTTCAATTTTTTCATGGAATGGAATGCGCTGCTGTCCTACCCCATCCAAATACTTGAGATAGGGGATGTCCCAAGATGGGCTTGGGATGCTAGGACGATGGCCGCATAGTTCTATCCCAACATATGGGATGCTATTCTTTCCCGATATCCTGTAGGATGTCCTGCCGGGACTTGAATTCTTGTTCGGGTCCTTCATTGAATTGTTTCGAGTTGCTTGATAGAGCCCTCATATCTTACTGTAGCAACAACTCCTTGCGAGTGCAAATCTGGGTCCTCTGCAACACCCAAATTTTATACCAGACTTATTGAGTAGATCAAGGATTTTATGCTGGAAATCCTTTTCCAATAGCCTCTTGGATGCTATTGTTGATTAATAATTACTTCTTGCATTGAGAAACAACACAATCAATTAAAATACACTACCTTCTCTGTCATGTTGTAATGAGAATAAAGAGAAAGAATAACAATCAAACTAGAGCAAAACATGGCTAAAATTTAAAATTATTATCATCTGAATTGTTGCTAATTTGCAGAGATATCAAGGATCATGGAAATTTCTTTATAATATCATCACATGCATGATGGTGACGTCCATGTAGTTTTACAATATAACAAAAGACACAAGGAAAATATAAATTGTGACAAAATGGAAAAGAGGCTGGGATATTTTGGTGTTTGTCTGGAATCAAATTAGATGCTGTTCAGAAATGAAGCTAAACATGCAAAGAGATCACTCACAGCATCCAATTCTTGGTGAGGACTAGATTAGATCTGCTTCAAAACCAAAACAGAAACTTATCCCTGATTTTCAGGTTCTACAGCTGAAGTTAGAGTTGTCTTAATTATTTGTATTTCTTCCTTGGCATATTTAGGCATGAGATGGTTTTTTCTGGTCTTTGCCGGTTTCCTATGTGCTTCTCATTCTCTTATTGAAAAGCAGGTCAGGCTTTTCCTGGCCATTCCTCAAAAATCATTATACCACTGTTTACATCAGTTGACATTGTAAAGTGCCAATGGAGAAAAACATGAATGATTTGCTATTTCAGTTGCATTGAACAGGTAAATGGTAATAAGAAATGACCATTAGAAGGTAATGGTACAAAAATGGCCCCCTAATTTGGCTGACATCATCTATAAGCTTTTACCATGAATAAATGGATTTAAGTAGAAAACTTAATGAGTCTTGCTGCTGTCATGTGACAAATTGTTCTTCTGGACCTAATTTCCCTTGAAGAATTTCAATTCTGGGACATATGTTTGGTTACCCTCCACTTTTAGGTCTAACAATTAGTGCTAGTCCTAGATTCTTTAATTTTTTATTTCCTCCACTTGAAGATATGTTTTTTTAGCACGCGTTAATCAGATAATGCCTCTCTTTGGAACAATGATGTGCTTACTGGGGTTGCAGGAGCTCATTATGGGGCACTTGGTTGTTATGTTTAAAAAAAAGTACCTGTTTATGCTCAGATAGTCTATTCGATGTTTTACTTTCGGACACCAAATTTCTATATATGTTTCTCTAAAAAGAAAATATCTATTCATGTAATTGGTTTTCATGCCAGATAGCTTTTTTTTTCCTTTTTTGAGGAGTCATGCCTGATAGCTTTAACTTAGTTAATAGATCTTCCAATATTTATCTGCTCCAAGGATCAAGAACCAGTGCTAGCAACTGAACTACTACGAGCCAGAATTGGTTAAAACACATATACCTTAATGTTGTTAAATAAATATTATAGACATTATTTGCTTCAAAAATTGAGCAACTTCTACCAGCTATGGAGCTATCATTCATCATAATTTCATCATTCATTTTATTAGAGTCTAAATATTGATGTGTCAAACCATTTACCTGGGTTCATACAAAAGAATTATATAAACACAAACTGCTTTTCTGGACAAATGCTTCCATGTCTCATGTGTGTGGGTGTGGGGGTGAGAGAGAGAGAGAGAGAGAGAGAGAGTGAGAGAGTAATGCTCCAGCATTCCTACATATTTTTTTCTCTTAAATAGCTCAATTTGTGCATAAACATTTCTGTGAAAATGCGCTGATGAATAATATATTTTTTTGTATTCTTCAGGCTATTGGCCATGAGATGTCAGTTTCATTCTTGGATGAAGTGCGAAATGCAGCAAGGGAATTCTTTCAACTCCCAATGGAAGCAAAGCAGAAATACAAATGCTTAACAAAGGGTAAATTAGAAGGGTATGAGAGTGACCCCATTGCATCTGAAGACCAAATCCTTGACTGGTGTGATCGCCTATATCTCATGGTACAACCAGAAAATGGGAGGAATCTAGCCCTTTGGCCAGCGAATCCCCACTCGTTCAGGTGTTTATTGCTGTTTTACCTTCCAAATACAGTACAATACATTGTGCTTTGACAAAGGACAGTTTTCTCAACCCTAACAGATAGGAATTAGCTATGGAGAAAGTCCACCACTTTAATTATGAAACAGCTTATTGATGCATGACCAGAAGAGGAATGCCAGCTAGCCAACATTACCAGATTCACAGAAAACTACTTGAAAATAGATGGTAGAACTTTGTGGCCAAAGTCTATTGACTGCAATCTAAAATATTTCAACAAACTGGTCCAACTACAAGATAAGAACAGAGACACAAACAAAACCTGATTATGAATAAAGAAGGCCAAATTTAATCCCCCTTGAACCTGTTTTCACTGTTGTACACTAGTTTCCTGGTTGAGTTGCTGCTGCCTCTAGTTGGTCTTGTACATATGCAGTTTATATCTAAGGACTCTCACTAATTATAAAGCTTCTCCCATGCTACATCTAATATTTTGCATCTCTGGTTATTCAATCTTGTTTATTTTACATATTTGAGAAATTAAATTCTGACAATCAAATTACACATCCCACCTATTTCATTTCTTTGTTATCATCTTGCTTATTTTAAAATAAATTGCTGCCTCACTAATGTCCATTCTGCCAAACCCGCAAAATTAGTTGATTCAATCCCTGAAATATTACTCTTTAGATTTGATTTTTAAAGTATCAGGAAAAGTAGACGATCACTGAAAAATGAAGTCAGCAGATAAGAAGATACCATTCCCATGGTGAGCTGATGAGGGAAATGTCAAGCTATCTTGGAACTTGCTATATAGATCATCTCATCAGTATAGCAAACTCTTACTAGAGGGAAAACATCAAAGGTGTCTGAATGTTAGGATTTAATCTATCAAGGATGTATGAATGCTTTGGTATCCTATACTTTAGCACACCATGATTGATGAAGTTTGAGAGGTCCCAGAGCCTGAGACCCTGCAATCCCTGAAAATTTGAGGTACAGCAAATCACTTCATCTAAAGATGAAAATATCCTGCCTGAACATGGGGCTAGAGGCTTCCTAGCAGATGAACTGATACATGGAAGAATTTTCTGATGCTTCATCTCTTGCTGTCCTTGTCTAGCGCACAAGTGTGTAGAAACATTCATACAGTAGGGGCCAAAAGATCAGGCCTATGCAGTGCATTTCATCTTCTATGCTTCAGTCCTTGTTTTCTGGTGATGTAGAAAATTGTAAGGTGTGTATCTCTGCTTGTGTGTGGGTGCATGCATGCACAAATACAGCAAATAGAAGCAGGAAGTTTGGAATAGCAATCTTACTTTATAGTTTATTCTACATATCATAACTTCTTAAGCTTACTGCTTACTATAGGGAAATCCTCCATGAATACACCATGAAGTCAAGGAAGGTAGCTGACAAAGTCCTCATGGCCATGGCAAAATTGTTGGATGTGAATGAAGAGTACTTCACTCACCAACTTGGAGACACAGCTGCAGTATATGCCAGATTTAACTATTACCCATGTTGTTCAAGACCTGATCTTGTCTTCGGCCTCAAACCTCACACTGATGGCTCCATGATCACCTTTGTTTTGCTAGACAAAGATGTAGAAGGCCTTCAAGTACTCAAAGATGATGAGTGGGTCCGGGTGCCCCCAAATCCTCATGCTTTGCTTGTCAACTTGGGAGATCAGATGGAGGTAGTTACTTTTTTCAACAATAATTTTTTCATCCCTTTCTTTAGACCATTTTCATAATCCAATTCCTCATTCTGTAATTCTTTAACAAAGATTCTATTATGGTTTTATTTATGCTGGTCATTTTCCAGTGTTCTTGTGATTCTTTGAAGAAATTCTTGTTCTTATGATACAAGTCAACTGTTTAATGGAATTACATATGTCAATTGAAGATTACACTACCTTAATAATGATTAAATTTGTAATATGGTAGATTCTCAAGGAAGAAAAAAAGAAAAATTTATACAGATCTATTCCCAGGGTTAGTTCACAACTTTCTGAAATGAGATGCATAATTAAAAAGTGCCAAGAAGAATAATTTTAGGGCTTACACATGGTGAAGGAAACACCATTATATTTTGGTCGAATAATTATTTACCCTTTTTATGATACTTTGCTAAGTATCACATAATTTTATCATTGACA
Source organism: Elaeis guineensis (assembly GCF_000442705.2). Classification (NCBI taxonomy): domain Eukaryota; kingdom Viridiplantae; phylum Streptophyta; class Magnoliopsida; order Arecales; family Arecaceae; genus Elaeis; species Elaeis guineensis. The sequence goes on along the minus strand of NC_025993.2, from coordinate 25,327,750 downwards.
AAAAAAAAAAAAAAAAAGAAAAGGAAAAAAGGAACACAATGTATACACACATATCAAATTCTTTTTCTGGGCATGTAATGACTCCTTCCACAGCAAATTCTTTAGCTCCATTCCAGAAATAATTTTCAGGTAAGGAGAATGCGTTTATTTCTCGTTGCTTATTCTTTCCTATTTTTATGCAATGATACCTTTCTGTTTGAGAAATAATGACTCCTTTGTTTCAGATTATGAGCAATGGAATTTTCAAAAGCCCTGTGCATAGAGTAGTGACCAATTCAGAAAAGGAGAGGATCTCTGTGGTTATGTTTTATGCATTAGAACCAGAGAAGGAGTTAGAACCTGCAGAGAGGCTGGTAGATGAGATGCGGCCAAGATTGTACAGGAAGGTGAAGACGAAAGACTATCTTGAAGTCTTCTTCCAGAGCTTTTCACAAGGGAAGAGAGCTATTGACTGGGTAAAAATCTAACCAAGACATTGACTTAAACCTTCATCAAGCACCGATGTCTTTGTTGTTGGAAGGGGGTTCCAAGCTCGCTCCCATTGAACACACAGTATCATTTACATTATGTTTAATAATGGCTGCAAATCCTAGTTTGATGCTTTCAATTGTCCAAGATTCAGACAGGTTTCCTTGGCTGGCCAGCTGCCTACTTCATATCCTATTTACAGGTAATCTTGGACTTGCAGTCCTCTACATTTGGTCATTTTGTGACTCTGGTATTAGATAAGTTGGATGTCATGTGACATGCAACTAGGAGAGGTTTGTTTCAAACTTTCAATCTTTCTATCGAACAGCACTTCATAAAGTTTATTTTATACCTGCTAAATAGGCATTTCATTCTGTTTCAAGAGCATTTATATTATCTCCTCCATTTTGATCAACAGAAAATGATCAGTAAAGTTTTTGAAAAGAAATCCTTGTCTATTATTATCTAACTTAATCCATAACTTCAAAGTTGATCGTTTTCTTTTTTCTTAAAATGGAGATCACCGCATGGTTCCTTAAAGTGACTAATCTGAGTTAGAACATCTACTTCCATGACTAAGAATCATGATATTCATGATTGTGATTGTTGAAATTATGCCTTCTTTTCTTTGGGTAAAAAAAAAAAACAGGTCTTTGGTTGTAGAAAAAAAAATCTCAATACACAAAAGATCCAGGAAAGAAAAGAAAGGGAAATGATAAAAGAAAAGAAAAAAAAGAAAATATATCTACTTTTAGAGAGATTAGAAAAGGGGGTCTGGAGCAAATCACTTCTCTATTACACCCTGTCTACTATTTTATTAGCTATGCTTCAAAATTTGACAAGTTGTTGGGGTTGTATATTTTGAACTCCCCGCTGTATGATCTATTATACAATGATCTATTTGTGTGTGTGTGTGTCTCTCCCGCCCCCCCCCCGCGTTGTGCCACCCAAAAATTTTAAATAAAAAGGAAGGAGGTAGAATGTGGCTAAAGATAACACAGAAAACAATATAAAAAGAGGCGTGAATGGCCACTTATATTCTTATATTGTAATCAAGGAAAGGAAATAAATTTCCTATGAGAACTTACACTTTCTATTTGGAAGAAAATGTCGCTAATAATAATCTCATCTACAAACGAAATAAAACACGAATCCTACCATTCTACATTGATAAAGAAAGATGGCAATGGGATGGGTGGATATTTAGTTTTCTGCATCACTGCTATGATATAAAGCAAACTGTAATGTTTCAGAGTGAATATTTTCAACACCATGTCTTACATGATCAAATATGTGAACAAGAAAATTTTTGCAAAAAAGAAAGTCCAAACAGGAAATTAGTAACTGTCTGTTAGAGTTCTAATCTATGACAAATAGTAATCAACAGAGAATGCTTTGTGGATGCCAAAACCTAACTTGGACCCATCAACCTGCACAAACCCATGCATCCAAAATATGCTGGCTTAGTTTGTACCCAAAAAACAATCTGATTCCAACCCATTTTATAAATGAACGGATATCGGTTGGACTTTTTTTTTTGACCCAAGGTAGTTTCAACCCAAAACCCGAATCTAACCTAAAGGAAGTCTTTATGCACTATATGCAGTATAATTAAATTGACGTGGAGCATACTGTCTAATCACATTGCACTTAATGATAGGATGTACATTTAATGTAGCTCAGTTTTTTTCTCCAATTTTCAAAGATGAAAATATCCTCCTCTTCATAGAACAAAGAAAGAATAGTATTATTACTTTTTGATGTATTGTATGATTTTTAGTAGATATATATGATATCCAAAATAATATATATGATTTTCTATATTTTTATAACATCTTGAAAAATATATAAGACTTTCTGATGCCTTGTATGACTTTGTATGAATATATATGATATCTCGAATAATGTATATGACTTTTTATGAATGTATATGATATCTGAATAATATATATGGCTTTCTAATGCCTTATATGATTTCCTACGAATATATATGACATCATAAACAATATATATAATTTTTTATAAATATATATGATATTTTGAATGATATATGACTTCCTAATGCCTTATATATTTTTTTATGAATATATATGATATCCTGAATAATACGTATAGCTTCCTTATGTCTTATATGACTTCCTGTGAATGTATATGACATCCTAAATAGTATATATATCATATATTCACAAAAAGTTATATAAGGCATTAGAAAGTCATATATATTGTTTAGGATATCATATATATTCATAGAAAGTCATATATATTGTTCATGATGTGATATATATTTACAGAAAGTCATACAAAATATTAGAAAGTCATATATATTGTTCATGATGTCACAAAGATGGAGAAAGTCATATATATTGTTTAGGATGTCATATAAGATATCAGAAAGTAATAATACTGTTCTTTCTTTGTTCTACAGAAAGAAAGATATTTTTGTTATGAAAAATCTGACGGAAAAAAGCTAAGCAATATTTAGTATCTGTCCTATTATTAATTGCACTATGTGGTTTTATGTGATTGGACGGTATGCTCCACTTCAATTTTGCTACACCGTACGTGGTGCACAAAGAATTACTTATCTAACCTATTGCCACCCCTACTTGGACTGGGGACCTACACAAACCTACCCAAAATAAAAAAGATTAAGGCATGACATTTTCAAATTTTGGTGGGAAATGGGTCAACCTGAACCTAAATGTTTATAAATTGATGGGTATCTGTTGAGAGTTTTTTTTTAACCCAAATCCATTTCAATTCAAATTGGCTCAACCCATCCCCCTAAATTGTCCACTCTGCTGTATCCTTTGAGACTTGTTTGGTCCATCGGAAGAGGAGAGGTAAAAGTATGATCAATAAAAAGCATGAAGATATATCATGTTTGGTTGAAGCTTTTAAAGAAGAGAGATGGAGAAGTAGTTTTTCCATAGGAATAAGATTCGGACATTTTGGGGTTGTTTGGATGTCTGAGTCCAAAATTTTATGGGATTCGTGGGTTGGATTAATATAACTTGCTAAATCAAGCTAAGCATATCTTTATGAATATCCAAAGAACCATTAAATGGGCCGGTCCAAATCTTACAGCGAGAAAAAAAAATCATTTTTCCTCCCGGTGGGATTAGGGCCAGCCAACTCCAATAATCCTCTGGGTTGTTACAAGTATAGATGTAATCCAGTCTGACATAACTAGCTGTCTTGGCCCAACCTACGAATTTTATTGGATTTTGAGTCCAAACATCCAAATAGTCTCTTGACAGAAGAGAAAAATCTATGTGGGATCAAAAAAGATTACTTTCGCATTGACCGGAAATTAAGATACATTTTTTTCAAAAGTATGTTTAAATTTTTAAATAGAACGAGATAAAATATTTATTTTTATTAAGAGTTTTTAATAGATATTTTACATAATTTTTTTAAAAAAATAGATGCTCCACCAAATATTAGCTACTTGAAATATATCATTTTTTTCATGGTTACGTAAAAATTATTTTTTCAGATATCATATATCCAGCATCAACTACTTAGAAAAAATAAATTCTGATAAAAAAATTTTTTTTCATGCAAACTAAATAGGCCGTTAGTGTCGATTGGTTTAAAGTTTAATATCTAGCTTTGCAAGGATCCTCCCAACATTGTGGATTAGCAACTAGATCTTAGAAACATGCTGATCATTTTCAATGCAAGACATCATTTGTAGTGCAGGACACTGATTAGCCTCGTGTTAGTTTGATTGATTTGGACCTTCTTATAAATGAAGGGAATGCACACTTGGCCATCATTGGTACTTGCAAGCTATATGTAGTGAATGCACATTGTGTCAAAGCTTGGTGGGAGGAGATAAAGGAAAGAACCCTGAGAATACTCCTTGTCAACGTTAACAAAGAGGGTGTAATGATAAAGATGTTGAATGGGCAGAAGCCAAGGACGACCTTGGCCGAGAGAATCCCGGTGCAACGGTGGATAACATTTTATTACGGCTTGCACAAATAACCATGTTTGCAGAAGAAAGAGGTGAGAGATTCGGCTACACTACAGTGTTCAGAGAGGGAAAGGCCAAGATGGTGTTTCCTTATTGCTGGAAGGGGTGGGTGAGAAACTAGCACGAATTTTTTGGCGACAATCTTGAGTTTAAGACATATTTAGTTCGTGACTGCATGCCGATGCCTGATGATTCCGTGAACGCGCACCATTCGTCACTGTCGGGGGAAAAGAATGAAGGAGAAAAGATACTAATTTTTTTCTTTTTCCATTAATGAGTCGACACAGGCATCATCGTCGGAGAGAGTATGATCTTCTCCATTCGATTCTACTTTTTCGAAAGGAGAGCACATTGAGAGGGATGAGAGAGGAGAGATTCAGGAGGCCATCGAATTTTTTGACGAAGAGCCAAACCAATTGAGAGGCCGGAGAGGGAGGAGAGAGGATCGGAGGCGGCGATGACGGAGGGGAAGGAAATAGGGTTTGGCCTTAGAGCCTTCGGACTTTCGCGAAGCCATTCAGACTCGGAGCAAATCTCAAAGCATATGTATGGTGGATAGCATGCAATTGGGCATGTTAATCGGGCTCGGGGGTAGTGTGGCGTGTTAACAGGTGTGGCCACATAGGATTTGATGCGGTCCAATTGTACCAAAGGCATGTAGGCCTCATCTTGTTCTTAAAAAAAAAGAGAGAGAGAGAGACCCATGACTCTTATTTTATCTTGACGCCCATGCACTCGATTATGACATTTTTATCGGGACATGAGTTCGACTGGGATACGAATAAAAATTAAAAAAATAATAAAACTCTCTCATGACCAGCAGTTCGATTTGTGATATAATTAAAATAATAATTTATTTATTCACATATTAGCTGTTTAGGAATTTTATCATGTCCATGCCCATAATATCACATGACAGATTTTGTCGATCTTGTGAATTTGATCGATAAACAAAGATGAGTTAAAAAAAGATGAAGAAACTTTCGTGTGACTGACAATTCGATGCTCGATATAATTTAAATAATAATCTATCTATTCATACATGAGCTATTTAGATCGAGATTGCTTTTTAAATTGGGTAAATAATTTCATCCATAAATACTTTATCTCGAAATGGGAGGAAGAAAGAAGACTTAGAGGATCATTTAAATCAAGGCTCCAATTTCTAGCCATTATTTTCAGTGAAACTGTAGGGACTCGGTATTCTCCTACCCAAATGCTCTTCTCGTCTGTTTGTTTGAAATTTTTAGATCTTCAAAGTTAAGCATATTACTTTTATTAAATTTTATAATATTATGTAATGTTGGGTTCACATATGCTGCATGTTTTATAACGCTAAGTTTTTAGTGGGACTTAAACTGTTGATGCCCTGAGTAGGTATATCTCTTTCCTGTAACATAAAATTTTCATCAGATAAACACAAAAATAGTAGAAGATACTCTGCCTTTAACATATTTGGCATCAAAAAATATTGTGAAAAATTATTAAATAATTATCAATGAGTTTACTTGATATCATTGAGCTCAAGATAAGACAATCAGCAATGCAATTCTAATTTCTTATTATGAATTTTAATAATAATACAAAATAATTAAAATAAATTTTATTGATTATAAAATTTTTATAATCAATAAAACTTTTATTTAACCTGGCGGCCGGCTTTACGCCCTTTCCTCCTTTAGTAATGTGAGGTAGTGTACCATATAGAGCCATCTTGTTGTTTTTGCTAATTTTTTTTGTGCATTCCCATTGTTCTTGCCTGAGAAGCCCATCACATCCAAGTATTGCCTTGAGAATTATATTAGGCTTCAGCTATCCTTTTATTCTTCTGCTGTAGCTTGGTAACCTGCATTCACGGCATTATACGGTGAACGGAATATGGATGCTTTCTGCTGGTGCCAACATATACATATATATTATGTGATAAAAGTCAGCACATTTAGATGTTTTAGTGTAGCTACGTGTCTAGCCCGATGAGCTCTTCACCTCTCTGTGTGTTGCTAGCCAGGTGGAAAAGTAGTGGATGCTACGTTACCCTCGTACAAGAATTTATGACTGCGAATGCACTAGTCGGTTTTAATTGTTAACAAAAAATTTAAACTTTTATTTAACTAGAGTTAACAAAAAATTATTCAAAATTATAATAAATTTGAAAAAAATTGAATCTAGCATGGACAACTTAAATTCAAGTTCTAGGTGCTAATAATTTTCTTAAATACCATTCAAGTGATCATAGATAACGAGACAAACTATATGAAAGCAAGAAATGATTAGATACTAAAAAAGCAACATCTGTATTGGACTCCTTGTGTAGTACATTGTATAGACCTGATGGTGAAGGGTATCGGACAGCTACCTAAGATAAAATTTACAGTAGATAGTGGACAAATAGTAACGAAATACATCTATAATTATACCTGGATACTTTCTCTTATGAGAAGACATGTACAAGAGGAGCTGCTTAGGCCAGGGTTGATAAGATTTATCACAAATTACATAGTATTGAAGAGCTTTCTTGATAATAAGTTTGGTTTGAGAGCTATGATGACTTCTGATAAATAAAGAGTTTCTAAATATGCAAGGACCAATGATGGATGACGTGTTGAGAGTATTATATTGAGTAATGATTTTTGGGATAGGTACTCTAAGATGATTAAGGCAGTGGAGCCCATATATGTAGTGTTATGGATAGTAGATACTAAGAAGTTTTCTCAAATGGACTATATATATTTCAAGATATCTGTCTGCAAAGAAAAGATTATAGCCGTAATAGGATAGAAGAAAGCAGCATCATATTTGTATATCATTGATGACAGATGGGATACTCAAATGGGGAAGGAGTTGTACTTGGCAGGTAAAATTTATTTGAATCTCAACTCTCACTTATCTTTTATCGAATAAGCTGTGAATATCTTTATTTTTAATCAATGTTATTCTTATTTTTTGTATAGCCTACTATTTAAATCCTAAATATCGATTTTACCATAATATTGTCTTGGATGAGGAGCTTTTGATGGTCCTAAGAAATATGGTATATAGGCTGGAAAGTGATCTGGACTTGATTACAAAAGCTATAAGTGAGGTGATAAATAAATAGATGCCTATCACAGTAGGATTGTCGATATATTTTTGAATTATACTAATTTATCAACAAGAAGTCTATATTGATTGAGTAGGAAATTTTTTGAGAGTGGAAAAAGAGCTTTGGAGAATAAGAAGCACATCGATCTATATCTAAAATATCACCAGATATTAATATAAGACTATTTTTTATTATCTTTACACCTATGTATAGTTGAGGACTTAAACATTTACACACATATGTATTATTTGAATGTAGGAGAGTTATGGATCCAATGGAGCACATCCGTACCAAATCTAAGAAAGATTATCATTCGAATTCTATCATAGATTGTCTCATCAAATAGATGTGAGTGCAATTGGAGTACATTTACCCTGATCCATATGAAATCAAAAATCATGTAACTTCACAAAGATTATGAGATCTAGCTTTTGTTCATTATAATATGAGGTTAAAGTTCAAGTATGTCAATGAGGAAAAAAAGCCCAGACAAGATGACCCATTCAAAAAGAACTTTATCCATGATGAGGAGGATCCTATCTGAGCTGGTTTGCAGATCAGGAAGTATGGGATCCACTGGTATTGGATGAGCTAGGAGATCCTCATGATTATGCAAAACAATAGCACATGAAGTGGGGGTATAAGATGTGGACCAATGGATGGTCTCTCATTTATCCCCATTCAGAGCGAAATGTGAGATACTGGTAGCAGGCAATCTAAAGATTTTGATCAATAATTTGATCATGGAATGTTTAGTTCAAGATATCAAACAAGGATCTCCAAAGATAGCCAGAATATTGGGATTAGTAATAAAGATAGAATAAGTCAACAAGCAAAGGCCAGTTAGAGCTCGAGAGAGCGCCAGAGAGTTGCAGTTTAGGAGAGATATGCAAAGTCCAAATCAAAAGAAAAGACAACAATTGATGTGTTAGATGTAATTGATAATGTGCAGGTTCGAGAAGGTCAAACTGAAATATCTAAGCCCTCAGATTTTGGATTTTCTAGATCATCTTATGATTATAGCGATGATAATAATGATAGTAAGAGCCATGATGGATCTGATGATTATAATGGCCAGAATGGAGGGGGTGGTGAAGCATATAGAATCAGTCTTTTTATTGAAGAAGCATATTTTACCTATGCTACACAGGACCAGAACCATGGAGTCAGATCCAGATCTAGATATCAGGATGAGGAGGAGATACTAGCCTATAGAAGGAGGGGAAGAAGAATTGTTGCAGGACATGGCATACAGACTGCAGATATTTTGAATTATTTTCATAAATAGTTAATAATAACTAAGGAACGTCGACGTTGGATATATCCGGAGTTTATGGTATGGATGGAGCAAGATGCTTTGAAAAGTAGATTAGAGTCTGAGCAAGCTAGGTCATCATTATCATCAACCAGAATAGGATCCATTGGAGCATCAAATAGCCAAATGCATATCATGGCCCCTCTTTTTCTATAAATGATTCAGATATCCTCCTAATGGTTATATATTTAGGAGTATTCTCATACGCAATATCCACCTTTGTATAGATACTTTTTTGAACCATAATATGGTATTATCTCTCATTATCCGAATCAAGGATGGATATTTTTTTATCTAATATACTATCAAGAGGATAATTCTAGACAGCATCAAATACATGATGAACAACAAGGATAGGCTTAGTATCAAAATTGATATCATATTCAAGTCCTTGATTATGAGCAGGATCTAGAGTTTAGGAGCATCATAGGCATTCCACCTGAAATTAGCAGTAAATTTGACATGTTTATCTTAAACTGATGAATTTATTTTGTGTAATATTAAAATTATTAGCATATCTATATTTTCTTATATAAATGAGTAAGCTCAAATTGTATGGATTGTAGCTTTTTCATCAAACTTTGATATTTTATTTTATTAAATACTCGTGTATATATCAATTATGAGAAATCTTTACTTTATAATCAACAAACGATCTTTAACCTGAAAGATCATAATGCATCAGAGTGTCAGTATTAAATAGAACCGATCTATTATAAATATATCACTTTTAATGTTCAAATATATTTAAATAATAAATAGATCAATAAAACTTTAACATAAATTTTAAAAAAATATTATTTATATTTATAAAAAAATGTCCCAAGCATACATCGGGATGCCTAATTAGGATAGCCATCGAAATAGGGTGGAATGCGGGGCGTCCCGTTTCGGATGAAAATCAAGACACCCCCATCCCACGAGATTTAAAACCTCCCTCATTTTCATTATTACAATACAATAGATAACTCTAATATTATTACAATATAATACAAATTTTTGATCATTAATGGTATCAAAAATATTTATTTCTTCTTTCATCTCTCACTGCCAAACTCGACCTCAATCGAGTGCTATGCATCTTGAGATTGAAAACAATCAAGAGTTTGGCATGAGCTAACTAGCTTAAAAAAAATCCCCATACACATACACCAGTAAATAAAATGATATAATATATAATGATAAACATAACTGATAGAATAACATCATGTAGTGTAAAACAATGATAGTATGTATGTATACTAAAATAATCGATCATCAAAATCTAAATGTCGGCTGATAAAACTCAACATACATCAATAATATGCCAACAAAAGCAACTTGTTTCATTAGTGTTGTTAGATAGTATTTTATTATCAGATTAATAAAACTAGACTCGTCAACAATCTCAAGATTTTACAACAATGACTTCCGATTATCTTTTTAGTATTGGACTACCCATAAGTATACTCCAGCGCATGAGCAATAAACCAAAGTACCATATTCTTAATTGTGATAGAGCTATGAGCTATCCATAATGGTGTGTTCCTATCCATAATGAGGCTATCCACAATACCACATTCTTGATCATAATGAGACTATCCACAATACCATATTCTTACTCACGACAGCTATCCCTTGCACAATGTCATGGCAGCTATCCTATAGACAAGCTCATAATGGCTATCTGACGTATAACTTTCTTACTTGTAACAAGGCTATCTATAATGCTATGTTCCTGCTTGTAGCAGCTATCCTACATGTAAGTCCAATGCTTTCCACAATGCCACATTCCTATCCATGATAGCTATCTCATGTATAAGCTTATGGCATATAATATATATGCTGTAACTTGGTGGTTAATTCAAGCTAGGGATCATAAGTTTGAATCCTCCCTTGATCTAATTTTAAGTTATATGGTTTATTTTCATTCATAGCGATTTAGGACCTCACACAAAAAAATAAGTTGAAAGGTGTTATTTGAATTTCTTAGTTCTAGAAGTATCTAAGATTTATCCAGTACATAGCTAATATAGGATAAAACGCACGCTTTCATAAATCTTCACATATTCCCTCTGTTTAAGTTCTGGTATTCTTGTCAAACTAAGGATTCAAATCCAATCACAAATATCATGAGCAACTCATGGTCAGCTCAAATGTTCTATGTCATAGTGTCTCCTTATCTACATGGCTTATGGATTAGGTTTGCTCCAATACTCTTTGTAACAATAACATTTTTTTTATTTCTTTTTTTGGTAACAAAATAAGAAGTTGAAAACAAAAATTATCTGTCTTTGCACGGAACATTTTGCAAGGGAAGAGAACCATTGATCAAGTAAAAATCTCACACTGATCATGTCTTTGTTGTTAAAAGGAAAATTTGAGCGCAACCCCATTGAACCAATAGTATCATGCACATTATGTCTAACAATGGAAAAAAGTTCTGGTTGATTGCTCTTCTATCTTCCAAGTTGCAATTGGTTTCCTTAGTTGGCCCATTGCTTGCTCCATATACCATTTAGTAAAAAGTTCAAACTTAGAGAGCGTACCTCTCTCTACATTTGGTCATTTTTGGTAAGTCAGCTTTTATTTTGAGGGAAAAGGAGAGTGCCCCTGAATTTTAATTACCTAGATCCAAATGCATTGGGACGCACCAACCCTTATTTGAACCGAGATGGTAACTTTGTTTTAAGGTTGCTTCTATGTCATATATATGCAATTAAAAAAGATTTTTTTTTTAAAGCTTACCAAAAAAAAAAAAAGATGTTTTAAACTTCTCTCGATACAAATTTTGCCAATAACCAGCGCCTTATAAAATTTGCATAACACCTCCTAGAACACTTTGCGCACTTCTTCAAGAACATTTATAACTATTATATCCTCTATTTTGATCTAGAAGAAATCAATTAATGAATCCCTTTTCATGCTTTCTTTTTGGATAAACTCTACCTCTCGTGTTTAGCAACCCTTTGTTTGGTACAAAGAATGGATAAAGAAGAAAGGATGGATGAAGAAGAGGATGGATAGATGAAACATGAAAGAATGGATAGAAATAATTTTCTTTTTTATTTGATATAGAAGAAATAAAAAGAAGGATGAATAATATTTTTATAACATTTTTATTAGATTGCCCTTTGATAAAAATATTACTATTATCAATTTATAACATTTATTTATACTAAAGAAGTAAATAATATATAAACTTATAATCATTATAATCTATAATTAAATAAAAAAATATATAAATATTTCATATATTTTAATAAATAATTTTATAAATTAATTTCTAATGAATTAATTATACATATTAATTACATAAATAAGTAATTAATTTAAATAGTTAATTAATATTATACAAATAGTTAATAAAAAATAAAGAAATAGAAGATAATTCTAATTATTTAATTATAATTATCAAAATTATGTTCTAAAATTAAAATAAATAGTAATAAAATTTAATAGTATATGATTAATGATATATATAAAAATATATATAAATAATATGAATGAAAAAGTAAAAAAATATTATAGTTTTTTTCAAAGAATTAATGAGGAATAATATTGTCAATATAAAAATCTATCCATTAATGCTCCATTCATCCTTTTTTTAGGAGTGTTGCAGCAGAAATTTATCCTTGGATCGGATTTACTGGAGTTGGACAACTGCTACAGGTCGGCGATGGTAAGATGGCGGGGGCAGCATGTGCAAGATAAGTCCTCGACCAGAGTTGGCTCCGGTAGGAATCTTCCGACACTCAAGTTAGATCCCTGAAATAGATGAAAAGAAGTGAGTATATTGGGAGAGAAGTGTTTCATAGCTTGGAGGTCTCCCGTGGGTCTTTATTTATAGGCAGAGGCTGAGGTACCATAATGAAAAAGAAGAATCAGATAATTATCCTGCCTTATTGAGCGCAATACGCATATAATTTTCTACCTTATCTGAAGAGATAGTTTGTTATCTCCTATCTTATCTGGAGAGATATGCTAATTATTTTCTTCCTTATCCACTCACGACAGGTTGTCATGTAGATTCTAAAATTTCTCTGATTGGCATAAACCAAATACCAAATCAGCTTAGATCGGCCATCATCACGATTGGATCGAGACCACCTTCCCTATGTGCCATCTTTATTCAAGAAATTTTTTTTTCTATCTATAACATAAGCCTCCCTACTCTCGAGTCTAAATTAGAATTAGGTCGGATGAAGGGAATACATTAGCCTTTAGTAGTCGATGCCAATTCTTTAAGCAGTCTCTTGGAGGTAGCATATTCTTTGACGCATCCTAGGGTGGCTTTGATATGTGTAATAATTTCTTAGCTCGTATCGACATTTCTAATATTTCGATCCTCTAAAGAATCTTTTTCCTATTGTTGCTTGTAGCTTTGCTCGTCCTAGGGACGAGGGGCTTCCTTCGCTTATGGTTATCTGAGATCTTTGAAGATCTTTTGAATTAGTCCTTACCTTTTGTTAAGTCAAAGTTTTCATTGGCTCAGCTTGTTTAAGAATGACGGGCCTTCGAGGTTCCTTATAAGTTAGCCCTTATCTCTTGATTACCGTGATCTTCGGTTCGTACCACTTGGATCAGTAAGGTTTGAAGGTCCTTAAAGGTTAGCCTTCATTTTTTTATGCGAGGGTTCTTATAGGTTAGTCCTCTGAAGATCTTTTTAGGTTAGCCTTTATTTTTCATGCAGAAGTTCTTATAGGTTAGTCCTCCGAAGATCCTAGTCTTTATAAGTTAGCCCTCTGAAGGTCTTTTTATATTAGCTTTCATTTCTTCAAGGAAGGATCCTTATAAGTTAGCCCTCCGAAGGTTCTTTTAGGTTAGCTTTCATTTTCATGCGAGGGTTCTTATAGGTTAGCCCTCCGAAGGTTTTTTTGGTTAGCCTTCGTTTCTTCAAGTGTGGATCCTTATAAGTTAGCCTTCCGAAGGTCCTTTTAGATTAGCCTTTATTTTTTATGCAAGGATCTTTATAGGTTAGTCCTCTAAAGGTCTTTTTAGATTAGCCTTCATTTCTTCAGATGAGGGTCCTTACAGGTTAGCCTTCTGAAGTTTCTTTTAGGTCAACATTATTTTTCATACGAGAGTCTTTATAGGTTAGCTCTCCGAAGATCCTTTGAGGTTAGCCTTCATTTCTTTAGGTAAGAGTGTTTAGAGGTTAGTCCTTCAAAGATCTTTTTAGGTTAGCCTTCACTTCTTAGTCACCAAGATCTTTGGCTTGGATCCAACCTTACCTTTAAGGCCTATGAAAGAGTTTGAACTAGTCACCTTGGCCTCCTCAAATTGACTTCATCAGGTCGGCCTCCTCGAAACGGCTTCGTCAGGTTGACCTCCTCAGATCAACTTCATCAGGTTGGCTTGTCAAGTCAGTCTCCTTAGGTCAGCTTTGTTATGACCTGGGCCTTCTGATGACCTTGGCCTTAGGTTGTCTTCACCTTGACCTTGAGCTTGATAGCTCAGTCTCGATCTTGATTGTCACCTCAGCTAGATCTTTGCTTCGGCCTTCACCTTAGCTTGGTCTTTCACCTTGGCTTGGATTGTTCTTTATCTCGGGTGATTTGATCTTCATCTTGGTTTGGTCTTGATTTTTTGTCTCGACTTGGTATGATCTTCATCTCAGTTTAGCCTTGATTTTTACTTTGGCTTGGTATGATTTTCACCTTAGTTTGGCCTTGATTTTTATTTTGGCTTGGTATGATCTTCACTTCAGATCAGTTTGATCTTTGCTTTAGTTCGATCTTGATTTTTACTTTAGATTAATTTGATCTTTACTTTGGCTCGATCTTGATTTTCATCTCAGATTAGTTTGATTTTTACTTTGATTCTGTTGGGTATGAAATACCCACGGCCGAAGTTCTCAACAGGATTAGCCCTTGCGGACTCCGCCCGGACTCCTACGGGAGCCAAGCTTCGCCCACGACTTCGACTCCGAGAGGACTCTGCCCGGACTCCTACGAGAGCCGGGCTTCGCCCACGACTTCGACTCCGAGAGGACTCCGCCCGGACTCCTACGGGAGCCGGGCTCCACCCACAACTCCAACTTCAAGAGGGACTCTCCGCCCGGACTCCTACGGGAGCCAGGCTTCGTCGCCAACTTCAACTACCGGTAAGCTCCGTCCGGACTCCTACGGGAGCCGGACTTCGTACCTGACTTCAATTGCAGGAGGACTCCGCCCGGACTCCTACGGGAGCCGGGCTTCGCCCGGACTCCTACGAGAGCCGGGCTTCGCCCACGACTTCGACTCCGAGAGGACTCCGCCCGGACTCCTACGGGAGCCGGGCTCCGCCCACGACTTCGACTCCGAGAGGACTTTGTCCAGACTCCTACGGGAGCCGGGCTCCGTCCTCAACATCAACTGCTGGTACGCCTTGTCTGGACTCCTACGGGGGCCGGACTTCGCCTTTGACTTTAATTGCAGGAGGACTTCATCCCGACTCCTACGGGAGCCGAACTTCATCCTCGACTCGACCGACTGCGAGTGGACTTCATCCAGGCTCCTATGGAAGCCAGACTCCATCTTCTATTACGACTACGGGAAGACCTCGCCCGGACTCCTACGGGAGTCGGGCTTCGTCACCAACTCCAACCGAACTTCGACCGACGAGTTTGGACCCCCTGGCAGGCCACAATAACGGACAATACTGCTCCACTCTCTACGGCGGGCCCTAAGCAGCTCCATTACTCCCTGACAGGCCGTATTAACGGCCATGATTCTGCTCCACTTCCTGCGGTGGATCCTGTGCGATTCCACCACCCCCAGATGAGTCACGATAGCAGCCGCCGCTCCACTCCCCGTAACTGATCCCACGTGGCGAGCCACGGCGATAGCCACGACCCCACTCCACTACTCTCCGCAATAAATTCCTCCTGACTCTGGGCGGCCCACTACCAGATGGTTACAGGTGTCGCTATCAATCTGTTGCCCTCTCTGTCTATAAAAGGGAAACCCCAGATACGTTATTCGATAAGCTCTTAGTTTTTACCTCAAAACTCTGCTAAATTCTCCGTTCGAGCACTCCATTCTTGTTGAGGCAGAGAACTGACTTGAGCATCGGAGGGTCTTGTCGGAGCAACCCCACCTCCGGTTTAGACTTCCTTTGCAGGTCCCGGCAGCGACCGCGACTCCCTCGACTCCAGCTTCTCCGGCGCAAGCGGATTTTTGCACCAACAGGATTGGCGCTAGAGGAAGGGCTGTGTCTTCGCAGTACCTTTGTTCTTAAAAGAGAGCTCAACGGATCCGCCTCCAGTCATCTTATCCGACACCCACTCCTCCTTTCCCCCACTGGATCCTCACCTGATGCCTTCTCGCGAGACATTCGCACAACTACCCACGGCCTCCGCAGCCATATCTCGGACCCCGGTCTCGCCTCTGGTTTCCCAGGCCCCGCATCCTCCGGCTATGGTCGCCGATATGGGGTGGCCGGACGATCGGCCTCTGACGGATTCCGTCAACACCATCTCGGGAGGATCCCAACGGGAAACAACCAACATACCGGTTGTATCCCCCAAGCGGCAAAAGGTTGAAGAACCCATAACCTTTACCGAAGAAGACACCCAGGGAGTCCAATTCCCTCATAACGATGCAGTCGTAGTTTCCTTGAATATAGCAAATTACGACGTCCGTCGCATTCTTGTCGACAATGAAAGTTCGGCCGACATCTTGTTCTACGATGCCTTTTCAAGAATGTCCACTCTTAACGGTCATCTGAGGCCGATTAGCTCCCCCTTAGTAGGGTTTACTGGCGACGCCGTTCCGACGGAGGGGATGATAACTTTGACTATGGCCGTGGGTCAATATCCAAAGCAATCCAGGGCTCTGATGAATTTCTTGATGGTGAAGGCGCCATCCACCTACAATGCAATCCTCGGCCGACCTGGCCTCAATGCTCTCCGAGCTGTCGTATCAACCTACCATTTGAAGTTGAAGTTCCCCACCAACCAGGAGATCGGAGAGGTCCGGGGAGACCAAGCCCTGGCCAGACACTGCTACAATATCGCCTTGCAAAGAAGCGATCAATCTGACCCCTGTCCCGTCGATGGACTAGATGCTCGCGATGACCTCACCGAAGAGAGGGGCGCCCCAATCGAAGATCTGGTACCGATCCCTTTGAATGATGGAAATGCGGAGCATGTAGCGCTAATCGGGTCCAACCTGGGGGAGGAGGTGCGGACGCGTCTCATTGATTTTCTACCAAGAAATGCGGACGTTTTCGCTTGGGTTCCAGCGGACATGCCGGAGATTGACGCGGAAGTCATGGAGCATCATCTGGCCGTCGATCCAAAGCATCGACCAACGAAAGAAAAAATCCGGAGTCATGCCCCGGAGAGGCAGAAGGCGATAGCCGAGGAAGTGGATAAGCTCCTCAAGGCCGGATTCATTAAGGAAGTCAATTATCCTGATTGGATTTTCAATGTTGTCCTGGTCAAAAAAGTAAACGGCAAGTGGAGGATGTGCATAGACTTCAAAAAGCTGAATAAGGCTTGTCCAAAAGATAGCTACCCCCTTCCCAGAATCGACCAACTGGTGGACGCGACCTCAGGCCATGAGCTCCTCACCTTTATGGATGCATTCTCCGGCTATAATCAAATTAGAATGACATCGGAAGACGAAGAGAAGACAGCTTTCATCACTAATCGTGGCCTTTATTGTTACAGGGTCATGCCTTTCGGCCTCAAGAATGCGGGCGCAACCTACCAATGGTTGGTGAACAAAATCTTCAAAGAGCAGATCGATCGAAACATGGAGGTCTACATGGATGATATGCTCGTAAAAAGTAAGTCTTCCAGAAATCATGTCGCCGACCTCGACGAGACCTTCGACGCTCTCCGAAAATATAGAATGAAGCTGAACCCCACTAAATGCGCTTTCGGAGTAACCTCAGGAAAGTTCCTGGGCTTCATGGTATCAGGGCGTGGGATCGAGGCCAATCCAGAGAAAATTCGCGCCATCCAGGAGATGGCCACCCCAAAGTCGATCAAAGAGGTTCAGCACCTCACGGAGAGGATAGCGGTCCTTAATCGCTTCGTCGCAAGGTCGGCCGAACGGTGCTTGCCCTTCTTTCAAACCCTCAAGCAGCCGAAGAACTTCTGTTGGACCTCTGAGTGCCAACAGGCGTTTGAAGAGTTAAGAAGCTACCTTGGCTCACCCCCGCTGTTGGCAAAGCCTGAACCTGAGGAGAAACTATTTTTATACCTAGCGGTCTCTCCTATGGCCCTCGCGACTGTCCTTGTCAAAGAAGAAGCGAAAGTCCAGTGACCAGTCTACTACGTTAGCCGCGCACTGAGGGACGCCGAGACCAGGTACACCAAATTAGAAAAACTGACTTACACCTTGTTGATTGCAGCTCGGAGGCTCCGATCCTACTTTCAAGGGCACACCGTGACGCTACTCACCAATCAACCGATCAAGGCGGTTTTGCACCGGGCAGACACCTCTAGGAGAATGGCAAAATGGGCGATTGAGCTCACGGAATTCGACATCGACTACCGACCCAGACCAGCAGTGAAGGCCCAAATACTGGTAGCTAGATTTCATAGTAGAGTGCACCATCCCAGAGGAGGCTGAACCTGAGCAAAGCAAAGTTGACGACCTGAAGTCTCAACCGAACTCCCCCAACGAAGAGGCTAATCCCTCCAATCGCTTTTGGACCCTCTATGTGGACGGATCTTCCAACATGTCGGGCGCAAGTGCAGGCCTAATCTTGGTCAGTCCAGAGGGAGTCATCGCGAAGTACGCTCTGTATTTTGAGTTCCCCGCAACAAATAATGGAGCGGAATATGAAGCTCTGATCGCAGGACTAAGGATCGCCAAAGAGCTGAGAATAGGTCAACTCTGGGTACACAGCGACTCCCAACTGGTGGTGGGATAAGTCAGCGGGAGTTATGAAGCGTGGGAGGACAGTATGGCCAAATACCTTGAGAAAGTAAAGGAGCTTGCCCCCGTCTTTAGCAGCTTCAACATTAGGCAGATTTCAAGGTTGGAGAATACCAGAGCTGACCTTCTCTCCAAGCTGACAACGTTGGCTCCAGCCGAGTTGCCCAAAGGTGTTCTCTTTGAAGTTCTGAAGCACCCGAGTACAGAAGAGTCGCAGCCCGTGATGGAGATTGACCACGAACCCAGCTGGATCGACCCACTGATAATCTATCTCAGAGATGGAGTCCTCCCCCAGGATGCGAAAGAAGCTCGAAAGCTCCGAAATCAAGCCTCCAGATACCTCCTTTATGAGGGCAAATTGTACAAGAGATCATACTCTTTATCCCTCTTAAAATGTCTCCGGCTCTCAGAAGCTGACTACGCCTTGTGAGAAGTACATGAAGGAATTTACGAAAACCATTTGGGGGCTAGATCTTTATCCCACAAGTTGCTCCGCCAAGGATATTACTGGCCAACGATGCATCATGATTCAATTGAATATGTCAAAAAGTGTGATCGATGCCAGAGATACGCCAACGTCCAGAGACAGCCCGCCATCGAGCTCACACCCTTGAGTGCCCCATGGCCTTTTGCATAATGGGAGATGGATATCCTTGGCCCCTTTCCCATGACGTCTGGGCAAAGGAAGTTTCTCCTTGTAGCGATCGACTACTTCACCAAATGGGTTGAAGCCGAACCACTAACGAAAATCGCAGAAGCAAAAGTACAAGATTTCGTCTGAAAGTCGATCGTGTGTAGGTTCGGTCTGCCTAGAACCCTAATCACTGATAATGGACGGCAATTTGCGGGAGCAAAATTCGTCGAATTCTGTGAAGATCTAAACATCTCCCACAACTTCACATCAGTAGCCCATCCCCAGGCGAACGGCGAAGCTGAGGTGACTAACAGAACCCTTTTACAGGGGATTAAGACAAGGCTTGAAAAAGCGAAAGAAACTTGGGCGGACGAGCTTTATCATGTGCTGTGGGCGTATCGAACTACCCAGAGGCTACCTACGGGGGAGACCCCCTTTGCTTTAGCCTTCGATACGGAAGCCGTCATCCCAATCGAGCTTAAACTCCCGTCGGCACGAGTCGTGGCATTCGACGAACATCAAAATTCATAAAGTCTTAGAGCCAACCTCGACCTGCTGGAAGAAAGACGGGAGATTGCTCAGGTTCGAATGGCAGCCTACAGACAGAAAGTTGCTCGATATTACAACGCCCGGGTCAAGAACAAAGCCTTTAAAGCAGGAGATCTAGTGCTTCGACGAGCTGCTGTCTCGCAACCTCAGGACCGGGGGAAACTCGCCCCAAACTGGGAAGGACCGTATGAAGTCAAAGAAGTAGTCCGGCCAGAAACTTATTATCTTAAGAAACTCGGAGGAGCCGACCTCCCGCGACCGTGGAGCTTGGAAAACTTACGGGTGTACTACCAATAACTTCATTTTAATTGAAAGTTGCATACCTGTATGTCTTTGAACAATTCGCACAAACTGTGTCAGAAACGAAGGGGAAACGTCGTCCCGACAAAGTCGAAGGCCCGGTTCCATTTAGACCGAATGGGGGGAGAGGCCCTGCAACGCCCATATGCGCCCCCACAGCCCTGTTAGAGACAGGAGGAGAACCTCACCCTAACTTGAGCAAAGTCGAAGGCCCGGTTCCATTTAGACTGGATGGGGGGAGAGGCCCTGCAACGCCCATATGCGCCCCCATAGCCCTGTTAGGGACAGGAGGAGAACCTCGCCCTAACTTGAGCAAAGTCGAAGGCCCGGTTCCATTTAGATCGGATGGGAGGAGAGGCCCTGCAACGCCCATATGCGCCCCCACAGCCCTGTTAGAGACAGGAGGAGAACCTCGTCCTAACTTGAGCAAAGTCGAAGGCCTGGTTTCATTTAGACCGGATGGGGGGAGAGGCCCTACAACGCCCATATGCGCCCCCACAGCCCTGTTAGGGATAGGAGGAGAACCTCGTCCTAACTTGAGCAAAGTCGAAGGCCCAGTTCCATTTAGACCGGATGGGGGAGAGGCCCTGCAACGCCCATATGCGCCCCCACAGCCCTGTTAGGGATAGGAGGAGAACCTCGCCCTAACTTGAGCAAAGTCGAAGGCTCGGTTCCATTTAGACCGGATGGGGGGAGAGGCCCTGCAACGCCCATATGCACCCCCACAGCCCTGTTAGGGACAGGAGGAGAACCTCGCCCTAACTTGAGCAAAGTCGAAGGCCCAGTTCTATTTAGACCGGATGGAGGGAGAGGCCCTGCAACGCCTATATGCGCCCCCACAGCCCTGTTAGGGACAGGAGGAGAACCTCGCTCTAACTTGAGCAAAGTCGAAGGCCCGATTCCATTTAGACCGGATGGGGGGAGAGGCCCTGCAACGTCCATATGCGCCCCCACAGCCCTGCTAAGAACAGAAGGAGAACCTCGCCCTAGCTCGAGCGAAGCTGAAGGTCCGGACTCCTACGGGAGCCGGGCTCTGTCCGCGACTTCTACCGCAAGAAGGCCCCCGCCCGGACTCCCACGGGAGTCGGGCTCCGTCGCCAACTTCAACTACCGGTAAGCTCCGTCCGGACTCCTACGGGAGCCGGACTTCGCACCTAACTTTAATTGCAGGAGGACTCCGCCCGGACTCCTACGGGAGCTGGGCTCCGCCCGCAACATCAACTCTGAGAGGACTCCGCCCGGACTCCTACGGGAGCCGGGCTCCGCCCACGACTCCAACCTCAAGGGGGACTCCGCCCGGACTCCTACGGGAGTCGGGCTCCATCGCCAACTCCAACCGTCGGTAAGATCCATCCGGACTCCTACGGGAGCCGGACTTCGCACCTAACTTTAATTGCAGGGGGACTCCGCCCGGACTCCTACGGGAGCCGGGCTTCGCCCACGACTTCGACTCCGAGAGGACTCCGCCCGGACTCCTACGGGAGCCAGGCTCCGCCCACGACTTCGACTCCGAGAGGACTCCGACTCCGAGAGGACTCCGCCCGGACTCCTACGGGAGCCGGGCTCCGCCCACGACTTCGAGTCCGAGAGGACTCCGCCCGGACTCCTACGGGAGCCGGGCTCCACCCACAACTCCAACTTTAAGAGGGACTCTCCGCTCGGACTCCTACGGGAGCCGGACTTCGTCACCAACTTCAACAGCTAGTGTTCTTCATCCAGACTCCCACGGGAGCTGAACTTTGCCTCGACTTCAGCGGAGAAAAACTCCAAGCGAAAAGGAAAAAGGAAGGCAATGGACCACAACAGCGATGATTGGAAAACAAACAGCGGCCAAGGTGCAGAAAACCCTGTCACAGCAAGGATTGGGGCTCCCATCGGGAGTCCCAGCTTTCAAGGAAGCTTTCGACGCAAAATAGGACAACTTACTCAGGGTGACAGAAGCTCGGACCCCCGAACTCAAGCTCTAAGAGGGACCCCAAGCCCGAATGGCTCCGGGCGAGCCTGCGGCCATTGACGGAAAAGATGGGTTGGTGCAATGGCAACCGGGTACCTTCGAACGGCGTAAAAATTGAAAAGGAGCTCGGCAAATGACAATCCAACACGAATAAAAGGGACCACCGGTGACCTTAGGACGACGTAAAAAAAAAAAAAAAAGAGAAAAGGAAAAAAAGAAAAGGAGGAAGAGAGAAGAAAGAAGAATAAAGAAGTTAGACAGACAACTATTCGATGCAAGATACGGACGAGATAACAAAATCTCTTTTTCATTTTTCAACTAACAAGATGCACGTTACAAGATCCGGTGGGCTAGGAAAAAAAAATACATCATTGCAAGTCTCGCGAACACGGTTTGGAAAGGATACACCGGAGGCCGCTTCAAGCTGCAAACTTCTCTTCCCATTTCTATCCTTCCCAGCCGCGTTGTCCAGTGCGTGTGATGGGCCCATCGGCTTTCGCCCCGCCTTGTTTCGCTCCACCTCCGAAGTCCCAACCTTCGGGGAAAAAGGATGGGATAGATTCTCGGAGGCGGTAGGGGCAACGGCAGCGGCGACGAAGACCTGTTTCAAGAAGAACCGGAGTCACCCCGGGGGCAGCGGTGGCACCAGAGATATGCGTCATCACCGAATGCTCCGTGACAGCCACCGTCCAAAATGCTCCGGCAAGGTTGGCATGCGCTACTTCCACCGTCCCCGCAACAAGTTTCACTGCCCCACCATCGACGTCGACCGCTTCTGGTCCCTCAGCCCCGACGACATCAAGGATCCCGCCACAGCTTGTGACGACAGCTCTGCCCTCTTGACCGGTATCACCCCATCTTGCTACTCCGAAATTCTCGGGCAGAATGCCTTTACCGACGGCCCCCGTTATTAAAACTCTGTTGTCGAAGGAATTCTTCCTCGAGCCCCCTTCGAAATGACGGGGACCCTCAGCGGCCGCTCGATGGCCGGAGAACTCACCGACCACTGTTCTCCTCCTTGCCTTCCTCCAAGCCCTTGACATCCCTTTGAGGATGGCCTCCGGGGTGGAGGACATGACGGGGAAACCCCTTGGAGAGGAATAGGGGGGCTGAAGACGGCAAGGACTGGCGCGGAGGATGCTCGGAGTTGGCAGGGGCACCAAGGAAGTGGCTGAGTAGCTAGGCCCTCAGACGAAAGAAAGGTGCCATCCTTTTGGCAGAATGAAGCCCCGAAGGAAGGGTAGGGGGTTTAAATAGGCAGCAGATCTTAGCGCAATTATAGCGGCGGGTGTCCCTAGGCCAACCGATGCTTACCACGTGTCCCGCGTGTCCCACTCGCCGCTATCGAGGATTGACTGTTCGCAAATTTTCATAGAGCGACGCTTGGGCTCGCATTTCGGTGAAAGTTCCGAAAAGACTCCTTAGGTCGCCCTAACCGAAAAAAGGGCTTTGGCGTGCGCACATTAAATGCCGACATATCCAAGGATGGTTGTACGCAGGATTCGAGGGGACAACTTCGGCCATGCCAATCTCTCTGTACTTCCTTCATTCGAAATTCAAACTCGGAAGTAGGGGGACTAGTGTTGGGTATGAAATACCCACGGCCGAAGTTCTCAATAGGATTAGCCCTTGCGGATTCTGCCCGGACTCCTACAGGAGCCGGGCTTCGCCCATGACTTCGACTCCGAGAGGACTCCGCCCGGACTCCTACGGGAGCCGGGCTCCGCCCACGACTTCGACTCCGAGAGGACTCCGCCCGGACTCCTACGGGAGCCGGGCTCCGCCCACAACTCCAACTTCAAGAGGGACTCTCCGCCTGGACTCCTACGGGAGCCAGGCTTCGTCGCCAACTTCAACTATCGGTAAGCTCCGTCCGGACTCCTACGGGAGTCGGACTTCGTACCTGACTTCAATTGCAGGGGGACTCCGCCCGGACTCCTACGGGAGCCGGGCTTCGCCCACGACTTCGACTCTGAGAGGACTCTGCCCGGACTCCTACGGGAGTCGGGCTCCGCCCACGACTTCGACTCCGAGAGGACTTCGTCCAGACTCCTACGGGAGCCGGGCTCTGTCCTCAACATCAACTGCTGGTACGCCTTGTCCGGACTCCTACGGAGGTCGGACTTCGCCTTTGACTTTAATTGCAGGAGGATTTCATCCCGACTCCTACGGGAGCCGAACTTCATCCTCGACTCGACCGACTGCGAGTGGACTTCATCCAGGCTCCTATGGAAGCCAGACTCCATCTTCTATTACGACTACGGGAAGACCTCGCCCGGACTCCTACGGGAGCCGGGCTCCGTCACCAACTCCAACCGAACTTCGGCCGACGAGTCTGGACCCCCTGGCAGGCCACAATAACGGACAACACTGCTCCACTCTCTGCGGCGGGCCCTAAGCAGCTCCATTACTCCCTGACAGGCCGTATTAACGACCATGATTCTGCTCCACTTCCTGCGGCGGATCCTGTGCGATTCCACCACCCCCAGATGAGTCACGACAGCAGCCGTCGCTCCACTCCCCGTAACTGATCCCACATGGCGAGCCACGGTGATAGCCACGACCCCACTCCACTACTCTCCGCAATAAATTCCTCCTGACTCTGGGCGGCCCACTACCAGACGGTTACAGGCGTCGCTATCAATCTGTTGCCCTCTCCGTCTATAAAAGAGAAACCCCAGATACGTTATTCGATAAGCTCTTAGTTTTTACCTCAAAACTCTGCTAAATTCTTCGTTCGAGCACTTCATTCTTGTTGAGGCAGAGAACTGACTTGAGCGTCGGAGGGTCTTGCCGGAGCAACCCCACCTCCGGTTTAGACTTCCTTTGCAGGTCCCGACGGCGACCGCGACTCCCTCGACTCCAGCTTCTCCGGCGCAAGCGGATTTTTGCACTAACAGATTCAATCTCGAGCTTCATTTCGAATCGGTCTGATCTTTACTTTGGCTCAACCTCAAAGACCTATGGTACATTGGGAGAGAAGTGTTTCATAGCTTGGAGGTCTCCCGTGGGTCTTTATTTATAGGCAGAGGCTGAGGTACCATGATGAAAAAGAAGAATCAGATAATTATCCTGCCTTATTGAGTGCAATACGCATATAATTTTCTACCTTATCTGAAGAGATAGTTTGTTATCTCCTATCTTATCTGGAGAGATTTGCTAATTATTTTCTTCCTTATCCACTCACGACAGGTTGTCATGTAGATTCTGAAATTTCTCTGATTGGCATAAACCAAATACCAAATCAGCTTAGATCGGCCATCATCACGATTGGATCGAGACCACCTTCCCTATGTGCCATCTTTATTCAAGAAAAAAAATTTTCTATCTATAACATAAGCCTCCCTACTCTCAAGTCAAAATTAGAATTAGGTCGGATGAAGGAAATACATTAGCCTTTAGTAGTCGATGCCAATTCTGTAAGCAGTCTCTTGGAGGTAGCATATTCTTTGGTGCATCCTAGGGTGGCTCTGATATGTGTAATAATTTCTTAGCTCGTATCGACATTTCTAATATTTCGATCCTCTAAAAAATCTTTTTCCTATTGTTGCTTGTAGCTTGGCTCGTCCTAGGGACGAGGGGCTTCCTTCGCTTATGGTTATCTGAGATCTTTGAAGATCTTTTGAATTAGTCCTTACCTTTTGTTAAGTCGAAGTTTTCATTGGCTCAGCTTGTTTAAGAATGACGGGCCTTCGAGGTTCCTTATAGGTTAGCCCTTATCTCTTGATTACCGTGATCTTCGGTTCGTACCACTTGGATCAGTAAGGTTTGAAGGTCCTTATAGGTTAGCCTTCATTTCTTTATGCGAGGGTTTTTATAGGTTAGTCCTCTGAAGATCTTTTTAGATTAGCCTTTATTTTTCATGCAGAAGTTCTTATAGGTTAGTCCTCTGAAGATCCTAGTCTTTATAAGTTAGCCCTCTGAAGGTCTTTTTATATTAGCTTTCATTTCTTCAAGGAAGAATCCTTATAAGTTAGCCCTCCGAAGGTTCTTTTAGGTTAGCTTTCATTTTCATGCGAGGGTTCTTATAGGTTAGCCCTCCGAAGGTTTTTTTGGTTAGCCTTCGTTTCTTCAAGTGTGGATCCTTATAAGTTAGCCTTCCGAAGGTCCTTTTAGATTAGCCTTTATTTTTTATGCAAGGATCTTTATAGGTTAGTCCTCTAAAGGTCTTTTTAGATTAGCCTTCATTTTTTCAGATGAGGATCCTTACATGTTAGCCTTCTGAAGTTTCTTTTAGGTCAACCTCATTTTTCATACGAGAGTCTTTATAGGTTAGCTCTTCGAAGATCTTTTGAGGTTAGCCTTCATTTCTTTAGGTAAGAGTGTTTAGAGGTTAGTCCTTCAAAGATCCTTTTAGGTTAGCCTTCACTTCTTAGTCACCAAGATCTTTGGCTTGGATCCAACCTTACCTTTAAGGCCTATGATAGAGTTTGAACTAGTCACCTTGGCCTCCTCAAATTGACTTCATCAGGTCGGCCTCCTCGAAACGGCTTCGTCAGGTTGACCTCCTCAGATTAACTTCATCAGGTTGGCTTGTCAAGTCAGTCTCCTTAGGTCAGCTTTGTTATGACCTGGGCCTTCTGATGACCTTGGCCTTAGGTTGTCTTCACCTCGACCTTGAGCTTGATAGCTTAGTCTCGATCTTGATTGTCACCTCAGCTAGATCTTTGCTTCGGCCTTCACCTTAGCTTGGTCTTTCACCTTGGCTTGGATTTATCTTTATCTCGGGTGATTTGATCTTCATCTTGGTTTGGTCTTGATTTTTTATCTCGACTTGGTATGATCTTCATCTCAGTTTAGCCTTGATTTTTACTTTGGCTTGGTATGATTTTCACCTTAGTTTGGCCTTGATTTTTATTTTGGCTTGGTATGATCTTCACTTCAGATCAGTTTGATCTTTGCTTTAGTTCGACCTTAATTTTTACTTTAGATTAATTTGATCTTTACTTTGGCTCGATCTTGATTTTCATCTCGGAATAGTTTGATTTTTACTTTGATTCAATCTCGAGCTTCATTTCGAATCGGTCTGATCTTTACTTTGGCTCGACCTCAAAGACCTATGGTCCTGTAAGAAAGAAAGAAAGTGGAATAATGGATGAGGGTTTGAAAACCTCTTACCATAATAGTTTTGAGTTGTGGGAGTTTCTCCCTCTTAGGGCCTATTCTGTTGTAATGTCTTTGATTCTGTTCAGATAGATGAGAAAGTGTGCATCCATCATGATTTAGGAGGCAAAATTTAGGGGATTTTCGCAATCTCTTTCCTTGCTTGGATTTCAATCTATTGTGATCTCTTTTCTTATTTGGATCCTGTCAAAAATTCAAATTTGAAATATGGATGGAAAAGTAAGAATGATTTGGAAATCGATGGATTTTTATAGTCTCCTTCCTTATTTGGATGCTGTGATCTTCTTTTTCATTTGGATTCTCTTTTTTTATCTGAATGTTGCGATCTCCTTCCTTGTTTGGATCCTGTCAAGAATTCAAATTAAATTTTGAATGTAGACAAAGAAGCAAGAATGATTCGATAATTGAAGGATTTCCATAGTCTCCTTCCTTATTTGGATGTTGCGATCTCCTGCTTTGTTTGAGCCCCCTAGTGTTGAGTCCGACTAGCATAGCTTGGAGGAGGCTAGCTGATCTGATCGGCATATAGCTAATCTAGAGAGGATTAAATCTAGTTGGTGTCTGGCCAATTTGAAGATAGTTAGATTTGATTGACAACGACTGACCTGTAGATGGTTGGTCCTGATCTACATTTGGTCGATCTATAGATGATCGAATTCAGTTGGTGTTGGAGTAGTGCGATGCTCCTCTCATTGAAAACTCTCTTTTTCATAAATGGGCCTGGTTTTTCCTCTAGCATCAATTTGTTGCAGCTGAATTCCATCCTTGGGTTGGGTTGGCTGGAGTCGGCTGGAGTCAGATAGCGATGATAGGGCCTGCAAGATAAGTCTTTGATTAGAGTTGGTTCTGATGGAGACCCTCTCGACACTTAAGTTAGATCCCTAGCATAGATGAGAAGGAGCGAATACTTTGGGAGAGAAGTGTTTTATACCTTGGGGGTCTCTTGTGGGCCTCTATTTATAGACAGAGGTTAAGGTGCTATGAGAAGAAAGGAGGATTGGTGGTTAGCCCTGTCTTATCGAATGCGATACGCTTATAATCTTCTACCTTATCTAGAGAGATAGTTTGTTATCTCTCATCTTATCTGGAGAGATATGTTAATTATTATCTTCCATATCCACTCACGATAGGTTATCATGCAGATTCTCAGATTTTTCTGATTGGTGTAAACCAAATACCAGATCAGCTTGGGTCGGCCATCATTAAGTTGGATTGGGACCATCTTCCCTATGCATCGGTTTTATTCGAGAAAATTTTTTTTCTATCCATAATAGAGAGGATGCAAATTGGTGGATCAAGATGGATGAATAATCTCTTTTTTTTTATCCATCCTTTCTATAATTTTTTGAACCAAACAATGGATGGAAGCCATCCATCATTCCAATCTCATCCATCTACTCTCTCATGATCTCAACTAAATACAAGGTCAATGATGCTATAGAGAAAAGGATATTTAAATGAATTATTGCAGGCCACAAATGAAGGACTACTCCTTGTTTATAATTCTCGTGCTTTGAGATGCTCATTTTGCATACAAGTAGTTGTCGAGCCCATTAATTATGGCAAGCACTAATTGTATACTTAACCCCTACCTTTCTATTGTATATGGAACTAACTCTTGCACTAATTCTTAACAGAGACAATAGCCATACTTGACCACAATGCAAGTGTGTGCATGAAAATATGACATTTGCAAAGTAAATTGAGTCATTTTCCTCGCTACTGGGAGTAGCTAAAACATTCACTTCCATAATAAGGTACATCTGGATAAACCTAAGTAATGATATTTATGATTATATGATTTTTTTTGATGGGATATGATTATACGACTTTTAAGTTGCATTTTTTTAAACTAGTTTCTATTTTTGCAACAAACGTTCTAAAGTGTCTTGAAACCATAAAATAAAGTTTTTTTCCCTCTTTTTACATCAAAGATCATTCATCTTTTGAACTCTATTTTTTAATAGTCATACACCTTTAACAAATCTCATGCTATAAAATTTAAAAGAATTAAATTAAATAATTATAAAAATCATGATGTGGAATTAAAACCTCCAAATATAATTTAAATCATTAAAAAAATACAAAAAGTTTCAGCATTATGAAACATGGATCTACCTTTTTTTTTTAATACTTTTTAACAGAAAAGTGGAGAAGAAAAAGATGATATATTTGTACTTCTTATCAGGTGTAATCACTTGTTGAAATTCGATCTATAATGCAAACCCTAGAGTTTGATGTTGACATGCCTAAGTTTTGCTTTCTTAGATTCATGTCCATTTTGATTGGTTTATTAGACTAGTCCGATAGGCCTCCAACACCAACAATGCTTTGTTGGAAAATGGGCTACAGTATATTCTATTAAGCAATGGAGATAGAGATAGATGTAATATGACCCTTCGTATACCTTTACAATATGCTTGCTTCCATTTTCGCATAAGTTCAACCCATCAAAATAGGAATGCCATGTGGATGCATGGCACCTAAACTTTGGCTAATGAGTTGATAAAATATTTACTTGTGTTTAGGAATAGGCAAATGCTACAAACCATCCTTGGGATATAAACAGTAAAAAGTATTATCACATGAAGGTAATAATTTATATCTTAAGCAATTTCTTTTTTCTCTAGATGAGTGAATTAACAGACCGATCACTAGGGTATTGTGGTGTGTATATGCATGTTAGACATTTCTATTAATTTTTGTCCAAGTCAAAAGAAGATCCAATAAAACATAGCATCCCCTTAAACCTTGTGAAATTTTCTCAAAAATTATAAAGATTATATTTTTCATAATTTTATATAAACCTAAAAAGGAAAAAAAAAATCCCAAACTGATAAA
This sequence comes from Elaeis guineensis, assembly GCF_000442705.2. Classification (NCBI taxonomy): domain Eukaryota; kingdom Viridiplantae; phylum Streptophyta; class Magnoliopsida; order Arecales; family Arecaceae; genus Elaeis; species Elaeis guineensis. The sequence goes on along the minus strand of NC_025993.2, from coordinate 25,297,647 downwards.
AGATAGAGCATATAAAGATCCAACCTTTTTTCTTTGTGTCTAGCCGTCATCCTTTGTTAGCATCATTTAAGTTTATACAACTTTTACATTTTTTTCTTCCTCTAACACTAAGGGCATTTGTTGCAATCTAGATGATATTATTTTTTTATAGATATATATGAAAAAAATAAATTTAAAATATATATACTAACACATATAACCTTTATGGATATGAATAATAAATATGCATCTTTTGTAAAGATGAATAATCTCATCCTTTTGTTGCAACGTCAGTACTCAAGGGCATGTGTATATTATACTTTTTTTTTTTAGTAGAGGTGAATAATTTTATCTTAATGCTGCAACTATGGCTACACAAAAGTATGCATTTATACTTACAAGAAAAGATTTATATTATTATAATAAAAGTACTAGTACATATATCTTCATCAAATGTGTAATTAAGCATATCCTAACCATCCATCAAATGACCTTTCTATTTGAATAAATTATATATTCATAGCACATATTAAATACTAATGCTGTATATGTAATTAATCTTAAATATGGTATAAGTTCGAATGTTGTCACACGTAAACCTAACTAAATAACCTTATTAAATATCTATATTTTGAAATTAATTTATTTTTAAATAAATGAACAAAGCAAGTAGGCTATCTTTTTTCATTGCCATCTACAATATATGAAAGGAGCTCCCAAATTCTACCAAAAAAAAAAGGCACTCTAAAGGAATGTTTTCTTGAGAAAATATCCTCCTCTATATAGAACTAGAATATTATTGGTGAATAAAAATCATCTGGGACGGAAACCATAGGCCATCATATAGTGTGGGTCCAGTTTCATGCTATATATATATATATATATATATATATATTTTCTATCTTAAATAGAAAATCTAGAAGTCAAATAGAGATTAGATTTCTCTTACTAACAAAGCCCGTTAATTCTATAATTTTTTTTTGAGGAAATTGGAGGAAGTAAGATACTTCCACCAATATTATATTTATAATGGCATAGTAAGATAGTACGTATACATATACTTTGATATGAACATCTGATTTCATGATTGAACAAGAAACTCAAGGACAAAGTCACTCAATTCTTCCCCTTCGGGTACTAAAAAAAATACAGAGTTTAACAGAGACAAAACAGACCCCAGTTAAGCATTGGGAGGATGTTTCAGATCTTTTTTAGCTTTTTCACAAAGACTTCTATTCTTGTTTTAAAGTTTGCTAACTACCACATAAATTGAAACTGCAGCTGGGGTTTTCAGTGCCAAAAGAGACCATCTGAGAAGAGAGATCAGCCATCTATGCCTTCTTTTGATTTCATCAAGCTTTTCTTGTCTCCAAATTTTTTCTCCTTCTATGAATGTAAAGGCATCTATCCCGTATCATCCATTGGTAAAACCTTCTTCTTTTTTTCTGCTAGAGATGTATATGAATGTATATTTGGAATGTATATAGATAAAAAGAAAGGATATTTGTTTGTACCTTTTTATGGATATTTATCCAAAAAAATGGATATAGATGAATATAATTATTTGATTAAGGATCCTGCTTATATTCGAGCAAGTATTTGGATGAAAGAAAAGGCTATTCATCTCCCTTTTTTTTTTTGGAAGTTTACCTTTAAAAAAAATATGGACGAAAGGAAAGGGAAAAGCCTTTATCGGGAAAAAAAAAGGAAAGGGAAAAGGCTATTCGTTTGCATCATTTTATTTATGAACGTTTACCTTTAAAAAAAATATAGATGAAAGGAAAGGATATTCATCAATATGTTTTTCTTTTTGATGATGTTAACCAAAAAAAAAGGTATGAACAAATACTATTCAATTTCAACAAAAAAAAAGATCCATATTAGTCCCTCCCTCCCCCAAAAAGAAAGGGTACCACATCTCAATAAGGCTTACAGTATCTTTTTTTTTTTTGATGTAATGGGAGGCTGAAACTAGTAACCCAGCATTTATTACAAGAAAAAGAGTGCCGTACAATAAAAAAGAGAGAGGTGGGAGTTCGGAATCAAATACAGATATAAATAAATAGAAATAGGTGGAAGATGTTTATTTTACAATTTCAGGAACAACTAAGGAGCAGAAGAAGAACAGAGAATAGGTTGAAGTCAGATAATCAGCAAATAAGCCCCGCTAATTTCCCTCCAACTCTTGCCAAAGTCATCAAGCATGGAAGTGTTGCAAAGAATCAACCAATCTTTGACAAGATTGATTGCATTTAGATGTCACTGAGAATGCCTCTGATATTTGTCCATACTCACCCAAATTCAGGAAGAATAGAGTGATTGCAGAGAATCGAGCAGTCATTGAAGATCCAGATTACTTTAGAAGCAGCAGAAGATGGGGAAGAGGACTTGCGGAGGAAGATGGTGGTATTTCTCTCTTTCCAACATGACCAAGTAATGGCAACAAGCAACATTCGGATGATAGATTGAAATTTCTTTGAGAAAGATCTGTTAATCCAATCAAGCCCTAAAAATTTAAAGAAAGATTTTGGATGAAGCACATCTAAATTGATGCAGATTGCAGTCCAAATTGAAGAGAAATGAGGGCACATGGAGAAGAGATGGTCTACAGACTCAGTAGCTTGATTGCATAAAGCACACCTCCCAGATTCTTGCCAATCTTTCTACTTAGCACCTCTCTTGTATTAAGCTTATTCTTCCAACACAGCCATAAGAAGCACTCGATTTTTAAAGGAATGGAGAGGCTCCAGAGAGAAGAAGAAAAATGACATTTGATTCCAGAAGAGTTGAGAAAGAGATAAAGAGACTTGGTGGAGAAAAGTCCATTGCTATCATCTCTCCAACTACCCTGTCTCTTGTTGGTTGAAGGAGACATTGTTAAGTAGAGAGGTTAGGTGCAAATATTTCTTTCTGATAACAGGAGAAGCATTTTGAGGTAAAGGGATCTTTCATCTTCTATATCTCCTACTGAAAGATTCTGCTACCATGCCATTCTTATGATGGCTCAATGTGAGAAGGTATGGGAACATAGATTGAAGGGGTTCATTGCAAATCCAACAATGTCTCCAAAAGAGTGTGTTCCGACCATTACCTACCAGATGATAAATGCGATTCTAGAAAGCTGGTAGGGCTCTAACTACGTCCTTCCAAAGGCTAGAACATCTCTTGATAGGCTTTCATGAGCTGGACAATCTCATTTTTCTATGATAAGCAAATTGAATTTGATTCTTCCAAAGCCCATTATCGACTGAAAGCATTCTTCGTCCCCATTTGGCAAGTAAGGAGGTGTTGAAAAGCTGAATATCCTTGATGCCAAGACCCCCCTCTTCTTTCTAATGGCAAACAGTATGCCAATTGACCTTACAAGACCTATCGGAAGAGCTAGAGGTGCAATTCCAAAAGAAAGATCTTCTCATAGCATCAATCTTTTTTGTAACCCATGTGGGAAGCCTGAAGAGAGACATAAAATACACTGATAGAGATGTAAGTATAGCATTTACCAATGTGAGTCTACCTCCAAAAGAAAGAAGATGGCACTTCCAAGAGGCAAGTCTGGATTCCATTCTCTGCAATAAAAGGCACCAATCCACCTTTGATAGCTTTTTCCCACCCAATGGTAAGCCAAGATATTTGATGGGTAGGGGCACAAGCTGACAATTGAGCCAGGAAGTGTAAATCTCTCTATGTGAATATGAGGAGCCAACAGAAGACAAAGAGCTTTTACGATAGTTAATAGAAAGACCAGAGATCAGTTCAAAGCAAAAGAGGATAAGCTTAAGGGTAGCAATAAAATCCTTCTTGGCTCGAACAAATACAAGTGTGTCATTAGCATACTGAAGGATTTTGGTTCCACCAAGGCATCAAGGATTACCAAGACCAACGAAAATTCTTTCTGAACTCACTTTTTCAAGCATTCGACAAAGAGGATCCACCGCAATTATGAAAAGGAAAGGAGATAATGGGTCACCTTATTTTAGTCCTCTTCTGCAAGAAATCCAATATCCATGTTCGCTATTTACATTGACTGCCACTATCGAGGTAGACAATAAATTTCCAATCCATCCAACCTATTTTTGAGAGAAGTTGCGCTTCGCCAGAAGATTTACCAAGTAAGAGGGGATGATTCTATCGAAGGCTTTTGAAAAGTCAAACTTGCAAATGACCCCATCATGAGTGAACTTCCCGGGGTGATGAATAATTTCAAAAGCACAAAGATAATTATCAAGAATGGATCTATCTTTGATGTAGGCCATTTGTGCAGGGCTAATTAGAGTATTAAGAAGAGACTGCAGTCTACAAGCATGCGCCTTCGTAAAGATTTTTATGCAGCTATGCACAAGGCTAATAGGGTGGAAGTCAGATGGTACTCTAGGAGCTTCATTCTTGGGTATCAAGGTGATGGTGGCATAGTTGATGCGATTCAGATTAGGATTGAAGTCATACATTTGTTTGAAGAAGAGGAGGATGTCGTTGCATACAAGATCCCAGAAATGTTGAAAGAAGCACAAGGTGAAGCCATCCGAGCCGGAGCTTTTGCCACCATTGAAGCTAAAAACTCCTGCTTTGATTTCTTCCATAGAAAAAGGCTCACCAAGGCAGTCAAGATTTGTCACGGAAGGTGGGTAGATGACATCCTAAGTCAAGAATAGAGGCTGAAGGGGCACCAAAAATGTCTTTAAAATAAGATCTAAAAGCATCCAGAATGCCCTTCTTGTCAGTGACTTCATTGCCTACCCATTCGATGTTGGAAATCCAATTAAACTTCCTATGGGAGTTGGCATTTTTATGGAGAAAAGCAGTGTTGTTGTCCCCCTCGGCGAGCCATTTATTTTTGGCTCTTTGCTTCCAATATATCTCTTCAGCTTTATAAAATTTGAGGATGTCTTGTTTACAAGAATCTCGGAGTGCCTGTTCAGAGGGATTGAGAATGGCTCTTTCTTCTTTCTTATCAAGATCTTGAATGATAGAGAGAAGCTTTGCTTTATTTGCTTTGGTAGAAAACCTCATATCAGCCGACCATCTTTTCAAAGCATCTCTGGTAACTTTCAACTTTTTCACCAAATTAGCCTGAGCCACCACATCATTCAAATCCTCATGAATCAACCAACTTCTATCAAACATGAAGCAAGTCTTTGCCTTAGGAAGCCCGACGAAAGAGAGAAGCAAGTCTTTGCCTTAGGAAGCCCGACGAAAGAGAGTTTCATAGGTGTGTGGTCGGAGAATGGATTAGGTAGAGTAGTCTGAACAACATGGGGAAAGGTCATCCCAATCTGAAGAAAAAAGAAACCGGTCAAGTTTGGCAAATTAAGATCGGATGCTCCCTACGATTACACCAGGTGAAACATTGTCTTTTGAGGGGGGTCGGGGGGTCCAATATGTTGGAAGATCTGATAAAAGAGGCAAAAGCCCTGGAGATCTTCCTAGGTTGAGCCGGTCCACTTCTTTCATGAATTTTATAAGTTGCATTAAAATCTCCCCCAACTATCCACGGTCCAGGATTAGAGGATCTAATTTGATTCAGCTCTCTCCAAAATGATTCTTTCAGATGGTGATCGGTTGGTCCATACACAGTAGTGAAGGTCCATGGTACATTAATCAGTTTGTCCATCCAATGAGTAGTGAGGGAGAATCTGCCAATAGTCTTGTTCAGGAGAATAAAGCGAGCATCATTCCACCCAAGTAAAATGCCACCAGCCGACCCGGATGCATCACAAGCCAGCCAGTTAGAAAATTTTCCACCAGACAAGGATCTGAGAATAGAAGGAGAAGCATTATCAAGTTTAGATTCTTGTAGGCCCACAATGTGACAGTCATTTTCATCAATGAAATCTTTGATAATTCTTCTCTTGATTGGGTCTCCAACCCCACGAACATTCCAACTCAATAGAGACATACTAGCTGAATAACAACCCAAGAATGGAGAGACCAGCAAGAAATAGCAAATAACCACAACAACACAGAAACAACCACAAACCCAGAAGCAGTGGCAACAGAAGGCAGAGAATTTTCCGCATCATCGGGAATGGCAAGCAGAGGATCTGGAGGTGCATCGACAGCCGAGTTAGCAGAGCTAGAGCCCGTGTCAGAGAAAACCAATGACGATTTCTTCTTCCGTGTAGAGATCAACTTGGAGGTCGCGATCCTTACGGATTCAAGAGCCAGAAAAAATGTTGGGGGGAGGGTAGGTGGGAGACATCGAAATAGAAAGTGAGGAATAAGCAGAGTTACAGTTGTTCTGATGCGTCTTTGGACCGGTTGACGTTGCATCGTTTGACTGCAGCCCAAGGTCAACAGAATTGCCACGTCTCACAGCAACAATGGACGGGGGGCCGAACTCGATAGATGGGCTGCATGGAGTAAGGGAGGAAGCAGGACAATGGACAGAAGCGAGTGGGCCAGTCCAGAAATCTAGGAATTCAGGTCCAATCTGTATAGAGGAGTTGACAGGGTTGGATACCTCAGAGCCGCGTGGATTTGAATTTGAAAACGCTGGAAGTGGTTAGATGGAAATCAGATCAATTAATGAGGGTGACAGAGGTTGCGTGTGTGTCGAGCAATCTGCATTCCTGAGTTATCGCGGAGGAAACTCAGAGAGGATCAATGATGACTCACCGAGCGAATCAGCGGGTCTGCGATCTGACTCGGAAGCCTTGGAAGTTGCCGGAAGCTCGGGGCCTAGCTGAAGGGAAGGTTCTCCCAGATCCATAGTAAGAGGTTCGCCCGTTCCAAGTTGGGTAGTTGAGATGCGCGGCTTGGGCGAAGGCCTGGGTTGCGCCTCTCCTAAAACGGAGGGGACCATGTGAGGCTGGCTTCACATGCTTACAGTGTCACCACTAGGAAGACATCCAGATTTTATTATGCATAAAATCCCCCAAAAAAAAGATCTGTATCCCAGCCACTTTTTATCGCATCTCATCAACATGGATTCATATGAAAACGAAAGGTTGATATAATAATTGCTACCAACATAGAGTTTTTAATGCATCACATAAATTATATATGCTTCAACCATAAACACTGTTAATTTGTAGAAATTAAGATCATAAAAAAAAAAGATATAATTAGCTTGTATGTAATATGAAGCATATCCATCTTCTTTTCTGGCCTTTTGCTGTAGTACTTTTAATTCATTAAAGAAAATACATATTTATAGAATTGATTTTTTTCCATTATTTTGATTTGTACTTGAAAACAACTATATTATCTTGAAGTTAATGTTTTAATTTCTGATCCTTATTTATTGAAGTATGATATCGTGGTGTTGCATGGTATCAGAATAGGTGATCGTGGCGTCGCGTGGTATTAAAGCCCGAAAAGGGAGATTCTTTTCCGTCCCAAACCTGAAATTTCAGATCCTCTTATATTAAGTCTTCTAAGACAGATATCTTTTCTGGACTGCTTACTAGAACCATACTGTTAAGTCTCCTAAGATAAATATCTTTTCGTGATCTTCCTTTACTAGCTCTTTCTACCCTTGAATTTGTTATCACAAAGTGATAGCAAGGATCACTAACATCTTTTAGGTATTTAGTCCTTTGCGAACCCTTTCCATTTTTAGGTGTTCTTCTATTGAGTCTTTTAGATATTTTTTCATACTTTGTCTAGAAACTAACAAGAGTCTATATCTTGTAAAGTCTATCATATAAGTATCTTCATATTATTCTTTATATTTCTTATACAATATTCTTTTATTCTTTTACAACATTCTTTTATTATTTGTCCTTAGCTGTGTAAACAACTAGGAACCTTATATTCTTTGTAGTTGCGTAAGCAACTAGAAACTCATTCTTTATTCTTTCATTCTTCTTGTAATTAAAATACTAACCATACAGAATATAGAAATTCTTTAATATCTAGACGACTAAGGTAGCTAGGTATCTAACCTCTAGGAATCTAATGTAAGTAAACTAACATACTTAATCCCTCCTTTGATCATTCTCCTAGTAACCACAAAGACTTCTCCAGATCTCCTGCTCACTTTCCCATAAAGAATGGATTCATATCCTGATTTGTACCAAAAGGATATCTTAGACTTTACAGATGATGACCAAGATGAAATTCAATTCTTTCATTCAGAATCAGATAATGATAATGAAAGATGGGACTACTTTCCTCAAGATGGCCCAATCCTAAATCTCAAATCTAGAACCAAATCTGTCACGGCCCAGCCCATAGGGCTCTTGGGCCTGGCAAATTTTGGAGAGCCCAAAACAGAGCCGACGGGAGGAGGAAGACTCCTAATCGGAGTCTTCTACCCCTCCGACCCCGGTGAAATCGGACCCATGGAGTCCGAGTAAGGGTAGAAAATCTCCCTTATAAAACCCTCCTTCCCTCCCTTAGGTATCTACAAAAGGTATTTTGAAGAGATTTTAAGAAATTTGAGAGATTTTTTTTCAAGAGGATCCGTGAGTTCTTAGATGGAAAAAAAGAAGGTCGTCGGAGTTCTTCTCGACCGTCGGAGCAAGGTAAGCTCATTTCCTACTCTTCTTCCTTCCTAGGCATTCTTCTTTTGCTGGCAACTGACGGCAAACCGTCGAATTGGAGAAGAACAAGGCCATCCTTGTTTTTCTTATTTTTCTCCCCCGTGTGCCACCGGCAACAGCCATCGTTGGGGCTGTCACCGGGACTGTGGATGCGTCGCCATCGGCCGCTGTTGGAGGGTGGTCGGAGTCGGCCCTCCTTGGCCGCATGAGGGTGAGAGGAGATGGAGGGGGACGATGCCCCTGTTTTGGACGAAGAGAAGGAAGAAACAAAAGAAAAGAAAAAGAAGGAAAAAGAGAAAAAAAAGAAAAAGAAAACAAAATAAAAATAAAAATAAAAGAAAAAGAAAAAGAGAATTTTCTCTCTCTCCTCTCTCTCCTTTCTCTTCCTCTTTCCTCTCTCTATCTTCTCTCTCCAATTTCTCTCTCTAGATTCTCTCTCTAGATCTTTTTATCTCTCTTTATGGATTTTATCTCTCTAAAGTCTTTCTACTCTCTCTTTGATTGCATCACAGACCCTAAGATAAATTTGAAATAAAAATATGATGATTTGAGATTGCTCCAAAATTCATGCGGTAGATCTGATCCTAGTCCGATCCTATTCGAAATTTGTAACACTTGATTCATATTGAGTCACCCTGATAGGATCTCTGATGATCTCGACCATGATTGCCTCATCTGAAGGATACAAAGATTTCTCTCTTCACTTTCTCTCTCTACTTTCTCTCTCTAAAATTTTCTCTCTCTTCATGGATTTTCTTTCTCTAGAAGTCTTATGGATCAGTGGAGGATCCAGATACTTAGATAAATCCTAATTTTGATTAATCCTAAGAGAGGTCCTCGATTTGTGTTATTAGGATCGATTATCGGTAATTTCTCTATATGTGATTTTTATATTGATCAGGATCATGAAGAGATGATTGTCTGCATATGATATCGAGCGAAATATTTTGTTAAAAAAATTCATAAATCAAAGAAGAACATTGATTCTGTGCTTGGATCAGTCACCGGTAAAGGTAAGAATCTCCGTATATGATCACTATTATATATATACTATTTTACTGTTGGTCTTGCATCATTGATTTTGCTTCATCGAATTTGAGATCGATGAATTTATTATACCTGAGATATTGTTATTTGATTTTGAGCATGAGTATGTTATGTCAATATATATGTATCAGAGATTGATGGCATGATTATGGATATGACATATCTGAATTGATCATAATGCAAGACAGAATTGATTTGATGAAATCAATACATAATGATTAAATGAAAAGAAAGAGATATATGGTATGGACTAGCCTTGTCATGTGGAACAGCCGGCCAGGAGCTTATACCTGGGACAGCCCGGCAGGAGCTTATGCCTGGGACAGCCCCCACTGGCTTACAGGTGGATCAGCCGGCCAGGAGCTCATGTCTGGGACAGCCTGCCAGGAGCTTATGCCTAGGATAGCCTCTCACGGGCTTTCGTACGTGGGACAGTCGGTCAGAAGCTCATCCTGGGACAGTCTTGAAAGGCTTTTTAAGTGGATTCGATCCGGATGATGACTGAGGTATAGACTTGGATAGTCCAGAGTCAGAAAAAAAATATTAAAAATCATGTGATTATGAAAGAAAAAAATAAAAGATAAGACATGAAATAATTGTTGAATAAAAGTGTTTCACCTGTTAACATATGATGATGCATCTATTTTAACAAGACAGAAAATTTATGGATATTTACATTATTCTGAACATTGAATATCGAATTTTATATTTTATTGTTTATCTTTATTTTTAAATTATATTATTATATCAGTGTGATATGAAAATTCTTACTGGACTGTAAAGCTCACACCTCTTCATCTTTCTTTTTTTTCTCAGAGTTATAGGATGCTTATAATTGGCTATGGCTTGGATTTACGGGTGAGCAGAAGGATAAATAGTGTCATAGTATCTGATCAGAGAATTGAAGAAATTTAAATTGTAATTATGCAAGGTTTTATGAATTATTATTGAAATTAATTGTTATGGATGTTAAGGTTGTAATGATTTATTTTGGCCTTGCATATTCTTTAGGGCTTGCTCTAAGGAGTGTGCGGCCACCACGTATCCGACCCGGGTGTTGGGTTCGGGGCGTGACAAAATCAAATTGCCAAATTAATACCAAGTTCATTATAGATGAAGCATTACTTAGGCAAGACTTTTACTTTGATTATAATAAGGTAAAAAGACAATAATTCTTTAATTTCTATAACAAAGCTCAAATTGAAGAAGTCCTACTTCGCTATTATACTTTTATGAACTCAATCAAAAGTCACATTCAATTCTTTGATTGGTTTGAAAAATATAATCAGTCAGAGGCAATTGATTTAGGAAAAAATGATAAATGTAATATCAGGAGAAGTAAAGACAAAATTATAAAACACTTCTGTCCAAACTTACCAAAAAATAATAATAGTCCTCCTTTTATAAAACTACAAAAGTATTGGTCAAAAATATGGAAAGTACCAAAACATCTGAAAAATCCATTAAAAATTCTATTCCTTGTGAACCTTAGAAATCTTAAGGTAATATTACAAGACCATGCTAGACCTGAAGATGAAAAACCTACCAAAAAATTAGAAAGACTTCCTAGAATATCTAAAAAGATGAATCCTTTACCTCTTAAGGAACTTGAAAATTTAAAAATAGACAAAGAAAAAGGAATTCTTTTAGATAAAAACTTCTCCAAAATAGAAATTACCTTGTTGGTAAACAATTTCAGAATAGATACTCTAGCTTTAATTGATCAAAAGATAAGTTCAAATTTCATACATGAGGAATTAATACCCATAATTTTTTTTCAAAAAATAAAGACCAATCTAGCCTCCACCAGTCACCAAGATCCAGAGTATAAGGTAACAAATATATTGATTTACAATAATAATATATGTCTTAAGACTTCTTTTATTTTGGCAAAATATCTAAATCAACCAGTAATTTTAGGAAACTCATTTCTTGACCTTTTAGATTGTCTTATTGAGATTTTGTGTCAACTTAATGTTTAAAAAAATTATTTGATAGAGAACTTAGATTGTATCTGGTGCTAGAAGGATACATGCTGATAAGAAAATAAAAAAAAATAGTTGAAAAGCAACAATGAAGAGCATGAATTAATATGACTTCTTTATTTTTCAATTAATGTTATTCATTTTCTATCTTACTATATTTTATGCAGATTGATTATGGCAATAAGGAAAAGATTTATATAAAAAAAAGTAGATGAGGAGATGAGAGAGAAGGAAAAAGAGAGGATTACAAAAAAAGAAAATTTAATGAGAATTTGGATAATGAGAAAAAGATAGAAGAAGGAAAAATGATAAGAGACAAGAAAATGAAGGAGAAAAAACATCAAGAATTTATAAAAAGCTAAAAATACAAATAAATTTTTTCATCAGGGAAATGTACTTGAAAGAGGAGAAGGATACAAAAAAAATAATGCACATGAACTGATAGATATAAGATGTTATGTCACTCATTTCGCAAATTAGTATGAGGTTAATGTGGTCAAAAGTATGACCGAAAAGCACTATAGATTGTTGGCAAAATCTTATTTTATGTTTTCTTGGTAATCTCGGCATAGGATCCAATAAAGATGGGTTAGATGATATGTTAGAGTTGTGGAATGATGATGAAGGTGCTTTATTAATAAATAAAAAAGAGTGCTATTTGTTAGGAAGGATATCGGACTCATATTGGACTTGCCATGTAAAGGCTATAAAATAGGACTGTCAGAAAAGGTCAATCTCGAGAAGTTTGAGATATATATAAAATACTTCTCCACTCATTTTTATCCACAAAGAAAAATATTGAAAAGAGGCATATAGAGTTAAAGACAAATGAAAAGTTAGTAGAATATTTTGTCGAGCTTGAAATATTGTATATCTTTTCCATCCTTTTTTTTTGCAAGCAATTTGAGAAGTGCCCAAAATCTTATTTCTGTATGTCGGTGATTTGAATAATTTATGGGCATATACTTAGGGGATGGCTGAACATAATTATTTGCTAAGTGAAATTCAGCGTGTTGTAAAGTGTTGCATAGAATCCTTCTGAAAAGAGAGTTCTATCAAAGCAAAAAACTATTTTTAAAAATAAATGATTATGATAAACTTAGACTTTATCTAACTATAAGATATAGATAAGAATTTTAAACTTACCTGGGGCCTGGATGGATTGGCCTGTAGATTTCAAGAAGCGAAAATGAGAACTCAGAAGCATGTGATCACTATCTTAAGGTAAATTTTCGACCCTCGTGCTGGTGTTTATTGAAAATTTTATCCCAAGATATGATTGGGATACCCTCTTTAGGAGCATGATCGTAGAGAGGGTTGACTGTCCTTCTTTAATACTCAGCAACAGAATAAGAAAGAGAAGGAGAATTTAAAAATGAAAAAGAGTTCTTAGGTTTTTGGACTCTCGAAGAAAGAAAGAATGATCGCTGATTTTTTTTTTCAATACCTCGTAGGCTGGGACTCGTGGTTTTTTATAAACTGTGAGAAGATGCCTGCAAATGGTCATTTGACTGGTGGACTCGAAGGAAGGCATTCGATCAAAATAAAATATGACCATCTGAGATAAACAGTCATTTAACCATTTAACAGTGAAGGGAAGTGACCATTAATAAAAAAATATTAAAAAATAATAAATAAGATAAAATATTTTATCGTCACGCATGCGCCATGCCCTGCCATGCCGCAATTCGCGCATGTGAGCCAGGCCAGGCCGGGCCGACGCACGTGTGTGAAATATAGAATCCACATCTTGAAGGAAACATATGATCCGTATTGCATGGCCAGGAGAAAAAATTGAATAGATTATAATTAAAAATTTTACATAATGTTTATAAAAATATACCTTAATACATAGCAGAAAGAAGATCAAGGTTGAAAGATTTTCTGAATCGAGTTGCTTCGCAAGATCCGAATATCCAGACCCTCTACTTCGCTCGCATGCCAACCAACATAGGAGAGAGAGATGAAGAACTCTTCAGGAGGGAAGAAGTGGAGAGCCTTGAGATCTAATCTCGAAGCTTAGAGAAGTCCACATGCCACCACACCAAGGGAGAGGGAGGACGCCCAAGAGAAGATGATGCCCAAGGAGAGGGACGCCTAAGGGGAGCATGCCTTGATCAATTGCTAGATTAATTTCTCCTTCTCTAAACTCTCCCTTAAATAGACAAGTGGTCCTAGATCAAATCAAATATCTTTATGGGTTAGGAATAGGACTCTCCAAGTTTGAATCAAATCCAAATTTTCTAAACCATGAGGATTCCTAAAGGAAGTAGGAGAGGCACCAACTTGCGCCTCTCTCCCTATACCTCATGCCCAAGGGGAGGGGCCAATTTCCAGCACCCTCTCCTTCCTCTTGATCAGCTAAATAGATGAAAGAATATTAAAAAAATATGACTCAGTGCATCAAATTTGATTTGGTTTAAATTTGAATTCAATTCGAATCCAATTCGAATCAGATTGGAACCAAATTCGAAAAAATTGCTAATTCTAATCTAATTAGGATTTAGGTCCAAGTTCAAATTAAATAATTAATCCAAATTAGCCTTAATAAAATTAAATCTAAATTAATTAAATCTGATCTAAAATAATTAGGACTTGAATATAATTTTTCATATTTTTTTGAATCATAGATTTGATCAAATTCATCTCCGAAATTAAACCTAGCCTCATGTGCATTGCTAGCTGGACATAGTGTTTAATTCCGTATGACATATAACTTAATTTTTAATTAAGTTAATCTATATATTCAATCAAGTCTCATATTTTCAAATTAAACACACAGATACTCAATCAATTCTTTTCTATGTTGTTTGACTTTGTACGTGACTCTATAGGTTCAAATACTAAATCGATAGTATAGAAACTATTTCTGTACTAATTGAAGTGACCGTCTAGCAATAATACTCGACGTCCAGATACATCGAATAATTATAAAGTAATATTCAAGAACCTCAGTATATGATTATTGCATAATTCATCCCTTTGATCCAGGATGACCTAGGGTTAAGCTGTCAACCCTGGATGAGTCATCCATATTATATTTTAATCTTTTTTAAATCCTGTGATAGATCACATGGATTATCCTGATCAAGATTTTACTGGATTGAGATATAGTGATGCATTAACTCCTATAATTTGGAGGGATCAATCTCATCTTGACTCACACACCGACTTCATAAATACTTGACTGTACCAAGCAGTCTTCCATCACTGTATTTAAAATACAGATAGTCCGACACTAAAGCACAGAGAGTTGTTTGTAAGTCATCTTAGTGATCTCAGGTAGGAGGGACACTTATGCTCATATCCTTCGCGAGCTGTTCTTGACAGCAGAGCACTCTGCAGGTGAGTCATTGTTCGGTGATGATGTTCTCCTACATCTCACCTGTATGCCATACCAGTACCTCTATACTCAGTTAAGAGGACAATCAATCCATATGGCACACAACGATCTATACTCGATAAATATTATTGTCTTTATTAATAACGTATCATTTAGTTGCGAATAAGTTTAAGAACTATTCAATAAATTCTTTTTTATCGATTATATTATAGTTCTAAGGACTTCATCATAACACAAGAGTTCAAAAGAAGATGCACATTTATGATGAACTTGTCAAAAATAACTTTTATTCATTAATAATTCAGATACAAATTATAAGGAGCACAATCATTTACAGATAGATAATTGACTTTAGGATATATTTTTCAATAACTCTCTTGGACTAAAGCCAATCAAGACTGTATCTTATACCCATCTTCCACTTATGATCATTGAACTCTTTGGTCTTGAGAGCTTTAGTGAAGAGATCGGTCAGGTTTTCTTTTTCTATTGGCAACATCAGATGCTGTAATATATTCCACTTCATAAACAGAATCAGCTACTGTGTGCTATTTGAAACTCTTTTAATAGATCGTTCTATCATATAAAGTAAAAATATAGCCAGACACACTTTTACTGTCATCATATTCTGACTGAAAATTAGAATCAGTATATCCCATAAGTTTAAAGTCAGTATCTCCATAGATTAACTATTGGTCCTTAGTATTTCTCAAATACTTAAAGATTATCATTACAACTTTCTAATGGTTCTCATCCGAATCAGACTGATATCTACTTACTATTCCTAGTGAGTAGGCCACATCCGACCTCATACATATCATAGCGTACATGATAGATTCTATTACTGAGGTATATGGGATTCTGCTTATACGCTCTCTCTTAAGAAGTTGTCGGATAATCTTTTTTAGAGAGAATAATTTCTTAGCCTATCGGTAGATAACCCTTCTTGAAATTTTTTATACTGATCAGTTTCAGCATGATATCAATATACATGGATTGGGACAATCCAAATAACATTTTAGATCAATCTCTGTAGATCTTCATTCTTAGGATGTAGGATGCTTCTCTCAAATCCTTCATTGAGAATTGTGATGAAAACTAGAGTTTTACACTCTGTAATGTAGGGATGTCATTTTTTATTAAGAGTATGTCATCTATATACAGTACAAAAAATATGACTATAGAACCATTAGTCTATTTATAGATGTAGGGATCCTCTCCATTCTTAACGAAGCCATACGTTTTGATCATCTTATCAAAATGCATGTTCCAACTCTGAGAAGTTTGCTTTAGTCCATAAATGAACCTGTTTAGCTTGCACACTTCAGATTCATCTGTGATTATGAATCCTTTAGGTTGTATCATATACACTTCTTCTTCCAACTCTCTATCAAGAAAAGTGATTTTGATATCCATTTACTAGATCTCATAATCTAAATATGCTGCTATAGCTAGCATAATTCGAATGGACTTAAGCATTGTCATAAGAGAGAATATCTCATCATAGTCAATACCATAACATTGATAATATCCCTTGACAACTAGATGGGCTTTATAGGTCTCTACCTTTTCATTTGCTCCTCTTTTCGTTTTGAAGACCCATCTACACCCTATGGGTTTAAGCCCTTTGGGTGGGTTAATAAGTGTCCATATACCATTGATCTTCATGGACTCCATTTCAAATTTCATGATATTTAGCCATTTCTCAAAGTCGGGCCTCTATATGGCATCCATATAGGTGATCGATTCTTGTCGTTCTTATCTAGTTTGACAAGATCATCATCTCGGATCAAGAAATCGTAGTATCGATCCGGTTAATATGGTATTCTATCAGATCTCCTTAATGGTATCTCTATAATAGGCTCTGAATTTGATTCTTTAATCAAATCTAATTTTGTATTTCTGCTCAATGGTGTTTGATTTTCTATCTCACAAACTTCATCAAGTTCGATCCTAGTAGCATCAGTTCCTTCTCTAAGAAACTTTCTTTCCAAAAAGATTGTCCTGTTACTGACAAACACCTTTTGTTCCTCAGTAAGGTAAAAATAGTATCATTTTATTTCCTTTGGGTATCCTATAAATAAATACTTATCGGATCTGGGTCCAAGCTTATCTGTCTTTAAATATTTGACATAAGTCAGACACCTCCAAATCCTAAGGTGTGAGAGTATTGGCTTATATCCTGTCTATATCTCATATGGAGTTTTATTGACAGACTTATTTGAAACTTTGTTCAGTACATAGTAAGCAGTTTCTAGAGCGTATCCTCAGAAAGAGATTGACAGAGTAGCAAAGCTCATCATGGATCGAACCATGTCTAACAGTATTCGATTTCTCCTTTCTGACACCCCATTATGTTATGGTATTCTTGGAGGAGTCTATTGAGAAAAAATTCCATTCTCCTTTAGATATATTAGGAATCACTGATAAGGTATTCTCCTCTTTAGTCTGACCAAAGAGTTTTAATACTCTTTTTAGTTTATTTTTCTATTTTACTATGGAATTGTTTGAACATTTCAAATGATTCAGACTTATATTTCATAAGGTAGATGTACTCATACCTCGATAGGTCGTCAGTGAAAGTAATGAAGTAGTTAATCCACCTCTGGCACATGTATTTATGGGTCCACATATATTGCTATGTACTAGACTTAGAACATCAGTGGCTTGTTCACTTTTTTCTTTAAAAGGTGATTTTATCATTTTACCGAAAAAATAGCATTCACAGGTGGTGATGATTCATGATCATTAATATCGAGGATTCCCTTTTTAGTTAATCTATCCATCCTACTCTTGTTCATATAATCTAGTTGATAATATCAAAGATAAGCATCGCTGAAATTATCTACTTTAGGATATTTGTTAGAAGTGTACATTATACTAATAGGCTATGATAGAAGGTATATGCCATGTTTCAATTATCCATGCATAATTATAGTACCATTCGCAATGATATGACAAAAATTATCCTTTATTAAAAAGTTGAAACCAACTTTGACTAAAAGGCCTACAGAGATGATATTCATAAAAAAAAAAGATAATAATGATAATCATCTAACATGATAATCCTAGACTCAAAGACAAACTGAATGGTTCTTAGAGCTAGAACTGAAACAAGGCTTCCATCTCTAGCATTCAGGAATTGTTCACCGTCTCTAAATTTTTTACTGATCTAAAGTCTCTGCAATGAATTACAAATGTTAATTAGACTTCCGATATCTAATACCCAAATAGTAGTATCACATACAAAAAAATTATAAGAAGTTATTATTTAAGTATCTTGTCCAGCAACAGATTGATGCTTTCTCTTATTTGGCCAGTTAGGGTCAAGGGAGGCTATATATTGAGGATAATTTTTCTTCCAGTGATCCAGCTTCTTGCAGAAGAAGCATTCTATCTGACACTTATCAACTTTTGACTTCTTGCTTTGACTGGGCTTAGGAGCTCTAGCACGATTCTTCTGTACCTTTTTTTTATTTTCTTTCTTAGAAGAATGGAGATCTACAGAAGACCCACCATCTACATTCATCAGCTCCTTTTGGAGCTGGTGATCCTGCTCAAAGATCTGTAATAATGCTAGCAAACTATGGTAGTTTACTGCAGGCTTAGTCATTCTATAATGATTAAGAAAAGGTAGATAAGACTTAGGAAGCGAGTTGAGGATAGCATCCTTGCCTAACTATTTATGCAACGAAAAGTCACTAGCTAAGCCACTCGATCTGCTTGATCATATACAATACATGATCAGTGATCGATGCCCTTTTTCGCATACGGGCATTGAAGACAGCATAGGAGGTTTTATATTTTTCGACATCCTTAGGGGTACCAAAAGACTCATTCAATTTTTAAATGATCTCCTCAGGTTGTACATCTTCGAACTGATGTCTAAGCTCATCGTTCATAGCTGTCCTCATGATACAACGCATTATTGTGCGATCATTGAGCTACTTCTGGTAAGTGTCTCTTGCCGCACCACGTGCATTGGCTGCAGACTCCTTAGGTGCAGGATCTGTTATTACATATAGGATCCTTTCATGCTCAAGAACTATCTTCAACTTATGATACCAGCTATCGAAGTTGGGCCCGATGAACTTGTGGCTGTCCAACAGTGAGTGAAGCAATAAAGTATTAGCCATTTCTGAAAAAAAAATCCAAAATCATGTTAGTATATGAATTATTTAATCCTAAAGATTTAAATTTTAGTCTAAAGGTTCTCTCACTATTTTATATGAATTGATAGTCTCTACTTTCAATTCGAGGAATCTAATTTGTTAGTAGGTACTAGAATCCACACAGACTGCACACAGTTTTGAGTGTGGCTCGGTCAATCTATGTATATCTATGGGTAGGTTCTTAACCAATGATTTCTTCAAACAATTTTTAGTAATTATTTTGCCCCAAGCCTCTCTTTAGCAAGTGTGCGGCACCTCCACTAAAAATCCTAGTTAGATCCAACCATTAATATGAATATACTTAGTGCATCTAACTAATAGATGCTTAAGTCCGAGTGTAGCTGGGCTAACCTGATCATCTATCGAGAGTCACAACTGAATTATCATATTATGAATGATAATTCCAATACTCAGATAAACACTAAGCGTGTGGCACCTCCAATGATTATTTAGACTATTGGACCTATTATCATCCATATTAATGGGAGGCTATGAATATGTTATCCCCATAATATTTTTATTTTAAGAACTTAATAATTTAGAAGATTTAATTAATTGATTTAGAATCAAGAGAAGAGATTAATCAGTATTTCAATAATCCTCCCATTGACTTCATCAAGTCATTTTATTAGGACTAGAAACAAGCTGGATCAAGAATACCTAAATCAGTCACACTAATTAACCTTAATGACATGGGTCAATTTGAATTAATTAGCGATCTAATCAAAAATATAATCTACCAAGTTGGTCAGGTAAGTGAGATTGATGAGAGGATTAGCCAATGCTTGTCTTAGACACCATATAGGCCAGGTAAGCATGCCCCCAATTAAAAATCATCGATCGAACTGTCGAATTTACTTTAGACACCAATTAATTGATTAATTTTGATTTGATTAGTTAAAAGATTCAGGCTCGACCATTGAGCTATAATCAGATCCATTTGATATGATCAAAATATGGACTTGATCAAGCTACAACTATTGAGATTGATCTAGAGAAATCTTGACCTAATCTAATTTAACTCTTGATTAGATTTAATCTATTTCTCTATTTAGTCTATATTTATTTCTAACCCTAGGTTTAACTTAATTAGATAACCTAATTTAAGGTAACCTATAGCCCCTCTGATTTAAGAGGTATCTTAAGATCTTCAATTCTCAAATCTAGATCTTTTGATTTTCATATCTTAATTCTCAATTAAGTATATGTAATCATGTGTTAAAATAATTTCAACTATAAAATTATTTTACAAATAAAATCTTACATCATATGTCATTAATTTCATATTATGAAACTAATTTTTAGTTCTAAATAAATCATAAATCTTTTAGATCTAATCTAAACTAATTTATGATGAGAACAATTTTAGGATTTTTTTTGCTGTTCTTCTTCATGAGATATAATTATATCAACATCCCTACACGTCATAAGAAAATCCATCGATTGGGCAAGAGAAGGATTTTAATCTCTGCTTACTCTTATGATCGGACGGACATGGTGATCAACTCAGTCCGAGTACTTCGCTACTAAGAAAAATCTATACTACATATCTCATATGCAAAACATATGTAGAATAAAATAATTATAGATTCTTATCTAATCTAATTAGATCATGATACTGCAACATTAAATTTTTATATCTGAACCTTAATCATATCATCACATAAATTATTAATTTTAGATCTAGAAAAATTAAGAAATCCATTCAAAAAGTATATATGATTGCATAGAAAAAAAATTCTGATTTGAGATATGATCAAACATATGTAGATATGTTGCTCAAATCAGATCTGAAACTCTATCAAACAGACTCAGATCTGAACTTAATTCAAACATCAATTCTATAATCAAAATACGTTCACAAAAATCTCTCAAAAATAGATTGAAATCTATGTATAATTAGGTTGTAAAACAGATCAAAAATTGTATAAAAGATTCTGTTAAAAATAGATTTTTAATAAGCTATTTTCAGAGATCGATTTTGATATGATAATCTGGTCAAAACCAGATCAGAAAAATATAGGTGATATCAGATCAAAATAAAGTTTAATCACATCAAAAATTTTAATTTAAAATTATATTAAAAAAATAAAAAAAACTAAAAAACTAACTATGCAATCATGATATAGAACCTGGCTATGATACCAGTTGAAGAAAATATGTGATTCGTATCGCATGCCAGGAGAAAAAATTGAATAGATTAGAATTCAAAAATTTTTATAATATTTATGAAAATATATCTTGATACACAGTAGAAAGAAGATCAAGCTTGAAAGA
The DNA here is from genome assembly GCF_000442705.2 of Elaeis guineensis. Lineage (NCBI taxonomy): Eukaryota > Viridiplantae > Streptophyta > Magnoliopsida > Arecales > Arecaceae > Elaeis > Elaeis guineensis. The sequence continues at coordinate 25,276,361 of NC_025993.2, read as the reverse complement.
TATTTTGAATCGAGTTATTTCGTGAGATTTGGATGTTAGACCCTCTACTTCGCTCACACACCAATCAATGTAGGAGAAAGAGATGAAGAACTCTTTAGGAGGGAAGGCGTGGAGAGCCTTAAGATCTGATCTTGAAGCTTGGAGGAGTCCACACACCACCACACTAAGGGAGAGGGAGGATGCCCAAGAGAAGATGGCGCCCAAGGAGAGAGACGTCCAAGGGGAGCACGCCTTGATCAATTGCTAGATTAATTTCTTCTTCTCCAAACCCCTCCTTAAATAGACAAGAGGTCTTAGATCAAATTGAATAACTTCATGAGTTAGTAATAGGACTCTCTAAGTTTGAATCAAATCCAAACTTCTTAAACCATGAGGATTCCTAAAGGAAGTAGGAGAGGTGCCAACTTGCACCTCTCTCTATGCCGCACGTCCAAGGAGAGGGGCCAATTTTCAGCACCCTCTCCTCCCTCTTGATTGGCTAAATAGGTGAGAAATATCAGAAAAATATGGCTTAGTGTACCAAATCTAATTTGGTTTAAATTTGGATTCAATTCGAATCCAATTTGAATCCGATTTAAATCAAATTTGAAAAAACTGCTAATCCTAATCTAATTAGGATTTAGATCTAAGTCCAACTTAAATAATTAATCCAATTTAGCCTTAACAAAATCAAGCCCAAATTAATTAGATTTGATCTAAAATAATTAGGACTTGAACCCAGTCTCTCATATTTTTTTGAATTATAGATTTGATCAAATTCATCTTTGGAATTAAACCTGCGCCTCATGTACAGTGCTAGTTGGACATAGTTAGTATTTAATTCTATATAAGATATAACTTAATTCTCAATTAAGTTAATCTATATGTTTAATCAAGTCTTATACTTTCAAATTAAACACACAGATACTCGGTCAATTCTTTCCTATGCTGTTTGACTTTGTGCGTTACTCCATAGGTTCGAATACTAAGTCGGTAGTATAGAAACTATTTCTATATTAATCGAAGTGACTATCTAGCGATGATATCTGATGTCCAGATAGATTGAATAATTGTAAAGCAACATTCAAGAACTTCAGCATATGGTTACTGCATAATTCACCCCTTTGATCCTAATGCTCAGGATGACTTAGGGTTAAACTGTCAATCTTGGATGAGTCATCCACATTGTATTTCAATCTTTTTTAAATTTTATAATAGATCATAAGGATTATCCTGATTAAGATTTTACTAAATTAAGATAAATGATGCATTAACTCCTGTAATTCGGAGAGATAAATCCTATCTTGACTCGCACACCGATTTCATAAGTACTTGACTATATCTAATAGTCTTCCATCACTATATTAAACATATAGATATTTTGACATCAAAGTATAATGAGTTGCTTGTAAGTCACCATGGTGATCTCAGATCGGAGAGATACTTATGCCCATATCCTTTTTGAGTTACCCTTGACAGCAGAGCGCTTTGCGGGTGAGTCACTATTCAATGACGATATACTTTTATATCTCATCTGTATGCCATATCAGTATCTCTATACTCCTTAGTTAAAAGGACAACTAATCTATATGGCACAGAACGATCTATACTCGATAAATATTATTATCCTTGTTAATAACATATTATTTGATTGCGAACAAGTTTAAGAATTATTCGATAAATCTTTCTTTATCAATTATATTATAGTTCTAAGGATTTCATCATAACACAAGATTTTAAAGAAAGATGCACATTTATGATGAACTTGTCAAAAATAATTTTTATTTATTAATAATTCATATACAAATTACAAAGAGCACAACCACCTACAGATAGATAATTGACTTTAGAACATATTTCTCAACACATCCCCCCAAGGCCCCCCAAGTAATGGTGAGAAAAGTAAGAAGGCTTATAAGCACATTAAAAATTTTGTCCCTTTTCAATGTGGGACTAAACTCAAGAAAACTTTAGGATCTTTTGAAAGGAAGAAAAATTTTGAGTTTTTCTTCCAAACTCTAACAGTCCCCCTCAAAACTCAAAATTTAAAATAAATAATATTGATTATTAAACATCAATATAAATGAAACTTTATTGTTCAGTATTTATACTATGCAATAGGTGAAGTGTCTTAACCTCACTTAGTGTAAATAGTTTCCATCTGAAGAAATCGGAGTAAACCAGATCTTGAACTACATTTCTTTGATCTAGATTTTAACTATCACACACATAGTATAGAAACATCTATCATGGGATTGCACATTATTGGCTGTACGCAAGTATCTTATTATTCGTGAGAGCACCCAGGGTTTGCCCATCTTTTCTAACCACAGCTGTATATGGAAGCTCTCATATGGGTGAGTCCTTTAGGAATGTATTTAGAGTTTCATCTCGAGGAGATTACCTCTTCGAAACTTATTCAGAGTTATGCTCTTCCTTAACATCTACATAGGAGCACTAATCATGATAAAGATGGGATATAGTGAAAACTCCTATAAATATATAAACAAATACTCCCTGGTCAGCCAATCAGCTTGTTATTATCAATAAAACCTCCTTCAAGGGGTCTCCTATTATAGAGGTTGGATTTTCACTGTTGAAAGATCAATTATAGGCTAAGTCTCATCTTCCTCGATAACTTTAGGATCTTAGTCCTATTAAGGCCTTTAGTAAGGCAATCTGCAAGATTATTGTCAATTTTTACGTAAGATAAAGAATAATACCACGGATTTCTTACTTTCTTATAAACTTTTATCTTACTTTTATATGTTTACTTATATTTTAATTTATAAGTTTCTTTTCGTAGAAATCTATTCAGCTTTAGAATCACAATGTATTGAAATAAGAGGAATAGGAGAGGAAATCAAAGAATTTTTAGATAAAATATCTTTAAGCCATTCAACTTCAGAGCAGGTAGAGTCAAGAGCTATGAGTTCAGATTCTATTATACTTCTGGCTAGAATGGTTTGCTTGATTGATTTCTAAGAAATAGCACTACCACCAAGAAGAAAAATATAATTAGAGGTAGATTTAACATCAGATGAATTAGAAATTCAATTGACATCACTGTATCCCTCCAATATAGCTGGATAGCTAATAAATTTAAGATAATAAGAAATAGTACCTTTAAGATACCTAAAAATTCTTTCAAGAGCAATCCAATGAATACTATTAGGATTACTAGTATAATGACTAAGTTTTGAAACAATATGAGTAATGTCAGGTCTAGTACGATTGAAGAGATACATGCGAGATTCAATGATTTGAGCATATCTTTCTTGATTCACAGGTTGGTCAGAGTTCTTTAAGAGTTGGATAGAAGGATTAAGGAGAGTAGATACAGGTGAACAATCATAGTAGTCAAATTTATCAATCAACAATTGGGTATAATGAGATTGAGATAAAGATATAGAATCAAGGGATCGAATGATCTTCATGTCAAGAATTAGATCAGCTTCACCTAGATTTTTGATATCAAAGTAATGGAAATTTTTTTTTTTGACATCATTAATTAAATAAGATTGAAAGATAGAATCAAGATATCATCAACATAGAGATAAAAAAGGACATATCGATCATCAAATCTTTTATGATAGAGGTAGTTGTCAGATTCATTGATTTGGAAGCCATAAGAAAGAATGATACTATCAAACTTTTTGTGCCATTGCTTAGGTGCTTACTTTAATCCATAAAAGGACCTAATAAGCTTGCACACTTTATGCTCTTGATCAGGCACTGTGAAGCCCTCAAGTTGAGTCATATAGATTTCTTCATCAAGATCTCCATGAAGAAAAGCAGTCTTCACATCTATTTGATGTATAAATAGTTTATGGATGGAAATGAGCATAAGAAGAAAACAGATAGTGATAATACTAGCAACAGGTGCATAAGTATCAAAGAAATTAATATCAGCTTTTTGCCCAAATCTTTGGATGACAAGTCGCGCTTTATACTTTTCCATTGATCCATCAATCCTAAGTTTCTTTCTAAAGATCTATTTATGACCTAAAGGTTTGGTTTGAGGAGGTAAATCAGTGAGAATCCAAATATTATTTTCAATAATAGATTTAATCTCACTATTGATTGCCTCCTTATAGAATGAAGCATCAGGTGATCTCATTGCTTCCTAGTATGAGATAGGTGTATCCTCAACTAAGAAGGTAAAGAAATCTTTATCCAGGTTTTTATCGATCCTAACCCTTTTGCTTCTTCTAGGCTCAGAAGGAAGATTAGGTTGATTTAAAGCAAGATCATTAGGGATTAGAGGATCAGAGAATGATGATCAACTAGGTAAAGAACAAAAGTTATGATCAAGTGTAGATTTAGAGACTTAAGTTTTGTAAGGAAATATATTTTCAAAGAAAATTGCATCTCTAGATTCGATTGTGGTATTAACTGATATGTCAATAAAATTAGAATGAATAACAAGAAAATGATAGGTATTACTATCAAGAGAATAACCAATAAAGATAGGATCAATAGTTTTAGGACTAATTTTGTTTCTCTTAGATTCAGGAATAATAACCTTAGCTAAGCACCCCCAAACAAGCTTGGAAGTAACCTGACTTTGGTGCATGTCCCTTCCAATACTTATAGGGAGTCTTTTCTTTATCCTTTGAAGGAATTCTATTAAGAATAAAAGTAGAAGTCAAAAGAGCTTCTCTCCATAAGTTTTTCAGAGTATCAAAACTAATAATTATGGCGTTAACTATGTCCAAAAGAGTTCTATTCTTTCATTCAGTAACACCATTGGATTGAGGAGAGTAAGTAGTAGTAACTTCATAAATTATATCATGTTCTGCACAGAATATAGTAAATTTATTTGAAGTGCACTCTCCACTACGATTAGACCTTAGGATTTTGATCTTCTTTTTAGTTTGATTTTCAGCCTCAACTTTGAAAACCTTAAACTTATTGAAGACTTCATCCTTAATCTTCAGAAGATATGAATAACAATATTTGGAGAAGTCATCTATAAAGATCACAAAATAACGACGACCTTCATGGGTTGGATTTCTACAAGAGTCACAAATATCACTATGAATTAGTTCAAGAAGATGAGTATCTCGATGAGGAATGGATTTAAAAAGTTTTCTAGTTTATTTTGATTGAGCACAGATTTTACACTTGGATTTATGATTAATCTTAAATTTTGAAATTAGATTAAGATTGAACATCTTTTGAATGGATTTAAAATTCACATATTTTAGTCTATCATGCCAAACATCACAATATTTAGAATTTAATAAGATTGATTGAGAATAATTTGATAAAAAATTTTCGTTAACTGAAGGAGAAATTACATTGAGTTTAAATAATCCCTTAGATACAAATTCTTTACCAATAAATACATCATCTTTAGAAATTACATTCTTATTGGACTCTAATACAACTTTATATCCTAATTATACTAATAGGGATCCACTGATGAGGTTTCTTCTGATATCAGGAATATGCTGTACATCTCAAAGGAGAATGCTTTTTTCTGAGGTAAACCTTAGGTTGACATTTTGTTTGCCTAAAATATTGATAGTTGTTTCACTTTTCATGATCACACTTCCTCCACTTGAGTCCTGAAAAGATGAAAAGGATGCTCTATCAGTACAAACATGGATATTGGCACCAGAGTCTAACCATCAATCAGTGATTTTATAGGTAAAGTTAACTAATGAGACAAAGGATACTGACCTAAAGGTAGATGGTTCTCCTTCAACCATATTAACCATAAGTTTGGATTAAGGTTAGTTCTTCTTCTTCTTGATCACAACCTTTTCCTTCTTCCGATAGAAGCATTGACGTGTTAGGTGGTTGTTTCAGCCACAAATAAAGCAGAATCTCCCATCAACAGGTTTCTTGAATCCTATGGTTTGAGAATTAGTTTCTGTTTGATTCTGGAATCTATCCATTTTTTTCTTACCCTTGGTTTTGAAGTTCTTGGGTTTAAAGATTTGGTTCAAACCATAACGATTCTGACCCTTAGGGTTTTGATCTAGATTTTGAGATTCCATCAGGTTTACATTGGCTTTCATTTGATTTTCCTTCAATTTTCTAATTCGGTATTGTTCTTCTATTCTAATGGCTTGAATCACTGATCTACAGGTAAGGTTGTCCTGGGTTCTTCAAAGATCACGTCCAAAATTAGTCCATGATGGTGGAAGCTTATCAATTAGACAAGAGACTTGGTAGTTCTCATCTAATGTTGAGCCCTCTCTATGAATCTCTTGGATCAAATTTTGAAAATGATAGATTTGATCATTAACTGAGACATTGTCAACCATCATAAAGTTGCTAAAATCACTAATGGTAAATCTCATGGCCCCTTCATTGTCTCTACTATAGGCATCTTCTAGGGCAATTCAAAGTTCTTTAGTAGTTTATATTTCCTATAGATTTCATATAGTTCATCAGATAGACAACTTAGAATCCTACATCTACAATGAAAATCAATTTCTTCAGGTGATTTATCAGTTCTAGATGTGTTTGAGGCATCAGATGATCGAGAAGAGTATCTTGATCTAGATGAGGAAGAAGACATATCATATGGTGGCCTTTTTCCAATGATAGTTATGAGGCCTAATGTAATTAACCAGGCCTCAAGTTGTTCCTGTCATCTAAGAAACCCATGGCCATTAAACTTTTCAGGTTTAAGGGTCAAAGCTTCCTCGGCACCCAATATGTAAAATATAGGATTACAAGAGATTTGATTTAAGAAGATTTAAATAGAGCTGCAAATAAAATCTACAAAATATTAGGACTTATAGTTTACAAGAAACCCATAAGTAGATTGTCACGCCCCCGACCCGAGATTGCGAATCGAGGGTCGCAGCAACCGCCGCATACTTATGAAGAACTCTCTCCATAAGCATGCAAGGCATCTCATCACGATATCAATGCATCGCAGCGGAATAAATTCAAATAATTATTATTCAACTGTAATTCAAGTAATTAAATCAAATGTCTTACATCCAATAAAATTTTTGGTAACAATAGATCTAAGTTCAATGAAGTTAACAATGCTAAATCTCACCTCTAAAAACTCTGTCCCAAAATTTCTTCCCACGCTCGAAATTAATTATCTGAATCTGAAAAAATAGAAAGAAAAGTAATGAGCTAGACAGCCCAGTAAGTAACAAATATCTCTACCAGATATTCAGATATTATATAATTTTCAAGAATAATGCTGCAATTAAACATAAAAATATATTTCATTGCTGATTTAATGCAAATCCAATATTTTCAAATATTCACATATAATATAATCATAAATCCGATTCGATTCAAAATACTCGAAACTCAACAGCCTCGACTATGACCAACGTTTAACCCCCATTGGCGGGGTCCACAGAATACCAGCGCACAACTCCCACTGGCAGGATCCAGAAATACCAGCGCACAACCCCCACTGGCAGGGTCCACAAATACCAGCGCACAACCCCCACTGGTAGGGTCCACAAAGTACCAACGTATAATCCCCATTGGCGGGGCCCACTGAAACATAGTTAGGCTGAGAGCATAAATTCGATCTATATCAAAATACTTAGTACCACAATATATATCATAATCTTTCACTAAACATGTGCATAAATCGATATACCATAACATTTCAAAAGCACTTTTCTTTCAAAACATAATTTCATAAATCATGCATAATTTTAGAGAATAATTATTTATTTTCAGAATAAATATGGAATATCTCGAGAAGATGATTCATTACTTACCTTTCTTAGAGCACTGAATGAACAGATCGACTAACTTTTAGGAGATTCTTCCGTGCCTATTATCCAAAATTATATTTTTACATTAATTTTAATTCAAACTTAAATCTAACAAATCCCAAAATCAAAATCTTGCTTAAAACCAGACTCGTCTCTAAACTTGATCAGAATCATCAGATGAAGCCTTACACTTCGCTAATCCTAGAGGAATAGCTTTAGAGAGAGAGAAATCCATCAAGAGAGAGAAACAAGCTGAGAGAGAAAATTTTAGAGAGAGAAAGTAGAGAGAGAAAGTCCAATTCCAGAGAGAGAAAATCAGGGTTCAGTCTGAAAGAAGAGAGAGAAGAGAGAGAAACTCTCTCTCTCATCAATTTCAATTTTTATTTATTTACTTATTTATTTACTTACTTATTTGTTTATTTATTTATATATATATATTTATATAAATATATATATATATATATATTATTATTATTATTATTATATTTATTCTTTTCTTTTCTTTTTCTCTTTCTCTTTTTTTTTCTTCTTTTTCTTTTCTTTTTCTTTTTCTTCTTTTTCTTCTTTTCTTTTCTTTTTCTTTTCTTTTTCTTTTTCTTCTTCTTCTCGGTTCTTCCCACGCCGGAACAGGGGACGGTGTGGCCCATCCTTGGCCGGGCCGTTCAGGCCACGGCCGCCGCGGCGGAGGCCGGCGGCCGACGGGGACCACTCCCCCGGTCACGGAGGAGACATGGCCGGCGATCAATTCCGATCGCCGGCGCCGGAAAATTAAAGGAAAAGAGACCCAAAAACAGAGGTCCCTTTCCCGACCGGAAATCGGCGACTTTTGTCGCCGGCAGCCGCGCACAAATGCACGGGGAGGAAGAAGAAGAAAGAGGGGAAACTTACCTTAACCTCCGGTGACCTTGCCGGCGAGAAATCACGGCGAGAATCCGAACGATATCCGCGGCTTCGATTGAGAAAAACGGAGAGAAAGAGAGAGGGAGGAGGCCGATCTTCGGTCTCAAGGGGAAGGGGTCGTCTTATAGAGCACCCTAGGACTCCGAGGGGTCCTAGGAGTCCTAATTTCCATGGGTTTCGTCGGAGAAGAAGACTCCTACCGGGAGTCTTCTTCCCGGTTTGCTCTGTTTTTTTTTTTTTTCGTTTTGGACTTTTGTGGGCTTGATTTGGTTGGGCTATCACATTCTTCACCCCTAAAAAGAAATTTCGTCCTCGAAATTTTTCATACCTGTCACCATTGTATTGGAAGCCTATGGATTCTGTTGAGTAAGTGCATAAACTCTTCCCTGGGTTTTAGAAATCTGTCCACCACCCTTATGTTGTCCTTCATGAGTTCTTTGGCCAACTTGATTTTCAGCATTTAGCGGACAGCTAGCAATTTTATGATCCTTCTGTCCACATTTGAAACAAGCACCGGTATTCCAATAGCAATCCTTGTCTGCATGATTTTTGCCACATCTGGAGCACGGCTCACCATCAATCTGTTGAGTCTTATTGTCTACTGCTCCCTTAGCTGATCTTTTGATGTTTTTATTATTATGATGCTCATACTTTAACGTCCCAATATTCCTAATGTTTACCCACCTACACTCATACTATGTCAAATTCTATGTGTCATAATTTATCAACCTGGCTCTGATACCATATTAATTGTCACGCCCCTGACCCGAGATTGTGAATCGAGGGTCATGGCAACCGCCGCATACTTATAGAATACTTTTCCCATAAGCATGCAAGGTATCTCATCACGATATCAATGCATCGCAGCGAAATAAATTTAAATAATTATTATTCAACTGTAATTCAAGTAATTAAATCAAATGTCTTACATCTAATAAATTTTTTCTAAAACAATAGATCTATAGATCTATGAAGTTGACTATGCTAAATCTCGCCTCTAAAAGCTCTGTCCCAATATTTCTTCCCACGCTCGAAATTAATTATCTGAATCTGAAAAATAGAAAGAAAGGTAATGAGCTAGACAGCCCAGTAAGTAACAAATATCTCTACCAGATATTTTAGATATTATATAATTTTCAAGAATAATGCTGCAATTAAACATAAAAATATATTTCATGCTGATTTAATGCAAATCCAATAATTTCTAATGTTCACATATAATATAATCATAAATCCGATTCGATTCAAAACACTCGAAACTCAACAGCCTTGACTATGACCAACGTTTAACCCCTATTGGCGGGGTCCACAGAATACCAGCGCACAACCCCCACTGGTAGGGTCCAGAAATACCAGCGCACAACTCCCACTGGCAGGGTCCAGAAATACCAGCGCACAACCCCCACTGGCAGGGTCCGCAAATACCAGCGCACAACCTCCACTGGCAGGGTCCTCAAAGTACCAACGTATAATCTCCATTGGCGGGGCCCACTGAAACATAGTTAGGCCGAGAGCATAAATCCGATCTATATCAAAACACTTAGTACCACAATATATATCATAATCTTTCACTAAACATGTGCATAAATTGATATACCATAACATTTCAAAAGCACTTTTCTTTCAAAACATAATTTCATAAATCATGCATAATTTCAGAGAATAATTATTTATTTTCAGAATAAATATGGAATATCTCGAGAAGATAATTCATTACTTACCTTTCACGGAGCACTGAATGAACAGATCGACTAACTTCTAGAAGATTCTTCCGTGCCTATTATCCAAAATTATATTTTTACATTAATTTTAATTCAAACTTAAATCTAACAAATTCCAAAATCAAAATCTCGCTTAAAATCAGACTCGTCTCTAAACTTGATCAGAATCATCAGATGAAGCCTTACACTTCGCTAATCCTAGAGGAATAGCTTTAGAGAGAGAGAAATCCATCAAGAGAGAGAAACAAGCTAGAGAGAGAAAATTCTAGAGAGAGAAAGTAGAGAGAGAAAGTCCAATTCCAGAGAGAAAAAATTAGGGTTCAGTCTGAAAGAAGAGAGAGAAGAGAGAGAAACTCTCTCTCTCATCAATTTCAATTTTTATTTATTTACTTATTTATTTACTTATTTGTTTATTTATTTATATATATATATATTTATATAAATATATATATATATATTTATTATTATTATTATTATATTTATTCTTTTCTTTTCTTTTTCTCTTTCTCTTTTTTTTTTCTTCTTTTTCTTTTCTTTTTCTTTTTCTTCTTTTTCTTCTTTTCTTTTCTTTTTCTTTTCTTTTCTTTTTCTTTTTCTTCTTCTCGGTTCTTCCCGCGCCGGAACAGAGGACGGTGTGGCCCATCCTTGGCCGGGCCGTTCAGGCCACGGCCACCGCGGCGGAGGTCGGCGGCCGACGGGGACCACTCCCCCGGTCACGGAGGAGACATGGCCGGCGATCAATTCCGATCGCCGGCGTCGGAAAATTCAAGGAAAAGAGACCCAAAAACAGAGGTCCCTTTCCCGACCGAAAATCGGCGACTTTTATCGTCGGCAGCCACACACAAATGCACGGGGAGGAAGAAGAAGAAAGAGGGGAAGAAGAGGAAAAACTTACCTTAACCTCCAGTGACCTCGCCGGCGAGAAATCACGGCGAGAATCCGAACGATATCCGCGGCTTCGATTGAGAAAAACAGAGAGAAAGAGAGAGGGAGGAGGCCGATCTTCGGTCTCAAGGGGAAGGGGTCGTCTTATAGAGCACCCTAGGACTCCGAGGGGTCCTAGGAGTCCTAATTTCCATGGGTTTCGTCGGAGAAGAAGACTCCTACCGGGAGTCTTCTTCCCGGTTTGCTCTATTTTTTTTTTTTTTTTTTTGTTTTGGGCTTTTGTGGGCTTGATTTGGTTGGGCTATCACATAGATGCTAGTAATCTGCTTTTAAAATGATAATAGAACAAGTACTAATAAAGAGGACTCTCTGTTTTAGAGTAGAATTCAAAAACTTGGAAAAGTAATAGTAGTAATCGGTTTATAATGTTTAGAGTAATAAATGAGACAGAGCAATTTCGATAACAATAATTTATTGATGTCTAAGAAATTCAATCAAACAAAAATACTAAAATCTAGTATTCATAAATCCGGAATGTAAAGATTGGGAATTTTGCCTTAGAATGTTGCATAGAATCCTTTTGAAAAGAGAGTTCTATTGAAGCAAAAAACTATTTTAAAAATAAATGATTATGATAAACTTAGACTTTATCTAGCTATAAGATATAGATAAGAATTTAAACTTAGCTAGGGCCTGGATGGATTGGCTAGTAGATTTCAAGAAGTGAAAATGAGAACCTAGAAGCATGTGATCACTATTCTAAGGCAAATTTCCGACTCTTGTGTCGGTGTTTATCGAAAATTCTACCCAAGATACGACTGAGATATCCTCTCTTGGAGTACGATCGTGAGAGGGTTGACAGTTTTTCTCTAATACTCAGCAATAGAATGAGAAAGAGAGAGAATTTAAAAATAAAAAAGAGTTCTCAGGTTGTTGGATTCTTGGAGAAAGAAAGAATGATTGCTGATTTTTTTTTTCAATGCCCAGCAGGCTGGGACTCACAGTCTTTTATAAACTGTGAGATGGCATCTAATCAAAATAAAATATGAGCATCTGTCATGAAGGGAAGCAACCATTAATCAAAAAAAATATTAAAAAAATAATAAATAAGATAAAATATTTTATCATCATGTGCGCACTGTGATTCGCGCATGCAAGACGAGCCGGGCTGGGCCGAGCCGGCGCACATGTGTGAAATATAAAATCTACATCCCCCCAAGGCCCCCCAAGCAAAGGTGAGAAAAGTAAGAAGGCTTATAAGCACATTGAAAATTTTGTTCCTTTCGAATGTGGGACTAAACTCAAAAAAACTTTAGGATTCTTTGGAGGGAAAAGAAATTTTGAGTTTTTCCTCCAAAACTCTAACATAAAGAAGGTACAATTGAGGAAGAAGAGAAAGTGCAAGAAAGTTGGCTATCTTCGTGGATGCACTTTTGTATTACTAATAAATTTTATTTTTAAAAAGTTATTTATAGTTTTCAGTTATAACTAGAATTATATATTAAAAATTGATATGACATGTAGGTATGGTTGTTTGAACATACATTATGTAGACAAAGATGTAGTTATTGGAGCATGCCTCACTATCTCAATTAGATACTTCTGGGCCATTATGACAAAAAGAAAATTTTACTAAAAGAACTGTCTAAAGTACCTTCCAGTCTGGTAATCCAACATATGCATTTGGCATTTGATTTTAACATTATAATGTTATAAGTGCTTATTATAATTCCTTAAAATTGGCAAATTATTGTCATTTCTTTGGTACCAAGGGATGATAAAAAGAGAATTTTGAATGTAAGTTTCTATTCCAAGATGAAATCCTTGAAAAGACTAAGCAATGAGCAAGATATTTATGAAAATACTAATAATAAAGATCAAGAAAATGTGACTTCAATGCAGGTTAAGAAATTATAAAAGGATGATACTACTGAAAGGATACTCCAACTTGAAGAAGAAAATAAAATATCAATTTAAGAGAAAGGCCTTTTGGTTGAGCTTACCGATAATTAAAAGGTTAGAATTGAATAGCTAGAAGAATAGATAAAGAAACTAATGCATGATATCGAATAGATAAAAAAAGAATACAAGAAGAGCAACACTATGAAGTAGAAAATGATAAAAATAAGCCTCAACCTATGGTTTGGATGATTAAATTCATGCATGCCCGATTGGGAATATTGTTCCTTATAATTTGAGGGGCGAAGACATAAAACACTTTGGAGCTTTGTCATCTCCTTTTGTAAATATGCTTGAAGTAATTTCAGGGACCATGGGATAAAAAACAATGGTATAGAAGAAAAGATAATAGAGAGAACAAAGCTACTCAGTGCCTTTAGTGGATATATCACCCATCGAAGAGAAGCCACGACAATCAATAGTAACTAACTATTTCTATCAATTAACAACTTTATACTTACATTGAATAAATGTTTCTAAAAATTATACTACTTTTTTGCAGAAAGTTTTTGAGCATAATCAAAATTATGCTAGTAGAGAATGTATTTCAGAGAATGAGAAAGTATTAACTGATACTTAGTTGGAGCAAGAGATTGATAGGTACATTTATTTAATATCACATATGAATTAATATATTTATGATTTATATATTTAATTATGGCAATATGAGATTGACAATTGCTAATCAATTTTAATTTGTCATTATCGTTCGATGCTTGTTGCTTAGAAAGGTAGCAACTCAAAAAGGGAGGTGAATTGGATTCTCATAAAATTTTAACCAAATTTGAGATCTAAACAAATATATATAATTAATTGAGCTAACTTAAGTATTAGTGGAGTGGATGCAATTCAGCAACAGAAATAGGATATAAAAATTACTATTCAAGAACTATAACTATGCAAAGCAAGTATTGAATGCAAGAAAGATAAATGAGAGAAAGCACAACATAAACACACAAGAATTGTATAGTGGTTTGGTGCAATCTACATCTACCTCCACTCTCTAGGCTCTTCTTGAAAATTTCACTATAATTAGTTCGATTACAGAGCGCTTGTTTTTTCGGACTCACAAATAAATCTGGTTAGTTTTTTGGGATCACTAACCACAACTTTACACCGATAATTTTTTGGGCTCACTATAAATACAGTTGATTTTTTGAGATCACCAACCATAACCTATAATATCTAATTTTAGTTTGGATAGGCTTTAACCCCAAGTTTCTTTCCTCTAAAGAAATTTGGTAAAGAAAACAAAATATAAGAATGAAAGTTTTAGCTGAAAATAAAAAATAGATTTTAAACTCTTTAAAGCCCGAAGATGAAGCTGATGATTTGCTCGATTAAAAATTGACTTCTCTTCAATTTGTGCTTGAGAGGATGGAGAAGATGTTGAAGAAGATTGCTTTTGAAGTCTTGTTGAAATCTATGCACAACTTTCCTCTCTTTTTTCTTTCTTTTTGGATATTCAATGTTCCTCACAAAAATAAAAGGTTCTCTCTTTAAATCCCTTAACCTTCCTTCCCAAATGATTCTCTAGTTTTTTATAACCTTGAAAGTAGTTAAAAAATAAGTTTTGACCATTAGAGTCCTTGAAATAGCTATTAAAAACAAAAACTAGCGGTTAGAGAAATATAGAAAAGCTGGCCATTATGCTTGTCCCGTGTCAGGAGTTGACCCATGTTCACTTTGAGTCATATATTTTTTTACTATGAGTCAGCTCATCTATCCCACAAGTCAGTTTGTGGATTGCACTAAAAAATTTTGCTTTCTATTTTTCTGAGAGAGAGTCAACCCCTACTATTTATGAGTTGACTTGAGCTCTAAGCCAATTGATACTAACGTATCGGAGTTAACTCGAAACTTTTCAGAGTCAACTCAAAATTTTTCAACTTTATTTTTTTCATATTTTTATCTTTTAAACTTAATTTTTTTGACCATAATGCTTTCGAATAATATTTTCTTCTTTCAATTCATTTTCTTCATAATGAATCATCCAAACTTGTGAGAACTTGTTCTTTTAAGTCTTTTGGCTTGACATTTTGAGAGGATTTCTTTCCAAAATAATTTCTTCATTGTGAGTATCAAAAAAATCCTACATTCATTCTTGAAATACATGATTAGTAATATCTATACTCAATATTTTAGAATCATCAAAATCAATCTCAGGATCAACAATCTCTCCCTTTTTGATGATGATAAAATTTGAGTATATACACAATAAAATAAATAATATGTTTCAATGTTATTTATTAATATATATCATGAAGTAATAGATTAAACACATGAATGCACACTTTATGAATATTCTCAATTAGTCTTTTAGTTCATTGCACATAATTAGTTCATTGCATATGTTTCATATACTCATATCAAAATAATATTTTAATTTAAATCAATGATATTAAGGTTTCAAGCATTAAATTAATGAACATCTTAAGAATTAATTTATTAAACATATACTCAACATTCCTCTCCTTCTTTTTGACAGCATCAAAAAGCTCATGGGAAGGATTGAATTCAATAATGTATCAAAATAAGAGATGTAGCAAATTCAAAAAATCAATTCAAATGAATCATCTCCCCTTTGAAAACTTATCTTTTGATTTAAAATATGCTTAAAATATCGCTTCTATTTCAAAAATTAGCTTGAGTTCAAATACCAATGACTCTCCTCCTTTTTGAATGACTATGATTCTTTAATCATATATTCAAATAAGAACTTTTAAGCTTAAAGAGGAATAGAGCTTTTCAAAGAATTGAGCAGTGAAATTAAGCATAACATTTACTTCAATATTTATTTATTTATTTTTTCTTAATAAAAATCAGTCATTTAAATACAGAAAAGGCATATATCGAGAATGTATCGAGCACATCAATGATAATATCAAAGTAAATGAGAGTTACTTTTTTGAATTCATTTTTTGAGTAAAAATTACTTTGATACAAAAACAATTTATAAAAATTTCTTGAGACATAACAAAAATTTTACATTATATTCAGATTTTCAAATGAGTTTCAAAATTAGAAGTATGTATCAAAATTATTTCTTGGAGTAAGAGTAGATTTTAAATTCAATTTAACTCCAAATAATTATCAAAAATGATTAGACAATCGAATCATGCAAATCAAATTGAATGAACAAAAATACATGAAAGCTCAAAAGTATAATGCAATCAATGTTCATTTTTCTTAAAACAAGTTAATTAGAATTTTCAATAAAAGCTAGATAATATTTCTCCCCCTATTTTTAATAGTAAATATCAAAAAATTTATTTTTTCTTTCAATATTTTAACAATATTTTCTCCTTCTATTTTTCAAATTAATCATATTTAACATGATTTTAACCATTAAATTCAAATTTTCACATTCAAATGCATTTTTAATTAACTAATCATTTCTTCTTTTAATAATTTCTCTCCCTTTCTTTTGCAAACAAAGTCATCTTCAAATTAACTATAATTCAGAAGTGTAAGCATCAATAGTAATCAAACATTGCATTCATTCAATTTGAGACAAAATTTTCAAAAATTCTCCTTTTCATTACTTTCCAAGGATGTCTACATAAGATGTTTACAACAACAAACATCAAAAAGTCCAAAATGTATAGCATGTACATCTATCCAAAATGGATTGCTAGGGAGAATTAAAGGCTCTATAATGCAAGTCCTAGCATCCTAAGGGTAAGATCAGGTGGCTCTAAGAAGATGATCTGAGATGAGATGGGGAAGGGGAATGTTCAAATCAAAAGTCACATGAATGCTCAAATCAAAGATGGACAAGTCAAACAATATATAAATAATTTCTTTTTAAGTTCAGAAATGATTTTTTCAAAAATAAATCAAATGATTAGAATCATAAAAAAAAATCATAAGACTAAATCAAGATAAGTAAAGTTTCTCTTGTTAAGTTTAGAAATCATTTCTCTTTTTAATTTTGATTTCTCCCCCTTTATTTTACACATAAAATACATATTCAAAAAAATAAATGTAAATGTCAAGCATATTGTATTTTCATAAAAAGTCATATTTCATTGATTTACAAGGTATGATTACAGAAAATGATGAAAACATACACGATATATGAGAGCTATATCTATCAAAAGGTAAAGTGCTAGGGTCACTAAAGATTTAAGAAAGAATCCTAGCATCCTAAAAAATTATGAGTCAACTCCCAAGTTTAAGAGTTGACTCCTTGATACAGTTTAAGGAGTTTTGATAAAAAAAAAATTAGCTCAAATAGGATAAAGATCAAAAGCAACTCAAATCAATGATCAAAAATGATATTCACTTCAATTTGGGGGATCAAGAATTAATCAATTTAAACAAGATCAAATCAAAAAAAATCTAGATGCGAGCTTCAAGGGTGAGGTTCACTAGGGGATTTTCAAACCCTTGAAGATCAATCTAAAGGATATAGGTTCAACAATGGATTTTTAAGTCCTTAAGGGGTCAAGCTGAAATGCAATGCAATTCAACATATCAAGTACTTTGTTTTGTGAAGAAATAACTTATCTTGAAATTCTTGGCTCAAGAACATTTCAATATATTTCATTGATTACATGACTTATGATAATGTCAAAACTTAATTCAATTTGTAAGTTTTGTAACCAAATAGTTCTTTATGCAATCAGGCTAATTTTAGGTTTCTCAATAATTACGTGATGTGGGGGAACTAAGGTAACTTGCTGAATTTAAAATAAATTTATGCTCATAACAATTAATGCAATATATAGATAAAAGAAGGGCATGATGATTAACATATTCAAGCAATAAAATAAGATTATTGCAAACTCTAAAAGATTATCAAAATCAATTAATAATCTAAATATTTCAAATAATGGGGTATAAGCACAGATAAATCATCAAAATTAATCATTTACACTAAATAAATTTAGTACATATTAATGGCATGATGTGTGAAAAGTTAGTCCTTATCAAACATCATCATTCATTCTTTTTCATTCCAAAGCATCCATCATTGAATATTTTTATCTCTTTATTTCATTGGATACTTGGTCTACCTGTAAAAATCATTTTATAGTTTTTGGTACCCAAGCCATCTTGGGTCTATGGATGTTAGAGCATATGATTCTTTTTGAAACTCAAATTTGTTTAACTAATATATGGCCAATTCTTTAATGTTATACTCTAAAATTTTATAGCCAATTTGGTTATATTTAAAGCATTTAATGGAATAAGTTTCAAATGAAGCTTTTGTGAACCTATTTTTTACAAAATTCTATTTTCTTAAGGGATTATACCCAATTCTTGCATTGATGAAAATAGATTTTTGATTTTTCAGCATTAATTGAAGCTTTTCCGAATAAATGTAAATTTTTGAACAATGGGCTTTAATATTTCTATCTCTTTTCTTAATTTTGTATTTTGTTCCATAAGCGATTTTTCATATTTCAAAAGCTTCTCTTTTTCTTCAACTAAAGATTTTTTAGATTTAAAAAGTATATCCTTTTCTTTAGCTAAAGAATTCATATTTTTTAGAAGATCTTCTTTTTGACTTAAAAGATTTTTTTTTATCAGCTAAAAAAAGATTTGATCTTTTAAACTCTTTATTTTTCAGCCTTAAATTTTGAATTCATCCACTAATTCATGAAAGGCATCTTGAAACTCATCAAATATAAATTTAGAACAATTATCAATGTTTACCTCATCATTTTGAGCTATCAAACAAGGATTTGCAATGCTTTCTTTTTCTTTTTCATTTTTCTTTTCTTTACTTTGCTCTCTTTTAATCAACACTTTCTTTTTTCTTTATTTATTCTTCTTCTTCTTCTTCTTCTTCTTTTCATCCTCATGAGCCATGAAGCATAAGTTGGGACGAGCTTCCTTGTCCTCTTAGGAGCTTAATGTTTCTCTTTGATTTGCTCTCTCGAAAGTAGTTTCCAATGTATCTCATATTTATTTTATTAAAATATATGAAAAAATTATATTAAACTAATTAATATCTAAAGAACAATAAAGTATATTCATGGCATT
Source organism: Elaeis guineensis (assembly GCF_000442705.2). Taxonomy (NCBI): domain Eukaryota; kingdom Viridiplantae; phylum Streptophyta; class Magnoliopsida; order Arecales; family Arecaceae; genus Elaeis; species Elaeis guineensis. The sequence continues at coordinate 25,257,208 of NC_025993.2, read as the reverse complement.
AGCATTTAGTTGGGCCATATTTTTATCATATTCAATTAATGCATTGGATGTGTGTGAACCATCGACTATAATTCTTTATAAGTTATAGTCATATGCTTGCATAAAAAATTTCATCGTAGCTTTTTAATAGATATAATTTGAATCATTAAAAAGTGGAAGATGATCTATAGAGTGGCCTCCATTAAATATAGATTTAATTTAGATTGCCATGATTTTTAGCTCTAGACCACAAGGCCAACAAATAATATTAGAGCACCCGCTTTAATATCACTTGTTGCCTAGAAAGGTTGCAACCTAAGAGAGGGGATGAATTGAGTTCTTATAACACTACAAGAAAAATAACTGTTAGCAACGGCTATTAGCGACAGTAATTTTACCGTCACTAATAATAGTTTTTATCGATCCTCAATCACGATCAAAAAATAAGCCATCACAAAAAAATTATTTATTAAAATTATTACCGATGGCGAAAAATGTATTAACGATGGCAATGCCGTCGCTAATAATCATTAGCGACGGTACTATTAGTGATGAAATGAGCCATTGCAAAAAATAAAAAAAAATTATTAATTAAAAGTATTAGCGACAGCGAAAAAGTATTAGCAATGGTAATTATCGTCGCTAATAACCATTAGCGATGGCACTATTAGCGATGAAATGGGCCGTCGTAAATTTTTTTTTATTAAACTTATTAGCGACGGTGGAAAGAGTATTAGTGATGGTAATTAGCGATGGTGGAAAGTGTATTAGTGATGGTAATTACCGTTGCTAATAACCATTAGCAATGGTGCTATTAGCGATGAAATAGCTGTTGCAAAAAATAAATTTTTTTATTTATTAAACTTATTCGATGATGGAATGCTGTCGCTAATACTCCTTTTAATTTCCCCCGCTCTCGATTTTTACCTCCCCCATGGTGACTGATCGAACCCCCCAGCCCTCTTCCCCTCTCTCGGTTCCCCTACTCATGCCACGCCACTGTAGCTTGCGGCCTCCTCCACCTGGCCTCCACCACCGCTCCTCTTTTCTCCTCCCTTGCACCCCACTGCTGCTCCCGCAGCTCTGTCGACCCCGCCCCTACCCTTTTAGCTCCTCATCCCCCCCCCGAGGCTCTGCCGGCCGTCGATCGTTGAGGTGCGTGATCCAACCTTGGATTTGCACCAAGGTAGGAATCCTTTCCCGACTCCTCCTAGCACTATTTTTTTTCCTTTTTTTCTACGGATAGATGGTGCGTTGTTTTTTTTTTTGCCTTTGGTCCTGAGTCGTCTGGAAGGTTCCCGTCCTACTTTCCTCGTGGCCACCTCTGTCGGTGTCTGTGGTTGCCTTTATCTCCATCGTCACTGACGTCGGCCTTGCCCTCATCTCCCTTAGGTGCTTTCCTTTCCACATTCCCCCCCCTCTTTTTTGGTTTCGGACCTCTCCCGAACCCTCTCGAAGCTCCCCACCCCTCACTCCCCCTTTTTTCTCCCCTGTCACCTCCCACCCTCTCCAAAGATTCCCCTATTATAGGACTAGTTTAAGAGATTGGGAGGCAAACATATCCAATATTACACAATTATTCAAGCTTGAATCTCATGAGGACGGACTATCCAAGATATGAATCAGGACTTGTTACTTGTTATCAAATAGATGCATTTGTATTGAAAGTTAAAAACATTAAACTCAACTCAACTAAAATATAATCTCAAGCAAGTTGTGGTTAGCTACATGAATTTTTTTCCTCCATTTCACTTTATTTTGGTCCATATGTTTTGAATAAAGCTGCAAATGGATCGGGTTGACTCGTGACCGGACCCATATTAGAGAGATAAGCCCTTGAGCAATTCTTTTTTAATTCTCTAGGGAGGATTAGAGAGAGAAGAGGGGTCCATTTCCCTTGAATCATCTAACTTTTTTTTCTTTTTAAATTCTCAAGCTCTCATTCAAAAAAATGGACTTTTGCATGCTAAGTTGAGAAAACAGGTTTAAAAAATATAATTATTTATTACTATGATTAAAATAAATTTTAAAAAAATTAATTATAATTTTTAAAAAAATTAAAAACTATTAGCGATGGTATTAGCAATGGAAAATACCATCGCTAATAGTTTATTAAAAAAAAAATAAAAAAAATATTAGCGACGACATTAGCAATGGAAAATGTTGTCGCAAATAGTTTTTCAAAAAAAAAAAAAATTTCCTTCCCCCATATTTTTTTTCCATTCCCCCACACGCCCTCATTTCCCCCGCGTGCCCTCACGCCCTCGTTTACCCCCACCCCCTCTTTCTCTCGCCTCCGGTCCCCCCACTACCCCCCTCTTTTCCCCACCTTTGATCCTTCGGTCCCCATTTTCCCCTGCCGCACCATCGGATCTGGCATCCCCGAGCATCCGACCACCTCTCCGAGGCCCCAGCCACCTCCCTGAGCCTCCGACCACCTCCCACCTCCCTGAGCCCCCGGTCGCCTCCCCAAGTGCTCGACCGCCTCCCGCCTCCCCGAGCCCCTGGCTGTGAGCACCCAACTGCCTCCTCGAACCCCTGGCCGTCTCCCGCCTCCCCAAGCCACCGACTGTAAGCCTCTGGTTGCCTCTCGCCTCCCCAAGCCCTCGACCGTCTCCCACCTCCTCGAGCCCCTAGCCATCTCTTTGAGCCATTGGCCGCCTCCCGCATCCCCGAGCCCCCGACCGTGAGCCCTCGACCACCTTCCGTCTCTCCGAGCCTCCGATCACGAGCCCTCAGCTACCTCCCACCTCCCTGAGCTCCTTGTTGGATCAGCCCCCCCACCACCTCCCCATTCTCCCCCCACCCCTCTCCTTGTCGAATCAGGCTCCCCGTCGCCTCCCCCTTCTCCTCCTGCGCCTCCCTTTGTCAGATTGGACCCATGGTGGCCTCCCTCTTCTCTCCCCACCCGTCCCCTTGCTGGATTAGATCACCCGCTGTCTCTCCTTCTCCTCCCGCCTCTCCCCTTGCCAGATCGGACATGTGGCCCCACCTCCCTCCTTCAGAGCGTCCAGCCACCGAAGTGCCATGTCGTCGGACCTGCACCATCGCACTGTGAGTATTAGCGAAGGCAACAGCAACAGCATTGTCGCTGTCACTAAAAGTCCTTTTATTTTAATATATTAATTGATTTTAATTATATAATTAATTAATTAATTATATATTAATTTATTTAATTAATTAAGTATTTTATTTAACTATGATGATTGCCTACTCTTCATGCTCATCTACTCTGATGGCGGTTGGAGGAGCATTTCTCTAGGCCCCAAGCCTGGCCCAAAGTCTGACCAACTCGAGGAGGCGGTCGGAGGCTGGGGGAGACTATGATGATTGCCTGTGTGAGATGCACCTAAAGAGTATAGAGAGAGATCAATGGAGGTGATGCATTTCAATTTTTGCTGTTGTAGTCATAGGACAAGCTTTGTTGGTCTCTAATTTAAGTACTATTTTTAAGTTTTTATTTTATTTTTTTAACTACAGTAAGCTTGAAAGGCAGAATCAATCTTTCTATTTGATGGATGGGATAGAGGTGTAGATACATCCGTATCTTGGAATAGGCCCCGTAAGAATAAACCATTTGAGAATCGAAGGAGTATATTGAAATATACTCTTCTGTGCCGGTTTAGACTTACAACGAAAGAGATGGGTACAAGAAGGTCAAAATTCTATCAACCATCCAATGGATGGATCGGAGATATCTATAGCTTCATATCATTAAATAAAATATGTAAAAATAATCCATTCAAAAATTAGAACAGTATATTAAAATATATCCCTCCGAGCTAGTTTAAGCTTGAGGTGTATCAATTATAATAAATTTTTAGTTTCAATTAATTTAGTTATAGACCATTGATTTTATTTTCAGAGATTATAGGTCATATTTTTTTGAGGTCGGAGCCGTCACAGCTGAGGAGAGAGCTCTGAAGAAGAGAGCTCTCATGTAGCCAGCTCGCATGGTTCTGTGACACACATACCATGCAGTAAACTCTAATACTTTAGATATTCTCTTTTATGTTATTTTATCTTTTATTATCTAATATAACATTCTTTATGATGTCTTGATACTCTTAAATTTAGATGATGTGGGACCACCAGTGACCCCACACTCACATGGAGCAGTGTTCGGCTTTCAAAATTAGAGGCATGGTAGAGGAGCCGCCCAGCTCGGGGCACCTCCGATTTGGTCGGAGGATAGACAACTCATCCACATTTAGAGCCACACATAAGTGCTACATATCATCACTAAATATGTTTAAATTTTTGCCTTTTAGAGTCTAACATTTATTGTTCAAAATAAATTTTGTAACATATTTATAGAGCCTGGGTGCCTCATATTGTTACCGGCATCATCTGACGATTAATGTTGGAGCTAGTGAACGAGTTCTCCAATTGACCGTCGGGGGCTCATGATGCAGCCCAGGAGATATTTTTGATAAGTCAAAGATATTTAATTTTTAAATTTATGATAGATTTGTATTCTATTTATTAATACATGATTGCTTCTACTTGTAAGGGTACTATTGATTCAAAACTCTCCAAGATGAGGAGGCTGGCCATCGGATCTTCGAGCAGATGGCCACACGTAGGTTCCGAGATAGGCTACACAACCTTAGGCAATCTGCTAGATAGCACTCCAGTTCTGAGTCACCATTAGACTGAAAATCTTACACAGATCATTAGATGCAGGCGGACATATGGGAGGCCCTCTGTGACCAGTGGAGTACTAAGGAGTACTCTGATTGATGGTAAAGGGCACGATAGAATCGATCCGCCCAGTGGTGTTCGATCCTGTACACTAGCGGCTTCGTTGGCACACATGTTATGGCTGAGAGATTGATAAAAATTCTATCCTTAAATTAATTTCATATTGAATTGATCATTTATATATTTTAATTAATTTAATTTAATTACTTATTTATTGTAGATACGGTAGCTGAGTCGTGCACCAGGGTAGATGCAGATATGGGAGGCCACGTGTCAATCTAGGAGGACTGGTGATTACTTAGATCTTTATTCTCAATAAATCATGGTAACAACTTAAGATATTATTTATTAAATTTATATATATATTGATATGTATGGACTAATAAATTTTTAAACTGTATAGATGAATTATACGGAGTATCTCATTTCGTAGCATGACGAGGACCCATCCTCTCAGCCCCTCCTTGACCTCGAGGGATGGCTCAAGACTATCGAAGAAGTGAGTAGGAGTCGGATCATAGGATTCAGCCACAGCTTCGACCCTCCACTAGCTCGAGGATCTTTGTCGACATTCTTCTCTCAAAGCTCGACGATCTAGATGTGGGCTGATGCACATGTGAAGGAGATAGTGCAAAGGCTTTTGAGTTAGTGATCTCAGAGCTTTCGAGACGCCATCCATAATAGATCGTTGAGATTCTTCGAGACCTACATCTGCATGGTTAGCTAGGCTCGTTATCACAGTCATCACAGCAAGTAAATCAATTATTAATTTTTTTATTTTAAATTTTTATATTTAGAAGTTTCACATGTTTAGACTTGAATTTAAAAATAAGATTTAAGAGGTAAAAATTTAATCTAACCATCCAATCAATAGATTGGGAGTGTCTATAGCTCTATATCATCAAATAAAATATGTAGAAATAATCTATTCGAGAATCGTAGTATATCAAAATATACGCCTTCATATCGATATATATGCTTTTATATAAAAAATTATTAATAATTTGAGAATGAGATCTAGGAGGTAAAAATTTAATCTAACTATCCAAATGATGGATCGGAGATCTCTATAGCTCCATATCATCAAATAAAATATGTAAGAACAATCTATTCGAGAATCGGAGTAGCATATCGAAATATATGTCTCCGTATCAACATATATGCTTTCATATCGAAACTTGTTAATAATTTAAAAATAAAATTTAGGGGATAAAAATTTAATCTAATCATCCAAACGATGGATCAGAGGTATCTATAGCTCCATATCATTGAATGAAATATATAGGAATAATATGTTCGAGAATCTGAGTAGTATATCAAAATTTATATCTCTGTATCGATACATGCACTTTTATATTGAAACTTATTAATAATATTTTATTTTTTTATTTCAAGATGCTGGAATATTCAGCTCTCATCCATCACTTGCTGGAGAGGATATAAGAAGCAGAAGGAGGATGAGAAGGATGACGAGGAAAATTTTACATGATTTTTTTTATATGTATGGAATTTTGATACTTGTAAAGTAATATCTGTATATAAAATTATATAATTTATATTTTTAATATAAGATAATTAAATTTATATATATGATTATGTTAAATAATTATTATTTTATTTATAATAAATTTTAAAAAATATTATTATTTATTATTATGATTAAAGTAGATTTTAAAATATTTAATTATAAAATTTTAAAAAAAATTAAAAATTATTAGTGACGGCATTAGCGATTTGCATCGCTAATAGTTTTTAAAATAAAAAAAATAAAAAACTATTAGCAATGGTATTAGCGATAAAAAAATATCATCATTACTAATTTTTTAAATTTTTAAAAAAGTTAAAAAATTATTAGCGATGGTATTAGTGACAAAACTACCATCGCTAATAGTTTTTTAAATTTAAAAAAATTAAAAAACTATTAGCAATGGCATTAGTGATAAAATTATCATCGTTAATAATTTTTTATCAATTTAATTAATAAAAAATTAAAATTATTAGTGATAAAATTTTATTCTAATACCATCGTTAATTTTCATTATTTATGATGACAGATCTACCATCGCTAATAATGATAATTAACAACTAGGATATTTTTATCGATTTTTTAACGATGAAAAACCATCGCTAATAGTATTAGCGATATTAGCGATGGCAAACTAATTATTAGCGATGGTATTTAGCCGTCGCTAATAGTTAAGTTTTTTGTAGTATAATATTTAACCAAATTTGAGATCTAAACAAGTATGTACAATTAATTAAGGTAACTTAAGTGTTGATGAAGTAGATGCACTTCAACAGCAGAAATAGGATATGAAAATTGCTATTCAAGAACTATAACTATGCAAAGTATTGAATACAAGTAAGAAAAATGAGAGAAAGCACAACACAAATACACAAAAAATTTATAGTGATTTGTTGCAACCCACACCTATATCCACTTCCTGAGCTCTCCATGAGAATTTTACTATAATCAGTCCGATTACAGTGCGTTTGTTTTTTCAGACCCATAAATAAATTCAGTTAATTTTTCGAGATTACCAACCACAACTTTACACCGATAGTTTTTTGAGCTCGCTATCAACTTAGTTGATATTTTGAGATCACCAACCACAATCTACAATATCTAATTCCGAGCTTGGATGGGCTTTAACCTTAAGTTTTTTTTCCTAAAGAAATTTGTAAAAAAAATAAAATGCAAGAAAAGAAGTTTTAGCTCAAAATAAAAAATAAAATTTAAACTCTTTAAAGCTCGAAGAAGAAGCTAATGATTTGCTCAATTGAAGCTTGACTTCTCTTCAATTTATGCTTGAGAGAGTGTAGAAGATGTTGAAGAAGATTACTTTTGAAGGCTTGCTAAAATCTGTGCATAACTTTTCTTTCTTTTTTTTTCTTTTGGATATTTAATGTTTCTCACCAAAATAAAAGATTCTCTCTTTAAATCCCTTATTCTTTCTTCCCAAATGATTCTCTAATTTTTTATAATCTTGAAAGTGGCTGGAGAATGAGTTTTGACCGTTGGAGCTCTTGAAATAACCATGAGGAACAAAAACTAGCTATTAGAGAACTATAGAAAAACTAGTCATTATGCTTGTCCTGTGTTAGGAGTCGCCTCATTTTTTTACTACTAGTTAGCTCATCTGTCCCATGAGTCAGCTCATAGACTGCACTCAAAAATTCTACTTTCTATTTTTCTGAGAGAGAGTTGACTTGAGCTCTATGCCATTTGATACCAACGTATCAGAGTCGACTCGAAATCTCTCGGAGTCGACTCAAAACCTTCCAACTTTATTTTTTTATATTTTTATCTTTTAAACTTAAATTTTTTGATCATAATGCTTCCAAATAATATTTTTTTCTTTCAAATTTATTTTCTTCATAATGAGCCATCTAAACTTATGAGAACTTATTCTTTTAAGTCTTTTGGCTTGGAATCTTGAGAGGATTTCTTTCAAAAATAATTTCTTCATTATGAGCATCAAAGAAATCCAACATTCATTCTTGAAACACATATTTAGTAATATTTATACTCAATATGTTAGAATCATCAAAGTCAATCTCAGGGTCAACAATGCTTGAGTGGCATAATGAGCACTTTTCTATTTCAAGATTTTGTATACATTATCTTTTATTCAAACAAGAAATATCAGATGATGTACATAAAGTTTTAATAAAACAATACATTGATATCTATTCTCTTGTAATCTAGTATGCTCTAATGTATTGATCACTTACCTTTTATGGTAAAAGGTTATTTTTGATCACCTTATGTATTTGAAAATAAGCATGATAATATAATCCTTCATGGCTCTTTATACCACCACTCATACAGATAAAGGTGTTATTATATTACATTTTTCTATTGCATGATTTTAATTTTCTTTAATTTTTTAGTTTTATGTTTATATAAAATATAAAAATAATAGGCTACAACATTCCAACCCTAGATGATTTGAAGAAATTTCTGTGGTTTCTTACAAAGGAGGTTGTTAGTGAAGTCAATTTTTGTTTGTGCCTCTACATTCTAAAAATCATTGGCACATTCATATTGTTGACTTTGAGGAAAAAAAAATTAGAAAGTACAATTCTATATGATGATGCCAAAATCACAAAGTGCTTGCCAATCGATATTAAAGCTATAAAATTAATTTAGATTTTTACTTACATCTATACTAATAATTATTTTTTTATATTCAAATATAATTTTGAAAAAAAATCTATCTGAGTTACTTGGGAAGCAGGAGATAAAGAAATAGCAATAGAAATTTGTATTGAATTATCTATTACATGCATCAAAGTAATGCTTTTTTATAATTAGTACTCTTATTACATTTGACAATACATATTTTATTTTTTAGTTGTTAATTGTCTTATTGTTGTAGTTTCTATGATTGCGATATTTTTCTTCTCGAAGTAAAATATATAGAGCAAATATTGGATAGAGCATTACCCTCAATTGAACAGGTATGTACCCTTTTCTCAAAGTTATTTGACATTATATGTTGTTGTTGTTCTAATACTAAAAGATAATTTTTCTGTTGTAGTGGGAGATCAAACAAAGGCATGCAAAACTTGCAATTTGGATATTGCAACATCCAAATTTATTAACTTCAAAGAAGAGGATTGCTTCTTGATGCATATAAATTATCATTTTGTTTGATTGTGTGGTGCAATCTGATTTATAAGATATAAAGTTTATGTATAAACATCGGTCTATACATATTGGTTCACTCTTTTTTTTTTATTGGCTAAATTTGTTATTGTGCCTAATGGTTTCTACCAGCACAATTTTTGTATAACAAAGGTTTGCATGTAATGGTTGATTGAATTAAAAAATCAATGCAACACTTGAAGTTTGGTTCACTGATATGTACTCCATGAAAAAATAATATAAACTTACTTTGTTATGATTTGATATAAATAAGTAGATAAAAATATATAGGATTGCAATGTATGTATCTATGTATAGAATATTTGATTCAGATGGAAATAATAGGAATATTGCAAAAATTTAACATTTTTTTTGATGCATATATAGTAAAATATTTATCCAATATCCCAATATATACTCTAGATAAAATGATACATAATTTTTAGAACATAGTATTTACTTGTATATAATATATGACCAAATGATATACATGAGATGGCTTCTTGATATATACTGTAAGATTTTTTGATACACATCCAACAACGACCTAATACACATCTAGAGATAAATTGATATATAGCTTATCGAATTTAGTATTTATCAATATATAGTATATGACTAATTAATACATACAATAAAATATTCATCCAATCTCTCAATACATATCTTTAGATAAAGCGACACATAGCTTTCAGAATATAATACTCATCGGTACACAGCACATGACCAAATGATATATACTAAATAGCTTATTGATATGTACTATAAGCTTTTTTAATATGCATCCAGCAACAACTAAATATATACTTACAGATAAATTGATATATAGTTTATCAAATTTAGTATTCATTAGTACACAATATATAGTCAGTTGATACACAACTAGCAAAATATCTATCCAACATCCCAATATATATATTTTTAGATAAATCGATATATGATTTCATAATATATCACTCATCGGTACATAGTATATAACTAAATGATATACATTAGATGGCTTAGTAATACATATTGTAAGCTTTTTCAATACACACTCAGCAATAATTTAATATACATTTATAGATAAATCGATACATAATTTTTTAAACATAGTATTCATCTGTACATAGTATATGGCTAGTTAATATATACTAAGCAAAAAATTCATCTAACATCTCAATACACACATCTAAATAAAACGATATCTAGTTTTTAGAACATAGTACTCACCAATATATAGTACATGACTAAATAATATATACTATATGGCTTATTAATACATACTGTAAGTTTTTTTGATATATACTTAGTAGCAATCCAATACATACTGATAAATAAAATGATATATAGTTCTCCAAATATAGTGCTTACTAGTATATAATATATAATCAATTAATACATAAATAATAAAATATTTATCTAACATCTCAATATATACTTCTAAGTAAATAGATATATAATTTTCAAAATACACTGATTTGTATAGATAAATAATACAAACTTATTTTGTTATGATTGGATATAAATAAGCAAATAAAAAAATATAGGATTATAATGCGATGATATATGTATGTATGTATCTATGTATAGAATATTTGATTTAAATAAAAATAGTAGGATTATTTCAAAAATTATAAATATTTTGCATTCCTTTTGATATACACCTAGTAAAATATTCATCTAATGTCCCAATGTATACTCTAAGTAAAATAATATATAATTTCTAGAATATAGTACTCATCCATATACAGCACATGACCAAATAATACATACTAGATGGCTTGTTGAGACATATTGTAAGATTTTTTGATATACACCTAACAACAATTTAATACACACCTATAAAGAAATTGATAGATAGTTTACTGAACTTAATATTCACCAGTATACAATATATGACCAGTTATACATATAACAAAATATTTATCTGATATTTCAATACATATTTTTAAATAAAGTGATATATAGTTTTTAAAACATAAAACTCATCTACACATAGCACATGATCAAATGATACACACTAGATAGCTTACTGATATATACTATAAGCTTTTTTGATACATAACTAGTAATGATCAAATATATATTTACAGATAAATTGATATATCGTTTATCAAACTTAGTATTCATCAGCACACAATATATGATTAGTTGATACACATCCAATAAAATATCCATCCAACATCTCAATACATACCTTTAGGTAAATCGATGCAGAGTCTCTAGAACATAGCGCTCACCAATATATAGTACATAACCAAATGACACACTACATAACTTATTGATATATACTATAAGCTTTTTTAATATACATCTAGTAATGATCTAATATATAGTACATGATCAAATGATATATACTACATAACTTATTGATGTATATTATAAATTTTTTTGATATACACCTAGCAACAGTTCAATATACATTTACAGATAAATTGATATATAATTTTTTGAATATAGTATTCATCAGTATATAGTATATGGTTAGTTAATATACACTTAACAAAAGATTCATTCAACATCCCAATATACACCTTTAGATAAGGCGATACATATTTTTCAGAACATAACACTCACCAGCATATAGTATACAGTATATAATCAATTAACACATATCTAATAAAATATTCATTTGACATCCCAATACATACTTCTAGATAAATAGATACATAGTTTCCAAAATATGATGCTTACTTGTACATGGTATATAGCCAAACGATATACACTAGATGGCTTATTGATATATATTATAAGCTTATTTGATATGTACCTTACAATGACTTAATGCATATATATAGATAAATTGATACATAATTTTTTGAATATAATATTCATCAGTATACAATATATAGTCAGTTGATACATACCTAACAAAATTATTTGATATCTCAATATACCTATCTAGATAAATCGATATATAGTTTTTAGAATATGGTGCTCACTAGTACATAGTATATGGCCAAATAATACATACTAGATAATTTTTTGATATATATTATAATTTTTTTTAATATACATCCTGTAATAATTTGATATATATCTATAGATAAATTCATACATAGTTTATTGAATATGATATTCATCAGTATATAGTATATGGCCAATTGATACATACCTAACAATATACTCATCCAATATCTTGATACATTTTTTTAGATAAATTGATATATATTGTCCAGAATATGGTGCTCACTAGTATATTTTATGATCAGATAATACATATTCATTGACTTTTTAATACATACTATAAGGTTCATTGGTATATACATACCCGTAGCCACATAACATATACCTTCAAGTAAATTGATAGACAATCTATAGACAAGTTATATATTAAGCTAATCATGAAAAATCATTTAAAATATTTAAATTGTTTCATTGCAAATGTAATGAGTAATAGACGCATAACTTATAAAATATGTTCCAAAAAGAGAGAACATACAAAATACAAAAAATATGATGAGTCATGTCAACTCTCCAAATGTTATATTCATCTTATATTAATAAACATAAAAGTGTTGAAAATGGAGAGATGTTTACATAAAAGATCCCTAATGAATAAAAAAGTTGAGCACCATCCAAGCGGTGATCTCTTTTCAATCAATTACCTACAAAATAAGAAGTTGGTGAGCTCCAGTAGATGATTTTATTAGATTGTTTAAAATTTTTGAAAAAAATATGAAAAGTAATGTTAACTAAAGATTTTTAGCTAAATACCCATATTAACATCAAATTTGAGCTTGCAAGACATCAACTGTTGTTGACTTGAAATCAAATAATTATATATCTACTATAAGATAAATAGCTTTAGGCAAAAGTTAAGGAGCAATAGCTAAAACAATCGCTGTAAAAGTAGTTCTATGGTAACAATTTTTTTTATCACTAGCTTAAATCTAATTTTAGATAATAGTTTGAAACCGTTTCCATAAGGTATATTATATGATAGTTATGCAATAATTTTCAAATACTATTGCATAAAAATTTATATTTTAGTAATATTTTTTATTACTATTGCCTATATGTTTGTCTATATGCGACAATTAGTTATGGTTGTAGCTTAAAATTAGCATATTTTATAGTGGCTAAAATAACTATTGTATAAAGATATAATTCTAAATAACGATTTTTGTGGTCATTGCCTAAAATGATACTTTTGAAAAATAATTTATATAATTGTTGTCTTTGATCATGATCTAGAGTAGTGGCTATAATAATCATTGTATAATATGATTCCTTATAGCAACAAATAATATAATCATTATAGAAAATTAGGTTCTTTCGAGGAAAATATAGAATCGTTATATAAAAGTGATGCTTTCAAACAATGACTTATGAAACTATTATCTCAAGTAATAATTTTTAGTAATTATCTGTTTAACCATTGCCTAAACAAATAAATATCATTGATTAAATATAAAAAAATTATTATATAAAATAAAAAAATTTTGCAACAATCTTTAGAAAATCGTTGCCTAGATATGAAGAACTATTATCTAAAATATAAAAATCACCATCAAATCCTTCCAAAAATCATTGCCTAAATAATCATAACTAGTGTAAAAAATTATAATATATTATTATATAAAGTGAATAGCTAGCAATAATTACTTCAAAATAATCATAGCCTAAATGAGAAAAATCGTTGCCAATATTTCAGAAAAAGTGCTATCTTAGCAAAAACAATCATTGCATGTTCTTTATTACAACCATTATAAATACTCATTAAAAACTATTGCATAAAATTCTATTAGATAGCGGTTAGTTAATTATTAGCTTAAAATCAAAAACGTCATTGCTTTTGACTTTAGGCAACAGCCACATGAGCAGCGGCCAAAACACCATTTGCCAAAACTATTAGGCAATGATTTTGGACCTTCAAGCAATATTTTTTGATTGGTGTTTAAGATCATTTTTGTCATACTATATAATGCTACAAAAAATAAATATATCTATTACAATGATATATATTAATGAAAGATATCAATTAATACTAAAATTATATAATTCTTATACCATATATTGGTCAAGATGATAAAGCACTGAAGTATTTGCATATAGATATGAGTATGTTTGAGGAGTCTAGTTGACCAATGTGTTCATATTTTCTTGTATTATTGGATCTTGGGTCTTGATAGAGCACCCGCTATAAGGTATTATATACTCTTATGAAGGAATAGATGATTCTTGAGAAAGAACAACATTTTCAAATGGCATAAATATTGAATGGTCCAATACCATACTCTTATGGTTGTGTAAAGAAAGAACCAATGGCTCATCAATGACATGGAATTCAAAGCATCATCAGATGCAGCAAGTATATGATGTTAATAAATTATTATAAGTACTAAAATATTCATAGGATATACTCAATATTATAATTTATAAATTATCAATCAACATCACTTGTATCTCCTTTTGGTAAAGCTATCTTTTTCTTTTTTTTCTCTTCTCAAGTGCACTCTTCATCCTTTTAGTGGTTAGACCTTTCTTAATAGGTGGAGGCTTGATTGTAATATGATTATTAGATATTTTCATATTACTTAATTTTAATATATATTTTTTTTTGATTTTCATTATTAACATCATTTATATTTATTTGATGTAGCATCCTTTCAACCTCTATAGTCAACTTATCAAGTTTATTTTTTACCACATTTAAAATATCATTTGAAATAGCACCTTTGACTATAATAGGGATTATGTTTTGACAAACTCTGGTATAATGAGAAGTCAATATTTTCTTGCCATCTGAATCGATAACTGGTTGGAGGATATTTGACAATGCTTCATCTTTTATATACTTAGTCCATCATTATAGTATATATTCAGAAAATAAATAAAGAATATTATTATGATGTAGAATCTTTAGTGCATGCAAACATAAAATGCACATACTTTCAAATTTTAAATAATTATATTTAATTGAGACATTAAGTGAATTAAATTCAACAAAATCAGGATAACAACCATCGGTGGAGTAATCTTATAAGTGTACTTGCCACCCTCATATCCTATACATTCGCAAAGATATGTAAGTTGGCTCCCGAACTTTTCTTCGAAATAATTATAAACATGCCTTATATATTTTTCAGCTACTTCTATTAACATGGGCAGTCCATAGGCATAAACAACTGATTTTATTTATCTTGATTTAAAATCTTCATATAATTTTTTTTCTCAAAATAGCTTTACTACTTTCTTATATCTTTTTATAAATATTGAAAGAGATAATTTTTTACAAAAAAAACTTTTGAAGTGACCATTCATACTCTCATTGTCATATCAGTTTAAAAGGACTCCCGAAGATACATTGAAGCCCATTTCTCATATAATTTATACAATTCATTCATCCATTGATTTTCTTCGAGTTTATAATTTTTAACTCAGCTTTTTCATTATGACTGAAAGTACTCTACAGAGCGGTATTTATATATGCAAGCTTTGAACTCTATTAAAATCTAGGATGACTAAAATATATATGAGAAAGATTTTTTATTGTATTTTGAAATATATGCCATAAATATAGATGGTGGCATGTATTAGATATAGCTATTTTGATAGCTCTCGATATGGTAGCACACTGATCTATGAAGATTATTTTGAATTATTTTTGAGATATTACAGCTAAAAAGGTTCTAAACAACCAAATAAATGAATCATTTATTTTATCAAATAATAAAGTCATCCCAAACACAATCATTTGCTTATGACGATTAATACCAAAAAGTGCAGCAAACAGTATTTCATATTTGTTTGTTTTAAAAATAGTGTCAAATAAAATAACATCCCCAAAATATGCATAGTCTATGATTGATCTTCTATTTGCCCAAAAGAAATTAGTCACTTGTCCTATTTCATTAACATGTATAGTATAATAAAATGAAGAATCTTCTGACAATCGACTCTTCAAATAATTCAAGAGAATTTGTGTATCTCCAACCTTAAGATATCTCATTCTCTTTGTATGTAAATAATTAAAATAATCAATTTTTGTAAACCTGACATGTTCGACACCTTGGGATCCTTTGAAAAAAATTATAAGCTTGTGAAGGATTTTCTCTAATTTTTTTTATCTGACAATAGTTATCATATGAATAGGTAATAGTTTAAGATGTGACCTTAATATATATGCCTTATCAAGATTTGTTAGAGAATGATCATGATCAATGATAACTTTACTCACAACTCATATATTCTTAAGATCAATTTTGAATTCAATGCAAGCCATGCAATTTACTCTTTTGATGGCTTATGATTTTTTATTTATATGTGTGGGATGAGTAGCACGAGTACCTTTGTTACTGCATAAAAATATTCTATTATGCATGCTTCCATCCTAATCCTATAGTGATCTTTGTGAATACAAATCAACTCTCTTCACATATGAGTTATAAAACTTATATTTTTCTTTTTCTGAAGTAAACGCTATGCCAATTTCTAGGTTTGAATGTGAATTAACAACTATCTTGAGTAATAAACTTTCATCTTGAAATAGATATCATAGTTCAAAAAAAATAATATGTCAAGTCTTTTAAAATAAAAACAATAATTTTTATATATTTGAAAGTAGTACCTTGATAAGTATGATAAACTTAATCAATAACTTATCTACATTCATAATATTAGATATGTATATTAGTAAACTTTTGAACATATATTAATAAATAATAAGATTTGTATCAAAAAAAATTATTCATGTAGTCATTCTTATTATATTATTTTAGCTTGGTATAAGAATGTTTATTTGAAAATGTTGTATGTATTTGCATAAGAACTAAGTAATATATAGATGTCTGCATATGTAGAATAATGTAATATCGTGTTGCAAACAAGAGATGAAACATAGAAACTAATTCAACTAATACCATAGTTTTTGCTGTGGAGAGCTCGATACCCTGAATGGGATTTGCACTACAACTTGTAATCTCATCCCTCGAGTCTTCCAACTTTTGTAATTCATGAAAAAAAGAGATAAAAAATTTAATGGAATGATAAAGATAACTTTCTAACTCTGTCTAATATAAAAAATTATATACATACTATTTTTTAGATTCTATGAGCTTTTAGATACAAAGATTTTAAAAATGGAGAGAGATTTCAAAGAGAAAAAATGGACTCGAGAAAGATCTCATGGACAGGAGAGATGATGCATGGGGTTTAGAAGAGGAGAAAGAGACTTGGGAGAAAGATACTATGAATGAGAGAAATGGCTTGATAAGGAAGATGATGGATGAAGAGGCTTAATATGGAAGAAAAAGAATATGGACAGTCACGAAGGATCTCTCTTAGGCATGTATTTTATTTTTTTTATTTTTTTTAATTATATAATTAATGAATTTCATTAATAGAAGAAATCTAATCCTTATTTGACTTCTAAGTTTCCTCTTTGAAATGTGAAAAATAAGAAACATGACATAAAAGTAGGCCCACCCCATATGGGGGCTCTTAGTGCCCGCCTTGCTGCCATCAGCAAGTCGAGCTGGCTTAGGCCGCTGAGCTGGAGTTACAAAGAGGGAGAGATGGTCACAGGATAGCCTAACAAGATTGTAGAGTGGGATACTGTCGCCTAATCCTCGATCGATCTCGCTAGTCAGATCCTACAAAATCACTAAAGAAAAATCCTCATATTAGGGGGTTGCTCGTTTGTGGATCCTTCGATGCCGAAGTCAATCTCCTACAAAAGAAAATAGAAGAGGTTTGAGCTCCTCTAGAAGGTCAAGCAAAAAAGTCTAGTATGAAGTAAGGTACATCTAAGTGAGAAGGTAGAGAGTGTGAGCTCGGAGGATGCCATGAAGAGTCAGAGTTTTGAGATGAGTCAGAACTGCTCAGAGTTTCATGGAGGAAGAGATAGATTTCACTTCGTATAGAACCAGTCTCAGGGAGAAGACGTGCAAAGGAAGAGTTCACTTCCCTTACCTGAAGGGCCTTGAGAAGTTGGAGTTTATAGATAAAGGTGGATACTTATTATCTTCTAGAACATGCGCTATAGCCAAAGAGCAGATGTCATTGGGGACATGCTTTGGCTGTTAGAGAGTAACGGCTTCATGTGTTTTAGAGTTTATTGGGATTATAAATCTCCCCAAATGAAGAAAGAAGTAGGGCAATGGCATGATTGGCTGCTTGTCATCTAACGGACATAAGACTCTGGAGTTCTCTCTAGTATAGTTGTAGAAGTCCATATGGCCGAGGCTTGGTAGACAATCTATCATCTACTATTGAGAACACATAGGATCGCCAGCTCCATCATGGATAGTTCACTTTAAGATACATCATGCCTCATATGATTTTTGTTTATTATTGGCACGTGCTGTATAACCACTGGTGCTACCATTTATTTACCTAAGAAAAGGTGACATTAACCTATCATTTGGACTTGAGTAATTCTTTGTCCACTATCTTCGATAGAGAAAAAATGCATCGCTTCATCGGATTGGGTCACATAGTACAATTAATAAGAAGGTAGATATTTAATGTAACTCAATTTTTTTCTCAAATTTTTTTTGATAAAAATATCTTTTTCACCAAAATATCATTTTTTACTCTATTTTGCTTATGCTTAGTGAAGATGTCATGGATAATAACAAAACATCATAACAATCAATAAGATGTCATAAAAAATAAGATAATGTTATAATAATAGTATGACTTCCTATGATACCTTTTTACATCATATGAATAATTATCGTAAAGTAATATTATTGACACAGGATATCATACCAAGCAATAGAATATCATAATATTATCGAAATATCATAGAATTCATAGAAAATCATATAAGGTATCATGGAGTAATAATATTAGTTATTATGACTTCCTATGACATCTTAAGATATCTTTTTACATTATATAGGATGTCATAGGAAATAATAGGATGTCATAATAAAGTATGACATCATATGACATCTTTTTGCATCATATGAATAATTATCTGAAAGTAATACTATTTATATAGGATGTCATACTAAGCAACAAGATGTTATAACATTATTCGGGATATCATAAGATTTACAAAAAATCATATAAGATATCATAAAGTAATAATTATCTTTTTTTTATTTATTTTATAATATTTTGAATAATATATATAATTTTTTATATTTTTATATAATATTTTGTTAGTTATTATAATTTTTTATAATATCTTTTCATATTCTATAGAATATCATAAGAAATAACACGATATTATAATAATGGTATGGCATCTTTTTATATCCTACGGGATGTTATAAAATATAACATAATAAGATATCGTGATGATACCACGATGTTATTTTACACTTTCTAAATAATTATCAAAAGATAATATTATTGATATAAAATATTATATCAAATATAAATATTATATATTATTTTATTTAAAATGTCGTGGATTTGCGTAGAAAAAAAATATTTTGGGCAGAAATTTTTTTTAAAAAAAAATTAGTTACAATAAATGTGCTGTCCCCTTGTAAATTATGTCACGCGGTCCAGTCGGCCGACAAAAAATTTGTCTCTTTGGACTCATGAGCCGTGGACGCCGCAAAGGCCTACCGTCTCTCTTCAAATGGAGTCCCGCTCTTTAAACGCTGTGTCTCTTTCCACCGTCATTCTTCCGTCACGACGCGGCCTTCCCCATTCTCCGCTTCTCCGCCGCCGTCCCCTAACCCTCTCCCGCGGTTAGGCTTGGTGTTAGGATTAGGGTTTTGACGAAATGCTCCTCTCCGGCCTCCTCCTCCCCCTTCCTCTCCAAACCCCCAACCCTTCCCTTCCCCCTATCTCCACCGCCTCCCTCAGGCCCCGCGCCTCCACGATCCGCCGCGCCGGTGGCGGCGGAAGCGGTGCCGTCCCCCGCCTTGCCCTCCGCCGCCGGTTGGAAGTCCGGGCCCTGGACGCCGCCCAGCCGTTCGACCACGAGTCTCGGGCCTCCGACCTCCTCGAACGCCGCTCCAAGCTCAAGATCGCCATTATCGGCTTCGGCAACTTCGGGCAGTTCCTCGCCCACACTTTCGCTCGCCAGGGCCACGCCCTCCTCGCCCACTCCCGCTCCGACTACTCCGACGCCGCCCGCTCCCTCGGCGTCTCCTTCTTCCGCGATGCCCACGACCTCTGCGAGGAGCACCCCGATGTTGTCCTCCTCGCCACCTCCATCCTCTCCACTGGCGCGGTCCTCCGCTCCCTCCCCATCCAGCGCCTCCGCCGCAATACCCTCTTCGTCGATGTTCTCTCCGTCAAAGAATTCCCCAAGAACCTCTTTCTCCAGCTTCTCCCGCCAGGTTTCGACATTCTCTGTACTCACCCCATGTTCGGCCCTGAAAGCGGCAAGGCCAGCTGGGCCGGCCTGCCGTTCGTGTACGACAAGGTCCGGATTGGCGATGCTAATGGCCGTGCCGACCGCTGCCAGCGATTCCTTGACATCTTCGAGCGTGAAGGCTGCCGGATGGTGGAGATGTCCTGCACTGACCATGATGAGAATGCTGCTGAAATACAGTTCTTGACTCACACTGTGGGTAGGATTCTCGCGAAGCTGGACCTCAAGTCGACACCAATTAACACTAAGGGGTATGAGACGCTGCTCAATCTGGTGGAGAACACTTGTAGTGATAGTTTTGAGCTGTACAATGGGTTGTTCATGTACAACAAAAATTCCACGGAGCTACTTGATAGATTGGATGTCGCATTCGATTCGTTGAAGAAGGAGCTGTTTGGGAATTTGCATGATATACTCAGGAAGCAGCTGTTCAAGAGCACTCAGAGTTCTTTAGAAAGGGCTAATAATTGAAGTAGAAGCGTCTATTATTGGTATGGATACAAGTTGTTTTTCTCAGTACCTTAGTGATGAGTGTTTTTCTGCGGGATGCTTTATTATATATTTAGATAGGTGGTCATGTATTTAGATTGAGGCAATAAGATCGGTTTACATAGGAGGCACAACGTATTTTTCATGTATTTTGTGACATGAAAAAATGAATTCAATTTTAATAATAAAATAATTTCATTTTGGTTATTTGCACATCATAAGGTCTTTAGATTGAGAGTTGGGTATCATAGATGCGTTTCAATATACTTTTTTTTTTTTTTGAGAAATGGTAATTCATATGTAGCAATTAGCATGTTATAAAAAGTTGGCAATTGGAGTAGCAAACATAGTCCTGTGTATGTTCTTTGTTCACAGATGGTGTATCCTTCTGTTCTCAGTCAATTGTGGAGGGTTGTAACTTTGTCGTTGCAGGAAAAGATGGTAGTAGAGATTTGAAAAGGTGAAGGAGAACTAGAACTCCTGAAAATATTGCTTTACAGCTCTATGAGGGTCTGTTTAATGGGTGAGGAATTCATGACCACATGCTGCTCATTGAGAAGAACCATGAATAGGTCTATAACTAGGCTCTGATTTTAAATCCAGCATAGGCTGTTATAAGAGAGGTTTGGTTATGGAATGCGGAGGATGTGTATATTTTTTGTGGGGAGGAAATGTGCGAGTGGGAATAGGAGTGCCTTTTAACCTGTGCTTAAGGATGTAGGTCAAACATTGGTTGTTTATATATTATGCCATGTGACTCACATTTTATGTTTTGGGTCTTAGGTTGTGATTTGGTTTTATGCAATTAAACAGCAAAAGAGACGTGTGCTTGGGTTCCAAGCTACTATATTTGTATGATATGTTGTAATGGGTGGAAAATAGAATTGAAATCCTTCCATTTGACTAAGATGAGGAGGTGAGGAATGGAGAAATTAGAAGGATCAGAAACCAGAGACACTGTTAGTCCTTTGGGATATCAAGGAACACCTTTTCAACAGATTGCATATAATGTACAAGGATTTACAAGCTGATTGGCATGATACATTTTGTTTTTTATGTATGATGCCAATGCCTTACGGATTGGTGGTGTTGGCAAAATATTGGCTGCATGCTGGTGCCATGCTGCTGTTCAGTGCCTGCGAAGTGTGGGCACAATTAGGCACAACATGACACAGCACACTGTGTCAGTGCCAGACTGACATGCTATGAGCATGCAGTACTTAAGTCCTGATGTTTATGGATGAATTGAAGAAGCAAATGTCAACTCAATTACTATACTGGTTTCCTGACTAACATGTTGTCAGAGTTGTTTCTCCTATCCATATGAAGCATACTCCTCATACGCATTATATGTGGGCATCCAAGGACCTGCTTACAGATGTTATAAACCTTCTTGTGGTTTTAGACAATTCTCTTTGGTGCAAAAGCTTCTAATTGCAAGGTCAGACTTTTGCAAGCTTGTAGCTTTTTGTTGTTAACATCATTATTTTATTCTGGGAGAAGATTTGTTTATTTATTTTATTACATCATTATATGTAGTGACACTTTGTCAGGAACTCTAGGATCATTTATCATTTGGAAGGTTTACTATCCTTAAGCATGCATTTTTATCTACTAGTTTTGCCTGGCAAGCAGCCAGACTTGACAGAATTATTTGCTAACTTTGCATGTATAGCATCTTTGCTGGATATGCATTGTGTACATTGCAGCAAGGATTTTGAGATTATTGACCATCTTGTAATCCATTACTTACCTATTGGAGACATGAAATCTGAAGTTTCTCTCTGTATTGTGTTATTTCTCTAACCATCTTTGATTTTCTTTTTTCCTTCTCTGAAGAGACTTGCTTCAAGCTACTTGTTTGCCTCGCAACATTTTGGACTTTAAAGGAATGCCATCTTGCATGATAAGAGTAAAAGAAAGAAAGTGACAATCAAGGTTGTCTATAATAGTGTTTTTGGCTATGCCTCGTGAAGTATGGAACTTCAAGATGCATATCTTGTGAAGAAAATAAAAGAAAATAGTTTAAGATGTGAGCATGCTTAAGAGAGGAGATTATGTGCAAAATGTGTTAGTGTCTGATAATTTATATTTGATATGGATTATGGTCATCTTATTATGGTTTGGCTGATTGGAGGTGGAAACCTAAGCATAATTACAGCGGCTGCCTGGTTTGGTGCTTCTACTAATGCTGCATCATCTACATGAATCAAAATAGTGTGCCAATGCTAGCATAGTGGTGCCAGGTGCTTGGCACAGCTGCATGCCAACCATTGGCAAGTGAGCGGTACAATAACACTGCCATGTACTACTAAGGCACTAGCGAAGTATCAATTATGTTGTATCATGCATGCTGACAATCATTTTAATTCATCCTAATTTACTTGTTCACAATTTGGAAAGAGACTATGGACTGTATTGGAAGACTGAGTCTCTCTTTGATGGCACTCATTTATAATAATGAGCTATTTATAACATCTGATTAAATGGAATTTTGAGTCATGTTTTTTTTTTTTTCTCCATCTGTTGTCTGGAGAGACCAATTTCGAGTGCTAGCCACCTAGTCTCAATATTCATTTATAACTAGTGTCATGACTTTGCCTCCCCCCTCCCCCTATTGGCTTAATGATTTGGTAATGCATTCGTATATATGACCGAATTCTTCATGAATCTCAAATTGATCGAGTTTCTTCAGGAAATTAAAAACTAATTCTAAATTTGTGTCCAATTCAGGCTCTTATCCCCCCTTTCCTTTTCCCTTTTGTCATTTCTCATTCCCAACCTTCACCCATCTGGATATTTTGCCTAAGAACCCTTTGAGAATATTGGTGCACATTAACTAAAGGGGAAGGACATGAAAAAGTAGAAAAGAAGGAAAATGATACATGATATTGTGAATACAAAAGCTTCTTGATGTGGTGGCATATCCTTATCTAATCATTCAGTCCTTATGTTGCCTTTTTGTTTTTTGTTATTTCCTAAATTTTTAACTTTGTAGAAATATTTGAAGTTATTTTATTCTTCAGTTATCTTTCCTAATCATTTGCAGATAATGAACTCTCTAACTACTTTTTCCTCTAACTTGAATGCTTGTAGTCTTGTGGCTCTGGTTGGAGGTTGAAACCTGAGTATAATTACAGCGGCTGCCTGGTTTGGTGCTCCTACTAATGCTGCATCATCTACATGGATCAAAATAACATGCCAGTGGCTAGCATAGCGCACACTATGTGGTGCCAGGTGCTTGGCACAGCTGCATGCCAAGCATTGGCAAGTGAGCAGTACAATGACAATGCCATGTACTACTAAGGCACTACCGAAGTATCAGTTATGTTGTATCATGCATGCTGATCATCACTTTGATTCATCCTAATTCACTTGTTCACAATTTGGAAAGAGACTATAGACTGTATTGGAAGACCGAGTCTATTGATGGCATTCATTTATAATAATGAGCTATTTATAACATCTGATTAGGAATTTTGAGTCATGTTTTTTTTTTTTTTCCTCATCTGTTGTCTTGAGAGACCAATTTCGAGTGCTAGCCACCTAATCTCAATATTCATTTATAACTATTGTCTTAACTCCCCCTCCCCCTCCCCCTCCCCCTCCCCCTCCCCCAGTTGGCTTAATGATTTGGCAATGCATTCATATATGTGACTGAATTCTTCATGAATCTCAAATGATCGAGTTTCTTTAGGAAATTAGAAACTAATTCTAAATTTGTGTCCAATTCAGGCTCTTACTCCCCTTTCCTTTTCCCTTTTGTCATTTCTCATTCCCAACCTTCACCCATCTGGATATTTTGCCTAAGAACCCTTTGAGAATCTTGGTGCACATTAACTAAAGGGGAAGGACCTGAAAAAGTAGAAAAGAAGGAAAATGATACATGATATTGTGAATACAAAAGCTTCTTGATGTGGTGGCATATCCTTGTCTAATCATTCAGTCCTTATGTTGCCTTTTTTTGTTATTTCCTAAATTTTTAGCTTTATAGAAATATTTGAAGTTATTTTATTCTTCAATTATCTTTCCTAGTCAGTCACAGATAACGAACTCTAACTACTTTTTCCTCTAACTTGAGTGCTTGTAGTCTTGTGGCTCTGGCTGTCACAACTATTAACTTTTCATCCTATCATTGCTTTCGCTAGTTTGTTTCTACTAGTATTACATCTTTATTTCCTTATATCTTTGCAAGTTGCTATCAGCTCTTACAATTCTTTCTTTTGGTACAAGTACCGTTATCAAGCACCTTTATTAGGCACTTGGCTTACTACTTCTATCTGTCAGGTTTGCCATCCATTATATTCAACAATCTTAGAGCACCTTCAAAAATTACAACCTAATCCATCCTTTTAGGTTTTCTAACAAAATCATTGTCAGCTGTCAAGCAAACCCATAAATCATTGTGGCAATCGAGTAGTTTCAAGTTCCTTTAGGAGTGGATAAAGCAATACACAAAACTTTTGCCAGCTATTTCATCAATTTCAATCATGGTTTGAAAAACCATTGGAATAGAATACTACTATTTGATCTAAGAGGATCTCCAAATTTGATGTGGACCATTTTGACCACTACGGGTAAGGATTGGACAGGTCTGGGAACAAGATCCGCTACATTGAGCAGCTGAGTCGCAATTCAAACTTTGAAAGTCATAACTTGGTCACACGACGTCCAATTGAGATGAATTTTTAAAAAATTTAAAAAGTTTTCGAGATCTATGACGTGATGTCGGCCCTTTGGGGAAGACGCCCCTAGATTGGACCCAAATTCCATCTTTTGGAGTTCGAAATGGACCGACCAAGTTGAAAACTTCTTCTTTAGGTAAGACTTTGACCGGACATCTTCCAAACTGAGAAAATTTGATGGAGCAATAGAAAGAGAAATCCAACTCTAATTGTGCAAAGGTGGATCTCACTGTTATATGTAGATGCTACATATCTTGATTTTAAGTCAATTAATGAAAGAAAAGAAGACTGAACCCATACTTTTGAAATTCTTTCATCTTCTTTTAGTTTTTTCTTTTGTGAGATTTAAGTTGAGTGGGTTTAGAAAAATCATCCTCCTCTTCAATCAGATCACTATGGGTACCATATCGTTCTAGCATGAAACCAGCGCAGGTACAGGTATTGAGATGCCAGAATAGCTGTATTGATATGTATCAGCCATACCAGTTTGTACTGATCCATATTGATGCATACCAGCAGTACTGTATCGACTAATATGTTGATACCAATGATATTTTTCTTTTTTAGAAGTTATTAGTTTCGATAAGTATTATGGTGGTACTGGTATTTAAACCTTGGTTTCAATTAAGTTCATTTGTTGAAGAGCAGCATATTTGACGCCTAAGATCCTTATATCTTGAGATGCCTTTTGTACAAGATGTTGTCTATTTTATTTCCATCCAACTTGTAGCAAAGTCCTTTATGTTGGAAATACACAGGCGGACATTGAAGTATTATCATTTGAACTTTAAGTAAAGTTATTGTTGAAACAAAAGGATAGGTGAGGTATAAGAATTTATGCCGAAGATTAGAGAAAGATAAGGGGTATGATGAGGAGCCTTAAGTTCTTTGATGATGGTCTACTCTTAAGATTAATAATTTTATAGAAATGTGGGAAAGTGAGAAAATCCCTTGAAAAATCAGTTAGCCCATAATTTTTATGGAGAGGTGATGGACTTGCACTATGAGACGACAGTTGATGGATCATCTTTAGAGTGGATCATAGCTGAGGAGAAAGCAGCTGTTCATGATTGAACAGTATGCCTCAAAGTTTGATGGAGTACCACAAACACGACAATAATACTGCCTTAAAGCCTATTATGCACTTCATATTGCTGGCATATTTTCATTAGACATTGGGAGTGTGGGACAAAGAAGATGATATAGAGAAGTAGCTGCAGGACCAATATCAGCTCGAGGTCCATGATGTGCTGACAAAGTATGAAGATATGTCTCCATAGAAATTAATTCAGTTAATGCAAGATTGAGAAGAAGGGTCCTAGTGGACAAGTTGACTGGACATTATAATAAATGATAGACCAACTCTCCTAGACTCTTTAGAAAAAATAAATCTGAATGCAACTGGAAAGTTCTCTAGACAGTGATGTGTATATAACCCCTGATCAACCTCATAGCAATCTCCACAAGAAAGTTAGATAAGGAACTTCAAGAAATAGAGTGTCCCACTAACACAGCCTAGTAGTAGATTGATCTTACCAATGCAGCTGAGAATCTTAATACCCTAAAGGTGGAGTGTGTATAACATACAAATGAACACTATTTATCACTTTGACATGCTTGATCATGCATGAAAGGCTTGTGATACTAGGAGAAAGGTTCAACAGATAGAAGCAATGAAAAGTTCAACCAGGGGTTATATCAACAGTGGGTTTTGAGGCTTGGAACCATGGGAGATGAATGGGCAACTTATATGAACATCCAAAGTCATATGATTTTGACGAGGTCAAATTTGGTGAATTTATATTTGTTTGAGGTTTTGTGAAGAAATTCTGTTCCTATTAGAAGCATTTCTCATGCGAGCTACCAGATAAGAGCATGGGTGAGAATTTCAAGATGAAACCTCTTTTTTATTGTTGCTCCTATTACTGTAGATGGATGAGAAATTATAAAAAAACTTGTGATCTTAAGCATTATGTGCACAGATTTCTGAAATATCTGGGGACTTATCATTAACAAAGATGAGAATATACCATGACAAGAAAAATGCTGTAGTGTCAAAACTCAAAAGGAGGAATACAGAGGATCCTGCTCACTATTGTAGCCTGTTTTTGAGTGCTTCTGAAGTGTCCATTGAAAAATAAGAGGCCAACAGTGGTATGTCCCTTATGGTCCGTAGCATTAGAAGATGAGTACTTGTTCAGTGAATTCAATCTAGCAATACTGAGCTGTCGGTAATTGTTTGGTTGAATGCAGTAACTTTAGATGTTACATTGGATGATCGATTCCTTGTGTAAATTGCAAGAAACCTGACATTTGTGGCCCACACCAGATCAGAATGTGTTAATATATGCTTCCATACGGTTCAACTTGAGGATTAAAATGGTGGAATAGATTTATTTAATTTTAATTGGGATAATAATTTAACACACACACACATATGTATGTACGTACGTACGTACATACATATGTATGTATATGCATGCTTATCCTAAACTTAACATCCTAATGCAAGAGGGACATACTGTTGCTCTTAAAAGAATAATTTGTATGCATGCATTGATGTTACAGGCATTTTTTTTAGTATACAAAAGGATCAAAATCCTTTGTCCTTCTATTTTGTGGAAGAATTGGATCCCGAGACTTTTTTGTGTTACAACTGAAAAAATATGACTTCATAAAACATAGGTTTTGTTATTTTCTTTGTTTGGATTCTGGGCTAAATGTCATTCTATTTGCAGTGCCAGCAATATATGTTCACCAAACTATTCATTAGCTGTGATATAATTTTTCATCGAGGAGATGTCATGGATTCTTGATGGTTGAAAAGCTTAGAAACTGAACTGGTGACCAGAAGAGTGCAAGGTATCATTGTGCTCTGGCTAGGGATCTTATGATAGCTAATTGCAATCCTATGATGGCAACTTTCTGCACTGAGGTAGTAAATACTATTTTAACAGAAATGTAAATACTTACCATGTTACAGTTTTTGGTGATACAAGACCTTTAGAATTCAAGCATCCATTATTTTGAATTAGTGAGAAATGATTTGGGGACAAGAACTCCTAAGCAAATGGCTTAGCTTGGATTGCAACCAGTATCAAAGTATTACCTCATATAGCGGATACTGATCAATGGAAAGGCCTGTGTATAGTTTTATATACCACTATTTCTTGAAAATTGTAATCATTATTAATATCATTGGACTCCATAAATTTAATCCTGGAATCTAATGATCAATTGGGATGTCTGGTCTATCCAGAATACTTTTCTGTCACCAGGTCCAGGTCTAGTCTATAAATTCTTCTAGAGATAGGGAAATTGACTCAGTTTAAATTCTCTTAATAATACTTCCAACTCTTTGGGATGTTTATAAATCTGGGATGTAAGTGACTCCTTTGTTTTATTCTATTTTGGACAAGACTTCGCTAGGGATGATAGCTGTTTTCGTGGTCAGAGGAAAGTCATGAATCAGCTCCCCTGAAAGAGATGGATGCCATGGCATTCAGTGATATCTTATTCGTTTTGCCAGCAAGCATAACCTGCCGGACGGTTATGCCATTTAGTTGAGGAGTTTGTAATAATCATCTACTTGGCTTGCACCTGAAAAAGGGTATCTTCATTTATTAGGAACTACAAAATTTCCAACAAATTAGATCTTTGCATCTTATATCGTCGCTAATTTTACTTGTATACAATTCTGAATATCAAACATTTTCTATTAACACATTTGATGCATCTTGCACTTGGGGACAACCAAGGTTGGCCGTGCCAGTACTGAGCTCTACCCTTCATTTGATTGACATAGGGGTAATGTGCCCCTATTTTGATTGTAATTTTTTTTTTACTGGCAATAAAATCGGCCCCTCTCTCTCTCTCTCACTCATTGGTGGAGTTCTGAAGGCCTCAGTAGGCCTCCAATGGTCTCTCTAGCTTTTTCTCTCTCTTTGATGTTTCTTTGTAAACGTTAGAACTATCCCAATTGGCCATTGGTATGGTTCGACGTGTCTCGGATTGAACAGTTCAGGGAGGTCCAACGAATTGGGGACAATCCTAAAAATTTCATACGGTGAAAATGCCTTAACCACTTTTTATTTTGTCAGTGAAGAAGTATTTTTGCCCTCTTCCTTTTTTTTCTCTCCTTTGGTGTATTTGCTCGAGGGAAAATAGGAAATGCTACTGATGCTACTGAAGTTAGCTACTCTGGTCAGGCGTAGCAGATTCCTTGTAAATGACCTTTACCAGTGGTTGGGGTAAAAGCCTAACCTGTTGGTCATGTTTCATCACTATTTTAATGGCCAGATTACTCATAGGTGATTATTAGAATAAGATATTTTGCCACGAATTTGTTAGAAATCTTGGATTATAGTTCCTCCCATAATTATCCCATGTCATAGGACCTAAGAGGAACATTCATAATTGTTTGTTTAAATACAGATAAATCTTAAAAAGGGAAATCTTGGTGCCTTTGCAATTTTAAGTTGCTTGACATCAGAGCTTCGTTACTACTGAGTTGACTCGAGCAGGTTAAGCCTTTGAGGGTGGTGATGAATGATGTTAAAGAAATTTATAGTGGTTGTTTAACTGGATGGCCTTAGTTATAGTTGTATCTGAATTTATATCTCTGTGCAAATAATAAATATTGAAGCAACCAATCGGGGCATGGTGCAAGCATTTGGTATCCTTTAAGAAGAGGTGCTTAGTATCATGTGCTGTTGTAAGTGGTAAAAGTTGCAAAATTTATCAATACCGCCAACTTGCTCATCGGAAGCTCGACTGCCCCAGCTTCTGTTTATACTCCTTGAGCAATCTCCTAAATCTGGCACTTAACAGCATCAGGTTAAGCTGTTCCACATTTTTTGTCAGAGAATGGTATGATGGCGAGTAGTCCCTTCTAGTTTTCATCAGTGATCTGCTTAGCTAGAATAAAACACATTTTCCATCTCTCTCTCTCTCTCTCTCCTGCACTCACTGGAATAATTCTTAATTTCATGTATGAAATTTATAATACACAGTAAATGATATATGATGCTCTAGAATTTCCATGGGGTGGAGACGGTGGGGCTGGTCTAATGCCACATGTTCATTTAAAGTGTCAAAAGGGAGAGAGCGTATCAAACGCAAGGAAATGATTCAGGTTCTAGAGCCAAAAATCGTAGTACTTGAACAAATTAAGTTGGATTGGTGGAGTTTCCTTACAGACCAAAATATGTTCCAAACTCATTTTATCTTCTTCTTGAGCAACATGCAATTGTTGCTTGAAGGCCCCCAGTGCTCACACATTATGAATTAACCACATGGTGTCCACCCATATTGTTAACCAGTCAAATCAATGCCCGCTTGCCTGTCCCAACCTATAAAAGACCGTCCTTTCAATTGGCTCTTGAAAGAAACCCATTGCAAGCTGTACCTTATAACCTACAAAGAGGGCAACTGGGTGACCTAACCGGGTGCCTTGGTTTACTACCGTTCTTAATGGCTTGACTGATGGTTTGGAAGTATCCATTTGGGACTTCACAGCAATGCACTTCCCCAGCTACCGTGACCCCTAAAATCACCAGTCGAAGTGTTCTGTCCTTTGTACAAGTGGTCCCGTTGGCGAGGATTCTCACCCACCCTCAACTTTCTATGTACCGGATCCACCGTCCACTTCTTCCCACACTTTGCAAGGGAACTAACCCCGAACTCTATACTTCCCCAGTCGACCACCCACAGTTTCACAGCCTGAAACACTTCGACCAGTTCTTGACACTTTGAACCACCCAATTGACAGATTTTTCAAGCGAAAATGTAATGCTTAGTGATTGAAATACCAAAGACTTCTCACCTGCGTAGATGAATTAGGTCACCGGTAAGAGAGACTTCGGCATCCTGTAGTAGCCTGGCCATCACCAACGGAGGTGGTCATACATCAATAACACACTTACTTCTAGAGAGCACCTATTCTTTTTATGGTTTTCCATATGGTCAAGTAACTCATGCCATCATCATGTATGATAGAGGACATCACCAACTTCGCAACCATCTTAGGGGCATTTAAAGAACTTTATGTCACTCTCCTAACAACAATCATCATTGTCATTACCATCGCAAACATCAGCATTATGATCATCATCATCATCATCTATCTACCATAAGGAAAATTTGGCTGCCCTAAGGGCACACACGTGGACGGACCTGGGAGCTTCTTCACATCAACTACAGCTTGAAACAAACATGCAGACAAAGAGGCCTAAACATCACAAGGTAAAATTGAAGAGAGAATAAAACAAAAAGGATAAGATGTTGACACATGCGGTGGTGAACGGAGATGCTGCTAGCCTCAAGTGCAGGATTGCCCTGCTGGCATCTCTTCTCAGAAGATCTTGAAGAGGATGCCTCCATGTGCAGCAAAGAACGGTGCAAAGACGAGAGATTCGACGGCCATGAGCTTGATAAGGATGTTAAGTGAGGGTCCAGATGTGTCCTTGAGCGGGTCGCCGATGGTGTCACCTATCACTGCCGCCTTATGGGGCTCTGATCCTTTGGGGCCAAGGGTTCTAGCATGCTCCGAAGCCCCAGCCTGAACAAAAGGGGACAAAAAAAAAAGGGGACAAAATGAGCCAAAAAAATAAAAAACAAAAAACATTAGCAAGTTCTAACTATGGTGATCATCTCAGGTGGCAACAAATTCCGAGTTCACTTTCATGGAAGACACCTTAATCCGAATGCCAGAAGAATTCAACAAGTGATACAAGACTTTACCTCAATATACTTCTTAGCATTATCCCATGCACCACCAGTGTTTGATGCAGAGATTGCAATCTGTAAGAAAAGAGAACACTCATGAATTCTACGTACGCTCAATGCTCGAATAAATCAATAATGATTTCCACAAACCTGAACGCCGGATACAAGGGCACCGGCAAGAACCCCTGATAAAGTTTCCACACCGAAGAAGGTTCCAACAATGAGAGGTGTGAGCATGACCAGAGCACCAGGTGGAATCATCTCCCTGATGGAGGCATCTGTAGAGATTTTGACACAAGTTGCATAGTCAGGTCTCACAGTTCCCTCCAAAAGACCAGGTATGCTATTGAATTGTCGGCGAACTTCCTCCACCATCTTCAGAGCTGCACTGCCTACACTCTTCATGGTCATGGCTGAGAACCAGTAAGGAAGCATGGCACCAACAATTAACCCAATGAATACTTTAGGTGTCAGAACATCCACAGTTGATATTGCTGCCCGACTCACAAAGGCACCAAACAGTGCAAGGGACACCAAGGCAGCTGAACCGATGGCAAAACCCTAAAAATGGTAGATTTAATTGGAATATTAGTTTATGAGCTGCTGCAGATAAAACAAGTGGAATTCAGTTCTACACAAACTTGCAACAGACCAAAAAGAGAGACAACAGAACCTAGGAGTTATGATAATTCAATGCATTACATAAAACTACAATATACAAATGAATAGATGCCAAGCCCTACAAGTACATAGGGCAAGTGCAATGTTATAATGCGCAACATTACTGCCATCTAGTTAGACAGCCCAATTTTAAAGGATAAGACATGGGTGCCTTTTTCCTCAAGAATTTGTTTCCTTCTGAATCAGATAGATTCTTATCTGAAAAGGTCAGCAATAAGTTCTCTCACAATTGGCATATTCCCCTGCTAGACATATCACAGAAATGTCTGCAATCAAGCAAGCAACTCGAAGAATGAATAGATCAGACAGGATGGGAAGGCAGAAAGACCACAGGTTACATGTTTTGTCACCACTTAAGAGGCAAATCATTAGATGAAAGCATCATTTTGAATTGGAAAGCACCATATTCTTGTGTATGATGAATGCAAGGTTAAGTCATCATAGCATCATAGTCATGCCTCTCAAATATGCAATTACCTAAAAATATCTCTAATGGTGAATGTCTACAGTCATATACCTGTAAGCAAATAAGAAGCATAAAATGATTTCTATACCTTTCCAATGGCAGCAGTGGTATTGCCTGCAGCATCAAGTGCGTCAGTTCTCTCTCGTATTCTGTGGCTCATTCCAGCCATCTCAGCAATGCCTCCAGCATTGTCACTGATGGGGCCATAGGCATCAATAGCTAGACCGGTAGCAATGGTGCTCAACATGCCAAGAGCAGCAACTGCAATACCATACATGGCAGCAAGGCTAAAACTAACAAAGATGCTGACAGCAATAGCAAAAATTGGAATGATGACAGACTTGTATCCCAAAGCAAGCCCAAAAATAACATTAGTGGCAGCTCCAGTTCTGCAGGAATCAGCCACATCTTGCACAGGGCTGCAAAAAGAGGAAGCTTTGTCAAACTATCATAAGCCATTGCATATGAAGTTAATTTGTCACAACTCATCGAAGAACGAAGTTTCACCCGTATGCATTGCTTGTGAAGTATTCAGTGACAAACCCAATAACCAGGCCAGCCCATAGACCAATTGCAACACAGAAGAACAGCTGCCTGCAAATTTTATTTCGAATTATTATTATTAGATAAGCATCAAAATCTAACACCTTCAAGTAAACAAACATAAGTATCACTTACCAGTTTCTTACTTGCTTCTGAACACCAAAATTGAAGATTGTGAAGGTAGATGGGAGGGCAATCCAACTGAGAATTGCAATACCGACAGTCATAAGAAAAGTTGAGATTATAAGCTGCTTCTTCAGTGCAGGCTCAATCTCCTTTACTATCTTTATTTCAAAGAAGTCAGTTGCAAACAGAGTGGTGATCAAACAAACAATAATACCCACAGAGCTGATAAGCAGTGGATAGCACATCCCAGTCAAATCATGGTTGATTCCAAAAGATGAGATTGAAGCAACAACAAGGGCAGCACAGGAAGATTCAGCATATGAGCCAAAAAGATCAGATCCCATTCCGGCAATATCCCCGACATTATCTCCAACATTGTCAGCAATCACCTGTCAGATTCTCTAGTAGTTAAGAATCTTAAGCAGGGAGGTGTATCTAATATCATAAAGAAAATAGCGTAAGTTGGAACTTCTTAATTTTGAAGTTTGGTTAGATATCGGATGAGAGACCCTGTGAAAACAGGTAGATAAGTGCAGAGTGCACAAAAACAAGAAAATAGTTTTGTGTGCTTCCAGAAAATTATTGTACATACTGGAAGAAAGCCACAAAAGCCTATTGTTAAACTGTAATGCAGAAACTTACTGCTGGATTTCTCGGGTCATCTTCAGGGATGTTCCTCTCAACCTTGCCAACAAGATCAGCACCAACATCAGCAGCTTTTGTATAGATGCCTCCCCCGACTCTGCCGAAAAGAGCCATAGAAGATCCACCAAGACCATAACCAGTAATTGCCTCAAAAAGGCCTTCCCAGTCATCACCGTAATACAACTTGAATAGGTTGATTGCAATGTAAAGCACTAAAAGCCCATTTGCAGCAAGCAAAAAG
Organism: Elaeis guineensis; assembly: GCF_000442705.2. Taxonomy (NCBI): domain Eukaryota; kingdom Viridiplantae; phylum Streptophyta; class Magnoliopsida; order Arecales; family Arecaceae; genus Elaeis; species Elaeis guineensis. The sequence continues at coordinate 25,222,003 of NC_025993.2, read as the reverse complement.
CCCATAACTGCACCAGAGCGGAATGCAGTAATGAAAGCTTTTCCTACACCCTTTCTTGCTTCCAAAGTTGTTCTGGCATTTGCATATGTCGCAATCTTCATTCCAAGAAAACCAGATACCAGAGAAGTGATTGCACCAAGCAAGAAGGACACAGTGCTAAAGATAGCATTTGCAAGTGCAGGCTTGCAATATTTGTCTTTGCTATAGGTGCAGGGCTGGCTCTTAGTGCTAAAACCCTCCACAGAGCCGAGGAAAAGGAATACCAGGATTGCAAAAGCAACCATGAAAATTCCAACATACTGATACTCGGTGAAAAGGAAAGAAGTGGCTCCTGTGTACATGAACCCAAATATTAGAACATCAAAAATCTGGATCTGAAATAAGCATCTGCTGATTACCATAAAACAAATAGTAACAAAGCATATTAAAAATTTCTCAGGTGCGGCTATCTTTTGTTTTTCTAAAATGTTTCACCAGGGCATATAAGTTATACATGACCACAGGCCACATTGATTGGGAAAAACCAAAAAAGGGGGTGGGGGGTCAGGGGAATGCTTATATTATCAGCAATTTAAACAATACCAGCTACAACTTTTCCTCATAAAATGGATGTCTTCTATAGCAAAAGAAAGAATTGAGAAAGATGAATTGGCTAACATAATAATGCGTGCAATTCAGACTCAGTTTCAGACCTGAACCAAAAAAATCATCATATTAAAACTCATAAAATCAAAAACAACAAATCTTTACATGCTCAATAACCCAAAGAATATCCCTTAGTCTTTCATAGGGATCAACAATTAGACCCATTAGTCATACAAAATGCAAACAAAGAGTAGCCCATAGAGATGAATGTACAAGAATTTAGGGAATACAATTTTATCTAATAAGTATCTAGTGAATAAAAAACTTTGCAACTGAATCGCAAGAAAGCCCCGGTCAAGTCTATAGAAAAGGGAAAATAATGATTCCACAGGAAATTGGATATCAGACATTTTGACTGGATGGGCCTGTGTTCCTTGTGGCGAATAGAGTCATTTGGCTAATACCAAACAAGGATGATAAGCATACCAAACTAATGAAATTCCATGTCAATTCCATTGATTAGTCAAGATTGTTTCCATCCTGTGACAGGAAAGCTGAAAGGCTAAAAAAAATCCCTATAACGATCTCTCAGCATAAACCTTGCACTGAAAAATATTAAGAAAGCCACAATTTGCAACAGTTTAGGCACAAAAGGAAATAGATTTTTATCAGAGAGCAGATTATTAGATCAAAGTTAACCTTTCTTAGTATATTTATTGAGCAAGGAGCTCCTGAGAAAACTATTGGTATAATCAGTGTCATCAATTTAGAGACGAATCCAGAACTCCAGAATTTGCACCAAATCCTGCAGATAAACCAAGCTTCTGACATCTAAAAAAGAGCATGATAGATCTTGTAATTAACATCCCATCCTTTCTATTTTTTTTAAAAAAAAAAGCACAAACACGCACACAAAAACAAGAGCTATGATAGCAGCTAATGATATAGCAAACAAAAGTAAGCGGAAAGGAAATGACAATAATAATAAGAATTTATACCCCTTACTTCAGATCCCTAAAAAGAGAAGAAAAAAAAGGAAAAAGAAACAATTCATTGAAGTACTAACTTAGTTATCTAATTATTAATAAAAAGGAACCATTTCCTAACTCTGACCGAATCAACTAAAACCAAATAAAGTACAAAGAAAGGATCAAGTGTGAAGGAAGGAATGAATCCGGTACCCGACAAAAGGTTTCCTCTTTTTTTTTTTTTCCTTCACCAAGAAAATATTATTCTAAAACCCAGCGTGAAAGAAGCAAGAATTGTAAATATTAAACTATAAAAAGCAAACATTCATCAGTGGAAATGAAACCAAAAAAATCATAGATTTTTTGACAAATATAACAACTTGAACTTACTGAAACACGACTTTAAGTCAATAAAAAGTATACTTCACCCACTTCATATTAAATTTCTTTTAACAGGAATCAACAAGAATCAAATAAAATACAAATAAAATAAGAAATAAACTAAGCCAAATTGCGGACCGGTTCTCAGAATATTTCAAAAAATCTTTTTAGGAAAAAAAAAAAACCCCACTTTTCCACAACTGGCAACAAGATCTTCAATAATAATAATAGTAGTAGTAGTAGTAGTAGTAGTAGTAGTAGTAGTGATAAAGATAAAGATAAAACCATAAGGGGAGATCAAACCCCGAAACCACCCAATCCGGAAGCACCAATATTAATTTTTTTTCCCTTAACAAAGGAGAACCTGGGGATCTGAAGCCGCAAAAGTGCTCACCTTCGGAGATGGCGCGTTGTATGTCAGCGCACTTCACGACGATGTTGTGATCATTGAGCCCCTCCTCCTCCTCGATGAGGTAGTCCGAGTAGTCGTTCTTGTTGTTACTCCCCGCCGGCGGCCCCTGCTTCTCCGGCGACAGCTTCACCCTCGACACCAGCCCCCACTGTATCAAGGCGAACCCAATCCCCACAACGGCAGCCACCGGGATCAGGATCTCCGTCAAGAGATCCGTCAGTATCGCCGCTCCCATTGCTCAATCTGCCCGCAAAAACGAACGAACGCCGACGGCGGTAGCGGACCGAAGTCCTATATTCCAAGAAAAGAGGACGAGAAAAGGTGGAAGACAGATCAAAAGGCGAGGTTTTTGAGGGTTTTGGGCTCTCCCTCTCTCTCTCTCTGTAGAGCACTTCTACAATGGCTCCGCACTGCGCTTCTTATATAGAGGTCATTAACCATTAATTATTAATTAAAAAAACTAACACAGAAGAATTATAATTACACTAGCAATTTCCTCTTTTATGGAGTTCCTTAATTAAATCCCGATCCCCTGTGGGCATCCCTGTGTGGCCTCCTCTGTCGCCCTCTATCACTGGCTAATATGGTGGGCCCCTACGTAAAAATACACGGCGGACCCACCTTGTAGGCCAGTTATCCCAGCCGCACACAGAGCCGATCCGCCTTCTCGCTCGCCTCTTAAGAGCGCGTCCTTGATGGGGTATCGCGTTATTCTAACGCGAGTATGGATCCGTGACGTCGGCAGTACACGTGTGTTGATTTGATTGGCGAAAATGTCTCAGGACAGGTTAGCGCGGTTGTGCTGGAGGAGAATTTGGTAGGTTGTTGCAGCAGGAGCGATCCTAGCCGTTAGATCGACCGGGGATAACAATAATTAGCTGATGATTAATTGGTGAATTAACGGGAACTAAGGGGAGCGGGGGAGTGGATAAGGCTCGGGAGTGACGAGAGTACACTGGGTCGAGAGTATTGGTGAATGTACGGTCCGGATGCAGTGGAGTGAATAAGATGACATGAACTGGACGGAGGGGATGGGTTTGATTGGGGGTAAGGGTCCACGTCAGTGGCGTGGGGGAATAGGTCATTGAATGGCGTGCGGCAGTTTCCCAGCGGATAATGCTTGGTGCCGAGTTGCGTTTGTTTATTTTTTTCACTTCCCGTTGAAAAATTTCAAAACTGGCTGCCGCACCGCAGTTTAACCGTTTTCTTTTATCCAGGCTGATGTATGGATTTGTAGATTTGCGTTCGTGTGGACCCTTTCCTTTTTACTCTCTCTCCCCCCCATCTTTTTTTTTTTTTTTTTTTTTTCTTTTCGTTGTAACCTTAGATAAAGTTGCCATCTGGAAAACTTCTAATCCTAATAAAGTTTTATAAATTAAATTTGGAATTTATGCTTCTAAATGATGGCAAGTCTAGGTTTTATAAACCTGTTGATGTTCTGTAATCTCAGCTTTCTTGAATGTTGACTAAAATTTAGAAATATCTTGATACTTTCTACTTTTTAATTTTTTATTTTTATAATAAATTAAGATTTTTATTTGTCTTAACGTCCAATATCAGTAACCGACTATAATGACTTAAATAAGAAGCTTTTAAAAATCTTACCATTATTTTATCTTTAGATTGTTGTACGGTTCATAAACGGCATGATCATTTTATACAGTTCGCTGAATGATATTGGATGTATGTAACTTTATATTAATTAGAATACACATAGCTTATAACATATAACATAATGAAATTAAAAATATTATATGTTATAATCTAATTTTTATAAAAAGTAGTGCACATATAATCTTATTAGGATAACATGGTTGCATCTTTCAAAATATTCTAATCTTAATAAAGTTATATTTTTAAATGGTGGTTGGTCTAGGTTTTATTATCTCGATTGATGTTTTAATATCTCAATTTTCTTGAATATTGTTTAGAATCTTAGAATATGTTGATACCTTTTAATCTTTTTTCAACTTCTTATGTTTTCAAATATAAATCAAGATCCAAACTCATCTTCCTTCTCAATACTGGCAACCAACCATGATATCAAGTGAGAAGCTTTGAAAACCTTGTGGTTTTTTTTTTTTTTTGGTAGAAACCTTGTAGTTCTTTTAATGCAATATTGTTGCATAGTTTGTAAACAACATTATAATTTCATGAAATATGATGGATGCATATATCGTGAGATTAATTAGGATACTTATAACTTGCAATATATTTTATGATAAAAATAGAAATATTATTTATTATAATATTTTTTATAAAAAAATTTGTTTTTAGATTTTTTTTTTGGTTTCCTTGGTAGGCTCATGGTTTCATCCTTCAAAATTTTCTAACCTTAATGAAGTTTTATCTATTAAATTTAAAATTTATGTTTATAAATGATGGTTGCTATAGGTTTCCATCAAATATCAGCCAAAATCATAAAAAACCTTGAAACTTTCATTTTTTTTTCCCTTTCAAATTTCCATCTTTTTTATATAAAATAACCCTAACCATCTCTACTTGATATTAGTAGCTAACCATGATGACTAAGATAAGAAACTTTGAAGATTTTATTGTTCTTTTAGCTTAACATTATTGTATGATTCATAAATGACATAATAACTTTATAAAATCTGTTGAACAAAATTGGATGCACACAAAAGTGTCTTCTCCTGATATCAGCTCTGTATCATAAAATAAATTTTCAGGTCCCAAGCAAAATTTAGTAGGCTTAGAGAACATTTTTTGTGTGTGTGTGTGTAGAAAAAAATGCCTCCAAAGTATTTTCCTACTTCTATTATTAATGTTGAACAACAACAATGTTGGAGGCCTATAAGGTAACTGTGTTACTAAATTTTTTTGAATTTGCATTAGTCCGTTCCATCTTTTTTGAGATAAATGAAGATCCAAACTCATTCCTCTAGTCAATATATATTAGCAAGCTACCATAAAGGTTGCAATCAAAAATTTTGAAAACATTATTGTTGTATGATTCACAAACAACATCATAATTTTATGAAGTGTGTTGAACAATATTAAATGCACATCTCTATATTAATTGAAATACACAAAATTTGTGCATAACAAATAAATTATTTAATATAATTTAATTTTTTAATAAAAACTACTATTTAATATATAATTTAAAAAATACTATTAAATATATAGCGGTGCTATATTATATGTCTCACTACATGCATAATACTTACTGATGTGTGTCTCTAGTATAAATAACATGCGGTCAAGTGATAATTATTATAGTTTTTATATATGTAAGTTAGATCATATTTGATCCTTCCTCTATTAATGAAAAAAAATTATTTCTAAAAAGAAATTTTGATTTAAAATCCATCTATCATATGATGCGATTTTATTAAAATCCACCAAAAATTAGAATGCAGATGTAATGACCATTACTTTCATAAGTAAAGATTAGATTCCATCATTGTATGACAAGAAGATACTTGCAAAACTGTAGACAATAGGGATGCACAATGTGGCTATAAGAATGTTAGGTTGCCATGCCAATATAGCATGCTTGGATAACTTCTTTATGTGCTTGAAAAAGAACATCCCCCAAACTTTTTAAGAGTAGTGCTAGGTGTACAGTAGTGTATATTAGGATAAGTGCAAACTGGATTTGTACCTTCTTGGATGAATAGTTTAAGAGAAACTTAGGATCTCTTTGGATATTTTTGCAAGAATATTTTTGGTAGTGGTAACCCTAGAGAGCCATGGGATGGATACTTGTGCTGGTAAAATCTTTTATTTCCTATTGAATTATGCCCTTCCCGTGGCTCCCCTGAATAGCAAACATGACATGATGAGGTACCGGATTGACTTGAGTTTTGCTTTAATAATTTCTGATGAAAGATTTGATATTTTAGTAATTGATTTTATTTACTTATCTTATTATCGTCAGTGTATGGTGGTTGTGGACCGGGGAGATGGATTGCAAGCCGAGGATTTGGCATGAGGCCATGGTTTGTTGTGTAGGTTTTGTTCGGTTGCACCTTTTCTATGGTTATCTTTGCATTTGTTATCCTGTCATGGATGATGCAAGGCGAACATAGGTGGGAAGGGAGGTTGTAGGGGTACGTGGAGTTAGTGCGGCTCCACATCCAAGATTTTTTTCCTTTTCCTTTTGTTGATGAGCTCACTCCCACCGACTCCTCTGCCACGGTCTGGTAAAAAATTAGGAAGGCGTGCGATAGGTGTGTGCCGTGGTGCACGTGTGAGCCACTGAGGCAACGACCGCTAATATTTTTCCCAGGCTCCTACAACTCCAAGATTCAAAAGAACCGGCTGTCATAGCGTGGGGAACATTTAAGTAACGGACCGGCATTGTGGACCCACTTCAACGTCTTGTTATTATATTGTAATTTCGGTACATTGTACGCTCCATGGAGCATGTTGGCTGCTTGCTCGGCTTTCTCAACTTTTGTTCTGAAAGAGAGAGGAAATGACTTTTATTTAGTGAGATAGATAGAGAGAACATAAGAGGCTATACGGAGAGAGGGAAGATAGATGGTTGGATAATAGAGTTTTTATCATAGTATGGACAAAAAAAATATCATAAATTGAATATAAATTATTTGGGAAGAATAAGAAATGAATTGGTTATTAAATATAATAAAAAATAAAAATAAAAATATATTATCATAATAATAGAGTAATTATAGTTAACAAAGAAAATCCACTTTATCATTCACACCAAATCTTATTTGGTATGCTCTAATAATCCAACAATATGTCAACTCCAAATCCACTCTCAATAATTCGTTGATCATTTATAGTAATAAAATATATAGATAGGTATAGATTTCAACATAAAACATACTCTAAACATAATCATTTAGTTTGTAATTTAATTGGAGCAAATAGAAAAATAAAGCAAACATTTAAAGTAACAATTTAGATCAAAACAAACTAAAACAATGAAATTATTTAAACAATTTAGGATATCCAGTAGCTATGGTAAACTATGAGGCATAATCTTAGGATTTTAGTATATAATACTTTGTTTCAAATTATTCAATCTTCATCACAATACACAAATGTATTTTTTCTTTCATCAAATTTAACCAACCTTAAAACACTACACCAGGATGTTTTAAGCTTCAATTTGCTCCGTGCCGATCACTACAAAAAAAATAAAATTTTAGAGGTAGAATTTTTCATCACCGAAGCTTAAAAATCCATCATAAATAATATTTGTGATGGATTTTCTGATGGAAAAGTTTGTCAGTGAAACCCTAGTTGCAAAAAAAAGAATTATGACGGAAATTTTCATCACAAAAATTGTCTGTTATAAAATTTCATCACTAATCTGTCATAAATTTATCATAATATTTGTACAAATCTCTCACTGATCTATCATAAATTTTCATCATTGATCCGTCACAAATTTTTATTGCTAATCCATCACAAAATTCCATCACTGGTTCCCCAATAAATTTTTTTTTTTTTAAATAACCTTAAAATATCCCATAAACCACTCAAATATTTGTATACAACTAATTCATTCAAAAATCATGAATTCATTCATAATAAATATAAAACTAATTCATCATAAATATAATATTAATATTTATTCATAATATATTCATTCATTCGTAACATTGCATTTTTCTTAAAAAGTATAAACATCAAGATAAAAATTACATTATCTACAAAATGTTACATTAAGTTTTCTTAAAATATCTCATCATACATTTGAACGGTCTTGATCGGACCGAAAGGCACCCAATTACTTGAGTTCCAACATCATAACATGAAGGGCACCCAATTACTTGAGTTCCAACATCATAACATGAATTGTTTCTCTCATATGTTTTCCTCATCTGAACCATCTTTTCTGCAACTTCTATCGTGATGCATCTCCTCTTGTCATTGGTCATGTTGTTGTACAATTAAGTGCTGAACTTGCTTCTTAGTGAAATTTTGGATGATGAAGAATTAGGATACTTCGATGTTATCTTTCCTAGGCCCAAATCCATATAATCTTCCTTCATTTTTTTATTTAGGAGTGAAAATAGCAGAATATTCTTTCTAAAATCATTAAAAATATATTAACTTAATATTCCTTACAATATATTAATAAACAATAAATTTATCATTAAATAGAATAAGTAAACTTATCGAAACTCTTTTAAACTTATTGTCTACCAATTTAGTCAAACTTTCCTTTTGTTTGTCGGTCGGTTCAAATGCCTCAAGCTGCATTAGTGACCTTCCCAAATCAATAATATTTAAAAAAAATAATAAAATTATAAGAAAGTATTATAAATAAATAAATAACTGAATAATAAATATTCTAAAGTAAAAAAAATATATTTTAATGCACTATCAACATGTTTCCCATATTGATCCAAGGAAATGGTTGCCTTAGTATGCAACCATATAGATAGTGTTAGTGATGAATATGAGGACCCATCTTCATGTCCCCCTTGTGATTTTAAACCTATCATTCTACCTCTCATTGAGTTTCATCCATCAATACCACTTCTAACCATGATACCTGCAATCCAAAACAAAACTTGTATAATTTGTTAATGGCTTTTCATTTTGTCTTAAAATCCAAAATACTCAGTAATACTTAATTATGTGCATGATGAGATAATATTCATAAACACATAGTAATTTTTTTTTTTTTTTGGGTAGAAGTTCTGAACTTTTATTTACATGAGATGAAACCACTTGGACAAAACCCAAGCACGTTGCCATTTAAACATAGCGGCAGGCCAATACAGTTTTGACAAGTGCAGGATTTACACTTGAGTACGCATTATATCCATAGACGTCCCAAAGTGCAGCGCATGAAATATGTTAGGAGCATTAACAGAACCAGTAAAGAAGCATACGCTGAGCTTGGATGGAGACCTCCAAGCTGAAGAGTTAAAGACACTGATGCACCTACTGCCTGCAAGACCTTGAATAGTTAAGTTGAGTAATTAAGGAAGAGGCAATATTAAGCGTGTGACCAGTGAGATGAATTGAACATGTAAGAGCACAGCTGAAAGCTTGATGCATGAAGAACAAAAGATGGAGGCTAGTACTCAGATCCGATAAATATAGCAGCATCACCAGTTGGGGATGAGGATACTTGTCTGTAGAGGCATAATATTGTGAAGCTGCAGCAAAAACAATCACCAGTTTGGCCTGCTCCATGTCGATCATGTACCTGCTGATAACATAAAAGGCTATTCTGCAGAATATAGCCAAAGACAAGGAAAAACGAGTATAGAAACAATACGGTATTGAGCCTCAAAATAGCTAGGTGCAGGAATTAGGACCAGATGTAATTTAATGGCCTTCAATCTGCCTGTAACAAAATTTAAGAATAAGTGAGCAATAAACAAGCACCCCTCTGGCAGTATAGAATAGCGAGTATCAAAGGGGCAAATTCCAATTTCATAAGAAAGAATTTTAAATGTATCCCAAATCTGAACAAATTTTAATTTTAAATTTCTAAAATACATTGTTGGGTATAAAATATCCCCCAGCCGAAGTTCGTGACGGGGGTGACCCTCCGGAGATCCAACTGACTTTCGACCTCCGGTAACGTCTCTTCAAACCCCCCAGGCGTCTGAGCCTCCACCATGCTCCCAAGTCTTGCCGATGGGCAGGACCCCGCCAGCGTCGACCGGATTCTTCGCGACGCCCAGACTCCTACGGGAGCCGGACTTCGCCCCCGACTTCAACCGCAGGCAGACTTCGTTCGGACTCCTACGGGAGCCGGACTCCGCCCACGACTCCAATTGCAGGTAAACTTCGTCCGGACTCCTATGGGAGCCGGACTTCACCCTCAACTCCAATTGCAGGTAGACTCTGCCCGGACTCCTACGGGAGCCGGACTTCGCCCCCGACTTCAACCGCAGGCAGACTTCGTCCGGACTCCTACGGGAGCCGGACTCCGCCCACGACTCCAATTGCAGGTAAACTTCGTCCGGACTCCTACGGGAGCCGGACTTCACCCTCAACTCCAATTGCAGGTAGACTCTGCCCAGACTCCTACGGGAGCCGGACTTCGCCCCCGACTTTAACTGCAGGCAGACTTCGTCCGGACTCCTACGGGAGCCGGACTCCGCCCATGACTCCAATTGCAGGTAAACTTCGTCCGGACTCCTACGGGAGCCGGACTTCACCCTCAACTCCAATTGCAGGTAGACTCTGCCCGGACTCCTACGGGAGCCGGACTTCGCCCCAGCTTCAACCGCAGGCAGACTTCGTCCGGACTCCTACGGGAGCCGGACTCCGCCCATGACTCCAATTGCAGGTAAACTTCATCCGGACTCCTACGGGAGCCGAACTTCACCCTCAACTCCAATTGCGGGTAGACTCTACCCGGACTCCTACGGGAGCCAGACCTCGTCCCCCAACTCCGGCTGCAGGAAGACTCCGTCCGGACTCCTACGGGAGCCGGACTTCGCCCCCGACTTCAACCGCAGGCAGACTTCGTCCGGACTCCTACGGGAGCCGGACTCTGCCCACGACTCCAATTGCAGGTAAACTTCGTCCGGACACCTACGGGAGCCGGACTTCACCCTCAACTCCAATTGCAGGTAGACTCTGCCCGGACTCCTACGGAAGCCGAACCTCGTCCCCAACTCCGGCTGCAAGAAGACTCCACCCGGACTCCTACGGGAGCCGGACCTCGTCCCCAGCTCTGGCTGTGGGAAGACTTCGTCCGGACTCCCACGGAAGTCGGACTTCGCCCCCGACGCCAATTGTAGGTGGACTCCGCCCGGACTCCTACGGGAGCCGGACTTCGTCCCCAACTCTGACTGAAAGAAGACTTCGTCCGGACTCCTACGGGAGCCGAACTCCGAGCTCCTCTCAGGTGGGTGGCTAGCCACCTTTCTCCGCCAGACACTCCAGTCGAACTTCGATCGACAGGCCTGGGTCCACTGGTAGGCCGTAGTAGCGGCCACGACACTGCTCCACCTCCTGCGATGGATTCCGCACGGCTCCATCACTCCCTGACAGGCCGCAGTAGCGGCCACGACACTGCTCCACCTCCTGCGATGGATTCCGTGCAGCTCCATCACTCCCTGGCAGATCACCATAATGACCACGATTTTGCTCCACTCCCTGCAACGGATACCACACGATTCCTCCCACCTCCTGACAAGTCGCGACAACGGACGCCGTTCCACTACCCGCAACAGACTCCACGTGGCACGTCCCGGCGGTGGCCACGATCCCACTCCACTACTCTTCGCAACAAATTCTGTCTGACTCTGGACAGCCCATCGTCAGACGGTTACAGATATCGCTATCAGTCTGCTGCCCCCTTCTCCTATAAAAGGGGGTCCCAGATACGTTATCCTCTAAGCTCTATTTTCTATCCCAAAACTCTGCTAAAATTTCCGTTTGAGCACTCCATTCTTATTGAGGCAGAGAACTAACTTGAGCATCGGAGGATCTTGCCAGAGCAACCCCACCTCCGGTTTAGACTTCTTTTGTAGGTCCCGACGGCGACCGTGACTCCCTCGACTCCAGCTTCTCCGACGCAAGCGAATTTTTGCACCAACAGAATTGGCGCTAGAGGAAGGGGCATGTGTCTTCGCAGTACCCTTATTCTTAAAGGAGCGCTCAACGGGACCGCCTCTGGTCATCTTCTCCGACGTCCACTCCTCCTTCCCCCACTTGATCTTCGCCTGATGCCTCCTCGCAAGGCATCCACACGGCGATCCACGGCCTCCGCGGCCAGATCTCAGGCTCCGGCCTCACCTCCAGTCTCCCAGTCTCTACCTCCTCCTCCGGCAACGGCAGTTAGCACGGAGCAATTCGACCTACTGGTGCAACAGGTCAGAGGCCTCACTGAAGCTGTGCAGGCCATGCAGCAGCAGCAGCAGCCGCAGGCATCGGTGCAGCCGAAAAGAGCGTCGTCAGAACTCCAAAATCTAGCGGCGGGATGGGCCACTTGGGCCAGCCGCCCAGTCTTTCCCGGAAAGACGAATCCAAGGGTGGAAAGCCCCCAATCCGACCACGACTCCACCTCTGGAAGATCTCTACCCCCATTCTGCCAGAGGACCCTCGAGACCCGTAGCCGCGAGGATTTTCTGGACCGGAGGCTCCAGGAGATGAACCGGCGGATTGAAGAACTCCACCACGCTCTCCCCATTTATGGTGAGGATATTTGTACTGACCCTCCCTTTTCTCAAATGATCATGCAGGAACTGATCCCGCCAAACTTCAAACTCCCCCAGTTTGAAAGCTACGACGGGACTTCGGACCCGGTTGATCATCTGGAGGCCTTCCGGACGATGATGCTGCTTTATGGCGCACCCGACGCCATTCTATGCCGAGCCTTTCCATCCACCTTGAAGGGAGCGGCGAGAAATTGGTACTCGACGCTAAAGCCGGGTACCATCTTTTTCTTCGATCAGATGAGCCACCAATTTGTTGCCCATTTTGCCAGCAACCGGTGCCCCCGGAAGGGTTCAGAGTCCCTCATCAATATCAAGCAGAGGGAGGGGGAGTCCATTTGAGCCTACATCAACCGTTTTAATGTTGCCGTGCTGGAGGTCCGGAACTTGGACCAGTCGGTAGCAATGGCCGCTCTGAAGGGTGGCCTTCAGAAGAATGACCTTTTGCTCTCCCTGGAGAAAAAGTACCCCAGAGATTTTGCTGATCTGTTGGCTCGGACCGAAGGGTATGCCCGAGCGGAAGAAGCCTTCAAAATGAAGGATGAGGAGACTGCGAGAGAATGGCAGGCGGGAGACTCGAGCAAGCCCACAGTCAAAAAAGGGCCGAGAGAAGCTCGGCCACGTTCTTGGACTCCTCCCGGGCACAAGCGTGTCCATACCCCTCCCCGGGTACATAAACAGAGAAGTTTGGACCGTTGAGTTCGGCGGGGCTCTCCATCGGAAAGATTTCGCAACTATGCCCCCCTCAATGCCTCGAAAACCTAAGTACTGATGGAGGTCAGGGAGCAGCTGCCAAGGCCGGAAAGGATGCGCACACATCCTGGGAAGCGCAATCCTAACAAGTTCTGTCTCTATCATCGTGACCATGGCCACGATACAGAGGAGTGCATTCAGCTCTGGGATGAGATCGAGGAGCTTATCAGATGAGGTCGGCTCGACAGGTTCATTCGACGCCGATCTGAAGGTAGAGAGGATCGGCCAAGGGCCCTGCCGCAACCTGAACCGCCAAGGAGGAAGGAGCAGCCCGGAGATCGGCCTCCAATCGGGACCATTGATAGCCTATTTCGCAAGTGCACGAAATCGCTCAAGTAATATAATGATAAATAAGAGATCGTTTCCACGAGGACTGAGTTTAATTATCAAAAATGAATGCTAATTTTACTAATATCTAAACGATCGAAACTGAATGACAGTGAAAAATAAAATTAACTCTAAAGAACTCAATGAAAGCTGAATCAAAATTCGATTGATAAAGCACTAGGGTATATCTGATTTCACTTGGACCAATTATCAATTCTAGCTATTTCGATTAATAATCCAAATTTAATTATTAATGCAAGGATAAATAATCCTAAATTATTTAATAATCTCTCCCGAGTCTTATTAAATATACTAATTAAAACCTATAATCTATCTTCCAATAGTAAAATAGATTTTAATTAGTTCAATAAGCACAGTGATTATTTCCAAGATCCCACAGGTCAAATCTTCTGCTCCCGCTCCAATTATTATTCTGATGATGTTTGTTATTAACTCCAATTTATAATCTTCCTTCCCAGTACCAATTATAAATCAAAATCAATCAAGTACTAAAGATAATAATACTTAAAAGTGTTGCCCAGCTATGCAACCCAAGAGGGGGGGTGAATTGGGTTTCTAAAAAATTTTAAGCCCAACAGATAACTTATGAAGAACAAAACAATGGCTTTAAATCAATATTAATTAACTAAAGCAGTATTGCAAGGATATAATAAAGAAATAAGATAAAGCGATAAAGTACACCACAAACACAAGGATTTATAGTGGTTCGGTGCTAACCTTGCACCTACATCCACTCCCCAAGATCCCACTTGGGAATTTTAATCCACTATCCTTTGTATTCAACCCGAATACAAAACGTCGGAAACTCCGACACTAGCTATCCCAAGCTAGAATACAAGACGTCGGAAACTCCGACCCTAGCTATCCCAAGCTAGAACACTTGTTTCCCGGGTACAAGCAAACCCAAAACACTCCGATTTCAGGTTCGGATCAACCTTTCCTTGTTTTGGAAATCCTCCAAAAACAAGAGCAAAAACTCACAAAGAGTAAGAATATTTAGAGCACAGATGAATACAATAACAGCTCCTTAAATGAGCAAATATAACAATAAAAGCTTTACTCAAATGAAGAACCCCTTTTTCAGATTTTCTCAAGATGAATGAACGGTTGAACGCTTGAGAAGAGGTTGATTGTTGATTGAAGATCTCTTGAAAGCTTTGAACGATCTCTAGATCAAGGTTGAAAACAATCGACTTGAAAGATTCTCTCTTTGAATGCTCTTGCTTTTCTTTTTCACAAACTCTCTTGAATATTGTGGATCCTCTCTCTTCTTCTTGAATATTTCATTGATCTCAGATTTAGGATCCTCTCTTCTCTTTTGATCTCACGTTTGTTCTCCCGATTTCCACTTTTTTTCTTTGCAATTTGATCTGCTATTTAATCTGCAATTTTCTTTCACCATTTTAAGCATTTTATGGCATTAGTAGCAAGAGAAAACAATTTAGGCAGATAAAGAGACGTTAGAGGATTTTTAGGAAGCATAAATGACAATTAAAACGGGCAAAAAAATAGCCGTTGCTGACATTTCCCATCGCAGGGGTCGACTCATGAGTCGACTCATGCTTCAGGAGTCGACTCATGAGTCGACTTCTGTTGCAACAGACCAGAAGATCTGATTTCTGGATTTTTCGGCTCAAATCAGCAGAGGTCGACTCATGAGTCGACTCATGCCTTGTGGGTCGACTCATGAGTCGACTCACAGGTCGTGCCAAGCCAAAAATCCAGCGTGCCATGGGAATTTTTTCGTGCCATTCAGCTCATAGTGCCATGAGTTGACTCATGAGTCGACTCATGCACTTCAAACCTTCATAACTTCAAAAATATTAGTCCAAACACAATAAAATTTTCACCAATAGATTTCAAATCATTTGTTCTACCAAATGGTACTATCAAATCAGGATTTTAGTAAAATTATGATTTTGCCCTTGAAGAGCATAAGGACTTTTTCAATTGAATGTATCCTTTCAATCTGCTTTGTAATCATCAAAATCAATCTAGGAGCAACAATCTCCCCCTTTTTGATGATGACAAAACATATGAACAAAAATATTTATGTTAATGCATTAATTTCAAAAGAATCCATTATGGGTGTATATGCTTGAAAAGAG
The DNA here is from genome assembly GCF_000442705.2 of Elaeis guineensis. Taxonomy (NCBI): domain Eukaryota; kingdom Viridiplantae; phylum Streptophyta; class Magnoliopsida; order Arecales; family Arecaceae; genus Elaeis; species Elaeis guineensis. The sequence continues at coordinate 25,206,312 of NC_025993.2, read as the reverse complement.
TATGATTCTTTTGGCATGTAATATAAATGCAAAAATAGTTTGTCCATTTTCTTAAAGATTTGAAAAGGGTATTAGATCATTTTGAGTTCAAGATATTTCAGAGCAAGAGAAGATAAATAACTTTTTCTATGTATCAGAGCAAAAATAATTTTTACAATGATATCAGAAAAGATTTTATAATATATCAGAGCAAGAAAATTTTTTTTTTTTAATGTATCAGAGAAAATTTCATACAGTATTAGAGCAAATGTTATAATATTTTAGAGAAACCTTCACACTGTATCGGATCAAATGTTATCATGTATCAGATCAAGTTGAAAGAAATTGTAGGATGTATCAGAGTAAAACAAATTTTTTATTGATGTCTCAAGGTGAGTAAAATTTCAAAAGCAAGTTTGAATATCAGAGCATATATATAAAAAATACTTATTTGCATTGTACTCATGATTTTGCTTTTGATGGATTAAAGTTCTGTCTGATACCAAATTTCTCTGTCTGATACCAAATTTCGATACCAAAATTTCTCAAAGTTTTGTTTAATCTTTCAATCCTTGTTTTTCTCCAATATTTGTTTAATTTCTTCAATATTTGTTTTAATTTAATTTCTCCCCCTTTTTCTCATAATTTAGGGTTTTGCTTTTTGTCTAATTTCAATTTTTGTTTAATTTTAATTTCTCCCCCTTTTTGACATCATCAAACATAGTTAACTCTTTCTTTTCTTTTTCTGAAATATTCTTTAATTTCTTCCTCTTTAGAGTTTTTCACAGATGTTTGCTCCCCCTCAATATAGCAATTATCAATAGCAAACAACAATAAGGAGAAGATAATATTTCAACAGATGTATCGGAGATTGAAATATAACCAAAATATAATCATTACAAAGAGGTAGAAATATAGGTAAAAGATGATTCCATTAATATTATAATTGTTTCAATACATAAAATTCAACCAGCTAAATGTCAATACATGGCCCCAAGGTATAGATCCTAGAACAAGATACTAACTCCTAAGATCTAGATAAGTCAATGATCAGAGTCATCAGATATAGTATGAGAAGATGATGGATCAGAAGTGCGTCCTCTACCCCGTCTGCCTCTGCCACGAGCAGGAGAACGAGATGAACTGGGTGGCTGAGAACGCTGAGATACTAGGGCTGATATCATGAGTCTGATAGAATCAAGTACGTTCAGTGCTCTGGAAACAGATTGAAGTAGAGCAGTGAACTGGGTGGTAGCATGCTCACTCGATCCTCTGATCTCTTTCCTCAGTAGCTCATATCCACCTTCTAATGCTCCTCTGAGCCTTCCAGCCTCTGCAGTGAGGTCTGTGACCTCAATGGTAGACTCCTGTGGCTGGGGATGGGCCAATGCAAGGACTTGCCCCTGCAAGTCAAGAACTCTGCCAGTAAGTCTCCAGACTGTATCCTCAAGCTGCTGTATCCTGACGGACTGATCTGAAATCATCTGAAATATAGTGGAGATGTGGGGAGTAATGGTCTGATCAGAAGAAGTAGCTCCAGGTGCAAAAGAAGTACTACTCCACTGGCTAGACAACAAAGAAGCCACACGCTGAGATATATGCTCGATCTGATCATCAGCCAGTCTGAACTCTGATGGAGGTGCTCTGCTCTCTGGCTGATACACTGGTGTGGGCATCCTAGTAAACTCAGAAGGGCCAGCCTCAGTATCATGAATGAACTGGGTATCTGGTGAAGCTGCCCTGAAATCATGTACAGGAGAAGATGGACCTTCTTCTTCTACTCTGCCTTTAGTTCTGTATTCAGCTCTTTCCTCAGCTCTCTCCTCAGCTCTTTCTTCAGAGCCCTTGATCCAACCATCAACAGTCTTTGTAATTCCCATTCGGTGCAGGCTGTGTTGGTTGAAAGTGTCCACATGTGAGAGCTTGGTAGGTGTCTCCCCCTCACAGCTAACTCCAAACCTCCTAAAAACTCTAGTAAGGGCCATACCATAAGGCAAGTGTGCCTTGGATCTGTTCAAAGTTTCTCTCATGGCCTCTATCATAAGTGTAGGGAGGTTTAGGGGGGTCTGAGTGATGATATGAAACATGACACATACATCTCTGCCAGATAGTAAGTCATGTCTACCACTCCTAGGAAAGAATAGTTTTGTCACAATCTGATGCAGGACCCTCATCTCAATGGACAGTAGCTTTGCTTCCAATTTGTTTAAACTTCCTGAAAAATCTTCTCCTAAGATAATTCTGATCCCTTCTTCTTTAATTGGGAGTTCCATATATGAGTATCCTTCACTAGGCAACTGAAGTATCTCTCCCAATATCCTAGAATCCAAACAGATGTCAATCTCCTTTACAGTTGAAGTCACAGACCCGTTTCCATAATTTAGGTTTTGGTAGAACTCTCTGACTAGATCAACATAGGTGACTTCCTTAAGAGAGCAATAAAGTTCCCATCCTTGATTTTTGATCTTGGTAGCAAAAGTAAAGCCTTCTTTCTCAAAGAACCGAAAATCTATATTTTTCCCGGTTTCTACTTTTCTATCAGAAAGAAGATTTACACTGGGGCTTATGGAGGGTTGAGAGGGACCTTGAGCAGGTACTGAAACTGGATTGGGAACAGTGGAAGACTGAGCATGCCTTTTCTTTCGGACAATTTCTTCAGGCTCTCGGATTGATTTCCTTCTTTGGGGAAGTTTCATCTTTGGAGCCATATCCAATAAGGTAGCGGACAAGAAGACTTGAATTCAGTGGAGGAGGGATCACAAAAGAGTAAAGAAGAATTTTGGTGGAGAAAAGAAGTGGATTTTGAATGAACGGTGAAGTTCTAGGGCACGTTCCACCCGCGCCTAATACTGCGAGAAAGCACAGAAAAATCCTTTTCAAGGAGGCGATTTTTGGTGGAGAGGAGGAGGGAGAATTGCCTCAGAATTGATCCTTGGATTTGGAGCAAAAAGAGTTGGAGAGGACGGCTTTCGGAAGGAAGACGACGAGAAGATGAGTCGTCTCATAAACAAGGTTTCCCGTTTTAAAAACAATGAACCCGATGGAAGTTGGTGGGATTTACAAGTTTGCCATTGAGTCGACTCATGGGGGTCGACTCATGAAGTTCAGAAAATCAGAAAAAATGCAAATAAATTCCAGAAAAATTTGAAATTTTGGGAGAAGGAATTTTGCTCAATGATAAGTTTTTAGAGAGATAAACCTGAGCTTTTGGGACCAGGATAGATGTTGAAAATTGAGCTCTAAGAGTTTTTGACATCTATTCTTTGAAAATTGAGAAATTTCAGATAAATGGATCTAGAATTCCTAGATTTCTCCTAATTTCACAGAATCTATCCTCACTAAGGGCCTTTGTAAAGATATCGGCTAATTGATTTTCCGTGCAAACATATTCAAGAATTATATTTTTATTTTGAACATGTTCTCTTATGAAATGATGTCTTATCTCAATATGTTTAGATCTTGAGTGTTGTATTGGATTTTTAGATAGATTTATAGCACTTGTATTATCACATCTTATTGGTGTTTCATTAAGTTTGATTCCAAAATCTTCGAGTTGTTGCTTAATCCACAAGATTTGAGCACAACAACTTCCGGCTGCAATGTATTCGGCCTCAGCCGTAGACAGTGCCACCGAATTTTGTTTCTTGCTAAACCATGAGATTAGGTTAACTCCAAGAAATTGGCAAGTTCTACTTGTGCTTTTTCTATCTAATTTACATCCAGCAAAATCAGCATCAGAATATCCTAACAAATTAATTTGTGAGTCCTTAGAGTACCATAACCCTATAGTTTGTGTACCATTTAAGTATCTAAGGATTCTTTTAACAGCATTCAAATGAGATTCCTTAGGATTAGATTGATATCTTGCACATAAGCAAACACTAAACATGATATCAGGCCTACTTGCAGTTAAATATAATAATGAGCCAATCATACCTCTATAGTATTTTAAGTCTACGCTTTTACCTTCATCATCCTTGTCAAGCTTACATGAGGGACTCATTGGTGTGCCAATTGGTTTGCAGTTCTCCATTCCAAATCTTTTGAGTAGTTCCTTGGTGTACTTGCTTTGGGTGATGGAGATTCCCTCTTTTGATTGTTTGATTTGGAGTCCGAGGAAGAAGGTGAGTTCTCCCATCATGCTCATCTCGAACTCTCCCTGCATAAGCTTAGCAAAGTCTTGACAAAGGGATTCATTAGTAGACCCAAAAATTATGTCATCAACATAAATTTGTATAATTAGCATATCATTTTGGTTTCTTTTAATAAATAGAGTTGTATCCACATTGCCTCTTGAGAAACCATTATTTAGTAAAAATTTGCTTAGCCTTTCATACCATGCTCTAGGTGCTTGTTTTAGACCATATAAAGCTTTATTTAATCTAAAGACATGATTGGGAAAAGCATGATTTTCAAATCCAGGGGGTTGTTCTACATATACTTCTTCAGAAATATATCCATTTAAAAATGCACTTTTAACATCCATTTGAAATAGTTTGAATTTCATAAAGCAAGCATAAGCAAGTAGAAGTCTAATGGCTTCTAATCTAGCAACAGGTGCAAAGGTTTCATCAAAATCAATTCCTTCTTCTTGATTATATCCCTTAGCAACCAGTCTTGCTTTATTTCTAATTACATTTCCATGCTCATCTAATTTGTTTCTAAAGACCCATTTTGTGCCAATTATTGAATAATCTTTAGGTCTTTTCACTAAGGTCCAAACATTATTTCTTTCAAATTGACTGAGTTCTTCTTGCATAGCATTAATCCAGTTATGATCATTTTCAGCTTCTTCAAAAGTTTTAGGTTCAAGTTGAGATACAAAAGCACAATGATTAAGTACATCTCTAAGTGAAGAACGTGTTTTTACCCCATGCATAGGATCACCGATAATTAAGTCCTTAGGGTGGTTGTGAACATACCTCCATTCCTTGGGTAAGTCATTTGTACCTTGAGGTTGTTCTTGAATTTCTTCACCTTTCTCATTTTGTTCATCTTCTTGATCCTTGTCTTCTGGAGTTGCTGAATCTTTTAGAGTGATCTCCTTCATACCTTCTATTAGTGGATCTGCATCATCAACACCCTTATTCTTCCTTGAAGGAAGATCGTTAGATTCATCAAAGACAACATGTATGGACTCCTCAACTACTAAGGTTCTTTTGTTGAACACTCTAAATGCTTTACTAGTGGAGGAGTAACCTAGAAGGATTGCTTCATCTGATTTTGCATCAAATTTACCAAGTTTTTCTTTGCCATTATTTAATACAAAACATCGGCAACCAAAAACATGAAAATAGGCAATATTTGGTTTTCTTCCTTTCCAAAGTTCATAGGGGGTTTTCTTTAAAAATTGTCTTATTAAAGCACGATTTAAAATGTAACATGCTGTGTTAATAGCTTCCGCCCAAAAATATTTTGGAAGGTTGCTTTCACAGAGCATGGTACGGGCCATTTCTTCTAAGGTTCTATTTTTCCTTTCAACTACCCCATTTTGTTGGGGTGTCCTAGGAGCAGAGAAGTTGTGGCCAATTCCATTTTCATCACAAAAATTTTCAAAGTCATGATTTTCAAATTCTGTTCCATGATCACTTCTAATATTTTGAATTGAAAACCCTTTTTCATTAGTGACTTTTCGATGAAATTTCGTGAAAATTTGAAAAGTTTCATTTTTGTGAGCTAAAAAGAAAACCCAAGTAAAACGAGAGTAATCATCAATTATTACAAATCCATATCGTTTTCCTCCTAGACTAGTGGTTTTAGTTGGTCCAAATAAATCCATATGTAAGAGCTCTAAAGGTCTAGAAGTTGAAATAGTGTTTTTGGATTTAAATGATATTCTAGTTTGTTTACCTAATTGGCATGCATCACAAATTCTATCCTTTTCAAAATTTAATTTTGGCAAACCGAGAACTAAATCCTTTTTGATTAATTTTGAAAGAGAATGCATGCTAATATGTGCAAGTCTACGATGCCACAGCCAACTAGTCTCATTTATTTTAGCATTTAAGGAAACTAGGCATTGCATGTCTAATTTAGTTAAATCATTCAAGTCTACCATATAAACATTGCCATGCCTATGTCCTATAAATTTAATGCCATCGTTAATAGGACTCGTCACAATGCATACAGATGATTCAAAACTTACTTTATACCCTTTATCACAGAATTGACTAATGCTAAGTAAGTTATGCTTTAAACCTTTAACAAGTAAAACATTCTCAATGTATTTGGAGGGAGTGATACTAATGTTACCTATCCCGATGATCTTTCCTTTGCCATTATCTCCAAAGGTGACCATCCCTCCATCCTTAGCATCAAGCGTGATGAATTGTGATTCATCACCAGTCATGTGTCTCGAGCATCCGCTGTCAAGATACCATTTCCTGTTTCCTTCTTGGGATGCTAGACACACCTCATTTTCATGTGCCATCAGGCACAGATTGGCTTGTTCAGTTGAGGTTTCCTCGTCGGAGCTTGAGTCATCACTCGCACTCCAGGTCGCCATCATTGCCTTCTTTTTGAATTTCTTTGGACCTTTCTTCAATTGAGGACATTCGGATCTGAAATGTCCTGGCTTCTTGCACTCGTAGCATATAGGGGTTTGATCTTTCTCCTTTTCTATGCTTTGATCCCCTTTTGTAAATTTCTTTCTCATCCCCTGTTTCCTTTTTCTTAGAAACTTCTTGAATTTCCGGGTGATGAGAGCCATCTCCTCATCCTGATCTTCATCTTCAGAGTCATCTGTTTCATAATCAGGTGAAGTTGTGGATTTGAGGGCAATGGTTCTTTTCTTTTTGATTTCATCCTCTTGATGTTGCATCATGCTAAGTTCATGAGTCATCAAGGATCCAAGAAGCTCTTCTAGAGGTAGAGTGTTCAAGTCCTTTGCTTCTTGGATGGCAGTCACCTTGGCTTCCCAAGTTCTTGGCAGTGACCTGAGAATCTTCCTTACAAGTTCACTGTTAGTATAAGATTTGCCAAGACTCTTTAAACCATTGATTATATCAGTAAAACGAGTAAACATAGCAGTTATGGACTCATCATGCTCTATTTTGAACAATTCATATTTATGTACAAGCATGTTTATTTTAGACTCTTTTACTTGATTTGTTCCCTCATGGGTGACTTCTAACCTATTCCATATTTCTTTAGCAGATGCACAAGTAGAAATGCGATTAAATTCACTAGCATCTAGTGCACAATAAAGAACATTCATAGCTTTGGCATTTAATTGTGCCAATTTCTTGTCAACCTCATCCCATTCTTTCTCGGGTTTGGTTGACTTCTCACCATCTATAATCTTGGTGGGTGTGTGAGGACCATTCACTATGATACTCCACATATCATAGTCGAGTGCTTGTATGAAAATCTTCATCCGAGCTTTCCAATAGGTGTAATTAGACCCATTGAAAAGTGGAGGTCGGTTTGTTGATTGTCCCTCAGCTAGAGAAGTTCCAACATGGGTTGCCATAGATCTTTGGCTCTTTGATTGTTAGATCAAAGAAGGGCTAGAGCACTAGCTCTGATACCACTTGTTGCCCAGCTATGCAACCCAAGAGGGGGGGTGAATTGGGTTTCTAAAAAATTTTAAGCCCAACAGATAACTTATGAAGAACAAAACAATGGCTTTAAATCAATATTAATTAACTAAAGCAGTATTGCAAGGATATAATAAAGAAATAAGATAAAGCGATAAAGCACACCACAAACACAAGGATTTATAGTGGTTCGGTGCTAACCTTGCACCTACATCCACTCCCCAAGATCCCACTTGGGAATTTTAATCCACTATCCTTTGTATTCAACCCGAATACAAAACGTCGGAAACTCCGACACTAGCTATCCCAAGCTAGAATACAAGACATCGGAAACTCCGACCCTAGCTATCCCAAGCTAGAACACTTATTTCCCGGGTACAAGCAAACCCAAAACACTCCGATTTCAGGTTCGGATCAACCTTTCCTTGTTTTGGAAATCCTTCAAAAACAAGAGCAAAAACTCACAAAGAGTAAGAATATTTAGAGCACAGATGAATACAATAACAGCTCCTTAAATGAGCAAATATAACAATAAAAGCTTTACTCAAATGAAGAACCCCTTTTTCAGATTTTCTCAAGATGAATGAACGGTTGAACGCTTGAGAAGAGGTTGATTGTTGATTGAAGATCTCTTGAAAGCTTTGAACGATCTCTAGATCAAGGTTGAAAACAATCGACTTGAAAGATTCTCTCTTTGAATGCTCTTGCTTTTCTTTTTCACAAACTCTCTTGAATATTGTGGATCTTCTCTCTTCTTCTTGAATATTTCATTGATCTCAGATTTAGGATCCTCTCTTCTCTTTTGATCTCACGTTTGTTCTCCCGATTTCCACTTTTTTTCTTTGCAATTTGATCTGCTATTTAATCTGCAATTTCCTTTCACCATTTTAAGCATTTTATGGCATTAGTAGCAAGAGAAAATAATTTAGGCAGATAAAGAGCCGTTAGAGGATTTTTAGGAAGCATAAATGACAATTAAAACGGGCAAAAAAATAGCCGTTGCTGACATTTCCCGTCGCAGGGGTCGACTCATGAGTCGACTCATGCTTCAGGAGTCGACTCATGAGTCGACTTCTGTTGCAACAGACCAGAAGATCTGATTTTTGGATTTTTCGGCTCAAATCAGCAGAAGTCGACTCATGAGTTGACTCATGCCTTGTGGGTCGACTCATGAGTCGACTCACAGGTCGTGCCAAGCCAAAAATCCAGCGTGCCATGAGAATTTTTTCGTGCCATTCAGCTCATAGTGCCATGAGTTGACTCATGAGTCGACTCATGCACTTCAAACCTTCATAACTTCAAAAATATTAGTCCAAACACAATGAAATTTTCACCAATAGATTTCAAATCATTTGTTCTACCAAATGGTACTATCAAATCAGGATTTTAGTGAAATTACGATTTTGCCCTTGAAGAGCATAAGGACTTTTTCAATTGAATGTATCCCTTCAATCTGCTTTGTAATCATCAAAATCAATCTAGGAGCAACAATCTCCCCCTTTTTGATGATGACAAAACATATGAACAAAAATATTTATGTTAATGCATTAATTTCAAAAGAATCCATTATGGGTGTATATGCTTGAAAAGAGTATGATTCTTTTGGCATGTAATATAAATGCAAAAATAGTTTGTCCATTTTCTTAAAGATTTGAAAAGGGTATTAGATCATTTTGAGTTCAAGATATTTCAGAGCAAGAGAAGATAAATAACTTTTTCTATGTATCAGAGCAAAAATAATTTTTACAATGATATCAGAAAAGATTTTATAATGTATCAGAGCAAGAAAATTTTTTTTTTTTAATGTATCAGAGAAAATTTCATACTGTATTAGAGCAAATGTTATAATATTTTAGAGAAACCTTCACACTGTATCGGATCAAATGTTATCATGTATCAGATCAAGTTGAAAGAAATTGTAGGATGTATCAGAGTAAAACAAATTTCTTATTGATGTCTCAAGGTGAGTAAAATTTCAAAAGCAAGTTTGAATATCAGAGCATATATATAAAAAATACTTATTTGCATTGTACTCATGATTTTGCTTTTGATGGATTAAAGTTCTGTCTGATACCAAATTTCTCTGTCTGATACCAAATTTCGATACCAAAATTTCTCAAAGTTTTATTTAATCTTTCAATCCTTATTTTTCTCCAATATTTGTTTAATTTCTTCAATATTTGTTTTAATTTAATTTCTCCTCCTTTTTCTCATAATTTAGGGTTTTGCTTTTTGTCTAATTTCAATTTTTGTTTAATTTTAATTTCTCCCCCTTTTTGACATCATCAAACATAGTTAACTCTTTCTTTTCTTTTTCTGAAATATTCTTTAATTTCTTCCTCTTTAGAGTTTTTCACAGATGTTTGCTCCCCCTCAATATAGCAATTATCAATAGCAAACAACAATAAGGAGAAGATAATATTTCAACAGATGTATCGGAGATTGAAATATAACCAAAATATAATCATTACAAAGAGGTAGAAATATAGGTAAAAGATGATTCCATTAATATTATAATTGTTTCAATACATAAAATTCAACCAGCTAAATGTCAATACATGGCCCCAAGGTATAGATCCTAGAACAAGATACTAACTCCTAAGATCTAGATAAGTCAATGATCAGAGTCATCAGATATAGTATGAGAAGATGATGGATCAGAAGTGCGTCCTCTACCCCGTCTGCCTCTGCCACGAGCAGGAGAACGAGATGAACTGGGTGGCTGAGAACGCTGAGATACTAGGGCTGATATCATGAGTCTGATAGAATCAAGTACGTTCAGTGCTCTGGAAACAGATTGAAGTAGAGCAGTGAACTGGGTGGTAGCATGCTCACTCGATCCTCTGATCTCTTTCCTCAGTAGCTCATATCCACCTTCTAATGCTCCTCTGAGCCTTCCAGCCTCTGCAGTGAGGTCTGTGACCTCAATGGTAGACTCCTGTGGCTGGGGATGGGCCAATGCAAGGACTTGCCCCTGCAAGTCAAGAACTCTGCCAGTAAGTCTCCAGACTGTATCCTCAAGCTGCTGTATCCTGACGGACTGATCTGAAATCATCTGAAATATAGTGGAGATGTGGGGAGTAATGGTCTGATCAGAAGAAGTAGCTCCAGGTGCAAAAGAAGTACTACTCCACTGGCTAGACAACAAAGAAGCCACACGCTGAGATATATGCTCGATCTGATCATCAGCCAGTCTGAACTCTGATGGAGGTGCTCTGCTCTCTGGCTGATACACTGGTGTGGGCATCCTAGTAAACTCAGAAGGGCCAGCCTCAGTATCATGAATGAACTGGGTATCTGGTGAAGCTGCCCTGAAATCATGTACAGGAGAAGATGGACCTTCTTCTTCTACTCTGCCTTTAGTTCTGTATTCAGCTCTTTCCTCAGCTCTCTCCTCAGCTCTTTCTTCAGAGCCCTTGATCCAACCATCAACAGTCTTTGTAATTCCCATTCGGTGCAGGCTGTGTTGGTTGAAAGTGTCCACATGTGAGAGCTTGGTAGGTGTCTCCCCCTCACAGCTAACTCCAAACCTCCTAAAAACTCTAGTAAGGGCCATACCATAAGGCAAGTGTGCCTTGGATCTGTTCAAAGTTTCTCTCATGGCCTCTATCATAAGTGTAGGGAGGTTTAGGGGGGTCTGAGTGATGATATGAAACATGACACATACATCTCTGCCAGATAGTAAGTCATGTCTACCACTCCTAGGAAAGAATAGTTTTGTCACAATCTGATGCAGGACCCTCATCTCAATGGACAGTAGCTTTGCTTCCAATTTGTTTAAACTTCCTGAAAAATCTTCTCCTAAGATAATTCTGATCCCTTCTTCTTTAATTGGGAGTTCCATATATGAGTATCCTTCACTAGGCAACTGAAGTATCTCTCCCAATATCCTAGAATCCAAACAGATGTCAATCTCCTTTACAGTTGAAGTCACAGACCCGTTTCCATAATTTAGGTTCTGGTAGAACTCTCTGACTAGATCAACATAGGTGACTTCCTTAAGAGAGCAATAAAGTTCCCATCCTTGATTTTTGATCTTGGTAGCAAAAGTAAAGCCTTCTTTCTCAAAGAACCGAAAATCTATATTTTTCCCGGTTTCTACTTTTCTATCAGAAAGAAGATTTACACTGGGGCTTATGGAGGGTTGAGAGGGACCTTGAGCAGGTACTGAAACTGGATTGGGAACAGTGGAAGACTGAGCATGCCTTTTCTTTCGGACAATTTCCTCAGGCTCTCGGATTGATTTCCTTCTTTGGGGAAGTTTCATCTTTGGAGCCATATCCAATAAGGTAGCGGACAAGAAGACTTGAATTCAGTGGAGGAGGGATCACAAAAGAGTAAAGAAGAATTTTGGTGGAGAAAAGAAGTGGATTTTGAATGAACGGTGAAGTTCTAGGGCACGTTCCACCCGCGCCTAATACTGCGAGAAAGCACAGAAAAATCCTTTTCAAGGAGGCGATTTTTGATGGAGAGGAGGAGGGAGAATTGCCTCAGAATTGATCCTTGGATTTGGAGCAAAAAGAGTTGGAGAGGACGGCTTTCGGAAGGAAGACGACGAGAAGATGAGTCGTCTCATAAACAAGGTTTCCCGTTTTAAAAATAATGAACCCGGTGGAAGTTGGTGAGATTTACAAGTTTGCCATTGAGTCGACTCATGGGGGTCGACTCATGAAGTTCAGAAAATCAGAAAAAATGTAAATAAATTCCAGAAAAATTTGAAATTTTGGGAGAAGGAATTTTGCTCAATGATAAGTTTTTAGAGAGATAAACCTGAGCTTTTGGGATCAGGATAGATGTTGAAAATTGAGCTCTAAGAGTTTTTGACATCTATTCTTTGGAAATTGAGAAATTTCAGATAAATGGATCTAGAATTCCTAGATTTCTCCTAATTTCACAGAATCTATCCTCACTAAGGGCCTTTGTAAAGATATCGGCTAATTGATTTTCAGTGCAAACATATTCAAGAATTATATTTTTGTTTTGAACATGTTCTCTTATGAAATGATGTCTTATCTCAATATGTTTAGATCTTGAGTGTTGTATTGGATTTTTAGATAGATTTATAGCACTTGTATTATCACATCTTATTGGTGTTTCATTAAGTTTGATTCCAAAATCTTCGAGTTGTTGCTTAATCCACAAGATTTGAGCACAACAACTTCCGGCTGCAATGTATTCGGCCTCAGCCGTAGACAGTGCCACCGAATTTTGTTTCTTGCTAAACCATGAGATTAGGTTAACTCCAAGAAATTGGCAAGTTCCACTTGTGCTTTTTCTATCTAATTTACATCCAGCAAAATCAGCATCAGAATATCCTAACAAATTAATTTGTGAGTCCTTAGAGTACCATAACCCTATAGTTTGTGTACCATTTAAGTATCTAAGGATTCTTTTAACAGCATTCAAATGAGATTCCTTAGGATTAGATTGATATCTTGCACATAAGCAAACACTAAACATGATATCAGGCCTACTTGCAGTTAAATATAATAATGAGCCAATCATACCTCTATAGTATTTTAAGTCTACGCTTTTACCTTCATCATCCTTGTCAAGCTTACATGAGGGACTCATTGGTGTGCCAATTGGTTTGCAGTTCTCCATTCCAAATCTTTTGAGTAGTTCCTTGGTGTACTTGCTTTGGGTGATGGAGATTTCTCTTTTGATTGTTTGATTTGGAGTCCGAGGAAGAAGGTGAGTTCTCCCATCATGCTCATCTCGAACTCTCCCTGCATAAGCTTAGCAAAGTCTTGACAAAGGGATTCATTAGTAGACCCAAAAATTATGTCATCAACATAAATTTGTATAATTAGCATATCATTTTGGTTTCTTTTAATAAATAGAGTTGTATCCACATTGCCTCTTGAGAAACCATTATTTAGTAGAAATTTGCTTAGCCTTTCATACCATGCTCTAGGTGCTTGTTTTAGACCATATAAAGCTTTATTTAATCTAAAGACATAATTGGGAAAAGCATGATTTTCAAATCCAGGGGGTTGTTCTACATATACTTCTTCAGAAATATATCCATTTAAAAATGCACTTTTAACATCCATTTGAAATAGTTTGAATTTCATAAAGCAAGCATAAGCAAGTAGAAGTCTAATGGCTTCTAATCTAGCAACAGGTGCAAAGGTTTCATCAAAATCAATTCCTTCTTCTTGATTATATCCCTTAGCAACCAGTCTTGCTTTATTTCTAATTACATTTCCATGCTCATCTAATTTGTTTCTAAAGACCCATTTTGTGCCAATTATTGAATAATCTTTAGGTCTTTTCACTAAGGTCCAAACATTATTTCTTTCAAATTGATTTAGTTCTTCTTGCATAGCATTAATCCAGTTATGATCATTTTCAGCTTCTTCAAAAGTTTTAGGTTCAAGTTGAGATACAAAAGCACAATGATTAAGTACATCTCTAAGTGAAGAACGTGTTTTTACCCCATGCATAGGATCACCGATAATTAAGTCCTTAGGGTGGTTGTGAACATACCTCCATTCCTTGGGTAAGTCATTTGTACCTTGAGGTTGTTCTTGAATTTCTTCACCTTTCTCATTTTGTTCATCTTCTTGATCCTTGTCTTCTGGAGTTGCTGAATCTTTTAGAGTGATCTCCTTCATACCTTCTATTAGTGGATCTGCATCATCAACACCCTTATTCTTCCTTGAAGGAAGATCGTTAGATTCATCAAAGACAACATGTATGGACTCCTCAACTACTAAGGTTCTTTTGTTGAACACTCTAAATGCTTTACTAGTGGAGGAGTAACCTAGAAGGATTGCTTCATCTGATTTTGCATCAAATTTACCAAGTTTTTCTTTGCCATTATTTAATACAAAACATCGGCAACCAAAAATATGAAAATAGGCAATATTTGGTTTTCTTCCTTTCCAAAGTTCATAGGGAGTTTTCTTTAAAAATTATCTTATTAAAGCACGATTTAAAATGTAACATGCTGTGTTAATAGCTTCCGCCCAAAAATATTTTGGAAGGTTGCTTTCACAGAGCATGGTACGGGCCATTTCTTCTAAGGTTCTATTTTTCCTTTCAACTACCCCATTTTGTTGGGGTGTCCTAGGAGCAGAGAAGTTGTGGCCAATTCCATTTTCATCACAAAATTTTAAAAGTCATGATTTTCAAATTCTGTTCCATGATCACTGTTTTCTTCTTTCCAAAGTTCATAGGAGTTTTCTTTAAAATTGTCTTATTAAAGCACGATTTAAATGTAACATGCTGTGTTAATAGCTTCCGCCCAAAAATATTTTGGAAGGTTGCTTTCACAGAGCATGGTACGGGCCATTTCTTCTAAGGTTCTATTTTTCCTTTCAACTACCCCATTTTGTTGGGGTGTCCTAGGAGCAGAGAAGTTGTGGCCAATTCCATTTTCATCACAAAAATTTTCAAAGTCATGATTTTCAAATTCTGTTCCATGATCACTTCTAATATTTTGAATTGAAAACCCTTTTTCATTAGTGACTTTTCGATGAAATTTCGTGAAAATTTGAAAAGTTTCATTTTTGTGAGCTAAAAAGAAAACCCAAGTAAAACGAGAGTAATCATCAATTATTACAAATCCATATCGTTTTCCTCCTAGACTAGTGGTTTTAGTTGGTCCAAATAAATCCATATGTAAGAGCTCTAAAGGTCTAGAAGTTGAAATAGTATTTTTGGATTTAAATGATATTCTAGTTTGTTTACCTAATTGGCATGCATCACAAATTCTATCCTTTTCAAAATTTAATTTTGGCAAACCGAGAACTAAATCCTTTTTGATTAATTTTGAAAGAGAATGCATGCTAATATGTGCAAGTCTACGATGCCACAGCCAACTAGTCTCATTTATTTTAGCATTTAAGGAAACTAGGCATTGCATGTCTAATTTAGTTAAATCATTCAAGTCTACCATATAAACATTGCCATACCTATGTCCTATAAATTTAATGCCATCGTTAATAGGACTCGTCACAATGCATACAGATGATTCAAAACTTACTTTATACCCTTTATCACAGAATTGACTAATGCTAAGTAAGTTATGCTTTAAACCTTTAACAAGTAAAACATTCTCAATGTATTTGGAGGGAGTGATACCAATGTTACCTATCCCGATGATCTTTCCTTTGCCATTATCTCCAAAGGTGACCATCCCTCCATCCTTAGCATCAAGCGTGATGAATTGTGATTCATCACCAGTCATGTGTCTCGAGCATCCGCTGTCAAGATACCATTTCCTGTTTCCTTCTTGGGATGCTAGACACACCTCATTTTCATGTGCCATCAGGCACAGATTGGCTTGTTCAGTTGAGGTTTCCTCGTCGGAGCTTGAGTCATCACTCGCACTCCAGGTCGCCATCATTGCCTTCTTTTTGAATTTCTTTGGACCTTTCTTCAATTGAGGACATTCGGATCTGAAATGTCCTGGCTTCTTGCACTCGTAGCATATAGGGGTTTGATCTTTCTCCTTTTCTATGCTTTGATCCCCTTTTGTAAATTTCTTTCTCATCCCCTGTTTCCTTTTTCTTAGAAACTTCTTGAATTTCCGGGTGATGAGAGCCATCTCCTCATCCTGATCTTCATCTTCAGAGTCATCTGTTTCATAATCAGGTGAAGTTGTGGATTTGAGGGCAATGGTTCTTTTCTTTTTGATTTCATCCTCTTGATGTTGCATCATGCTAAGTTCATGAGTCATCAAGGATCCAAGAAGCTCTTCTAGAGGTAGAGTGTTCAAGTCCTTTGCTTCTTGGATGGCAGTCACCTTGGCTTCCCAAGTTCTTGGCAGTGACCTGAGAATCTTCCTTACAAGTTCACTGTTAGTATAAGATTTGCCAAGACTCTTTAAACCATTGATTATATCAGTAAAACGAGTAAACATAGCAGTTATGGACTCATCATGCTCTATTTTGAACAATTCATATTTATGTACAAGCATGTTTATTTTAGACACTTTTACTTGATTTGTTCCCTCATGGGCGACTTCTAACCTATTCCATATTTCTTTAGCAGATGCACAAGTAGAAATGCGATTAAATTCACTAGCATCTAGTGCACAATAAAGAACATTCATAGCTTTGGCATTTAATTGTGCCAATTTCTTGTCAACCTCATCCCATTCTTTCTCGGGTTTGGTTGACTTCTCACCATCTATAATCTTGGTGGGTGTGTGAGGATCATTCACTATGATACTCCACATATCATAGTCGAGTGCTTGTATGAAAATCTTCATCCGAGCTTTCCAATAGGTGTAATTAGACCCATTGAAAAGTGGAGGTCGGTTTGTTGATTGTCCCTCAGCTAGAGAAGTTCCAACATGGGTTGCCATAGATCTTTGGCTCTTTGATTGTTAGATCAAAGAAGGGCTAGAGCACTGGCTCTGATACCACTTGTTGCCCAGCTATGCAACCCAAGAGGGGGGGTGAATTGGGTTTCTAAAAAATTTTAAGCCCAACAGATAACTTATGAAGAACAAAACAATGGCTTTAAATCAATATTAATTAACTAAAGCAGTATTGCAAGGATATAATAAAGAAATAAGATAAAGCGATAAAGCACACCACAAACACAAGGATTTATAGTGGTTCGGTGCTAACCTTGCACCTACATCCACTCCCCAAGATCCCACTTGGGAATTTTAATCCACTATCCTTTGTATTCAACCCGAATACAAAACGTCGGAAACTCCGACACTAGCTATCCCAAGCTAGAATACAAGACGTCGGAAACTCCGACCCTAGCTATCCCAAGCTAGAACACTTGTTTCCCGGGTACAAGCAAACCCAAAACACTCCGATTTCAGGTTCGGATCAACCTTTCCTTGTTTTGGAAATCCTCCAAAAACAAGAGCAAAAACTCACAAAGAGTAAGAATATTTAGAGCACAGATGAATACAATAACAGCTCCTTAAATGAGCAAATATAACAATAAAAGCTTTACTCAAATGAAGAACCCCTTTTTCAGATTTTCTCAAGATGAATGAACGGTTGAACGCTTGAGAAGAGGTTGATTGTTGATTGAAGATCTCTTGAAAGCTTTGAACGATCTCTAGATCAAGGTTGAAAACAATCGACTTGAAAGATTCTCTCTTTGAATGCTCTTGCTTTTCTTTTTCACAAACTCTCTTGAATATTGTGGATCCTCTCTCTTCTTCTTGAATATTTCGTTGATCTCAGATTTAGGATCCTCTCTTCTCTTTTGATCTCACATTTGTTCTCCCGATTTCCACTTTTTTCTTTGCAATTTGATCTGCTATTTAATCTGCAATTTCCTTTCACCATTTTAAGCATTTTATGGCATTAGTAGCAAGAGAAAACAATTTAGGCAGATAAAGAGCCGTTAGAGGATTTTTAGGAAGCATAAATGGCAATTAAAACGGGCAAAAAAATAGCCGTTGCTGACATTTCCCGTCGCAGGGGTCGACTCATGAGTCGACTCATGCTTCAGGAGTCGACTCATGAGTCGACTTCTGTTGCAACAGACCAGAAGATCTGATTTCTGGATTTTTCGGCTCAAATCAGCAGAGGTCGACTCATGAGTCGACTCATGCCTTGTGGGTCGACTCATGAGTCGACTCACAGGTCGTGCCAAGCCAAAAATCCAGCGTGCCATGGGAATTTTTTCGTGCCATTCAGCTCATAGTGCCATGAGTTGACTCATGAGTCGACTCATGCACTTCAAACCTTCATAACTTCAAAAATATTAGTCCAAACACAATAAATTTTCACCAATAGATTTCAAATCATTTGTTCTACCAAATGGTACTATCAAATCAGGATTTTAGTGAAATTACAATTTTGCCCTTGAAGAGCATAAGGACTTTTTCAATTGAATGTATCCCTTCAATCTGCTTTGTAATCATCAAAATCAATCTAGGAGCAACAATCTCCCCCTTTTTGATGATGACAAAACATATGAACAAAAATATTTATGTTAATGCATTAATTTCAAAAGAATCCATTTGGGTGTATATGCTTGAAAAGAGTATGATTCTTTTGGCATGTAATATAAATGCAAAAATAGTTTGTCCATTTTCTTAAAGATTTGAAAAGGGTATTAGATCATTTTGAGTTCAAGATATTTCAGAGCAAGAGAAGATAAATAACTTTTTCTATGTATCAGAGCAAAAATAATTTTTACAATGATATCAGAAAAGATTTTATAATGTATCAGAGCAAGAAAATTTTTTTTTTAATGTATCAGAGAAAATTTCATACAGTATTAGAGCAAATGTTATAATATTTTAGAGAAACCTTCACACTGTATCGGATCAAATGTTATCATGTATCAGATCAAGTTGAAAGAAATTGTAGGATGTATCAGAGTAAAACAAATTTCTTATTGATGTCTCAAGGTGAGTAAAATTTCAAAAGCAAGTTTGAATATCAGAGCATATATATAAAAAATACTTATTTGCATTGTACTCATGATTTTGCTTTTGATGGATTAAAGTTCTGTCTGATACCAAATTTCTCTGTCTGATACCAAATTTTGATACCAAAATTTCTCAAAGTTTTGTTTAATCTTTCAATCCTTGTTTTTCTTCAATATTTGTTTAATTTCTTCAATATTTGTTTTAATTTAATTTCTCCCCCTTTTTCTCATAATTTAGGGTTTTGCTTTTTGTCTAATTTCAATTTTTGTTTAATTTTAATTTCTCCCCCTTTTTGACATCATCAAACATAGTTAACTCTTTCTTTTCTTTTTCTGAAATATTCTTTAATTTCTTCCTCTTTAGAGTTTTTCACAGATGTTTGCTCCCCCTCAATATAGCAATTATCAATAGCAAACAACAATAAGGAGAAGATAATATTTCAACAGATGTATCGGAGATTGAAATATAACCAAAATATAATCATTACAAAGAGGTAGAAATATAGGTAAAAGATGATTCCATTAATATTATAATTGTTTCAATACATAAAATTCAACCAGCTAAATGTCAATACATGGCCCCAAGGTATAGATCCTAGAACAAGATACTAACTCCTAAGATCTAGATAAGTCAATGATCAGAGTCATCAGATATAGTATGAGAAGATGATGGATCAGAAGTGCGTCCTCTACCCCGTCTGCCTCTGCCACGAGCAGGAGAACGAGATGAACTGGGTGGCTGAGAACGCTGAGATACTAGGGCTGATATCATGAGTCTGATAGAATCAAGTACGTTCAGTGCTCTGGAAACAGATTGAAGTAGAGCAGTGAACTGGGTGGTAGCATGCTCACTCGATCCTCTGATCTCTTTCCTCAGTAGCTCATATCCACCTTCTAATGCTCCTCTGAGCCTTCCAGCCTCTGCAGTGAGGTCTGTGACCTCAATGGTAGACTCCTGTGGCTGGGGATGGGCCAATGCAAGGACTTGCCCCTGCAAGTCAAGAACTCTGCCAGTAAGTCTCCAGACTGTATCCTCAAGCTGCTGTATCCTGACGGACTGATCTGAAATCATCTGAAATATAGTGGAGATGTGGGGAGTAATGGTCTGATCAGAAGAAGTAGCTCCAGGTGCAAAAGAAGTACTACTCCACTGGCTAGACAACAAAGAAGCCACACGCTGAGATATATGCTCGATCTGATCATCAGCCAGTCTGAACTCTGATGGAGGTGCTCTGCTCTCTGGCTGATACACTGGTGTGGGCATCCTAGTAAACTCAGAAGGGCCAGCCTCAGTATCATGAATGAACTGGGTATCTGGTGAAGCTGCCCTGAAATCATGTACAGGAGAAGATGGACCTTCTTCTTCTACTCTGCCTTTAGTTCTGTCTTCAGCTCTTTCCTCAACTCTCTCCTCAGCTCTTTCTTCAGAGCCCTTGATCCAACCATCAACAGTCTTTGTAATTCCCATTCGGTGCAGGCTGTGTTGGTTGAAAGTGTCCACATGTGAGAGCTTGGTAGGTGTCTCCCCCTCACAGCTAACTCCAAACCTCCTAAAAACTCTAGTAAGGGCCATACCATAAGGCAAGTGTGCCTTGGATCTGTTCAAAGTTTCTCTCATGGCCTCTATCATAAGTGTAGGGAGGTTTAGGGGGGTCTGAGTGATGATATGAAACATGACACATACATCTCTGCCAGATAGTAAGTCATGTCTACCACTCCTAGGAAAGAATATTTTTGTCACAATCTGATGCAGGACCCTCATCTCAATGGACAGTAGCTTTGCTTCCAATTTGTTTAAACTTCCTGAAAAATCTTCTCCAAAGATAATTCTGATCCCTTCTTCTTTAATTGGGAGTTCCATATATGAGTATCCTTCACTAGACAACTGAAGTATCTCTCCCAATATCCTAGAATCCAAACAGATGTCAATCTCCTTTACAGTTGAAGTCACAGACCCGTTTCCATAATTTAGGTTCTGGTAGAACTCTCTGACTAGATCAACATAGGTGACTTCCTTAAGAGAGCAATAAAGTTTCCATCCTTGATTTTTGATCTTGGTAGCAAAAGTAAAGCCTTCTTTCTCAAAGAACCGAAAATCTATATTTTTTTCGGTTTCTACTTTTCTATCAGAAAGAAGATTTACACTGGGGCTTATGGAGGGTTGAGAGGGACCTTGAGCAGGTACTGAAACTGGATTGGGAACAGTGGAAGACTGAGCATGCCTTTTCTTTCGGACAATTTCCTCAGGCTCTCGGATTGATTTCCTTCTTTGGGGAAGTTTCATCTTTGGAGCCATATCCAATAAGGTAGCGGACAAGAAGACTTGAATTCAGTGGAGGAGGGATCACAAAAGAGTAAAGAAGAATTTTGGTGGAGAAAAGAAGTGGATTTTGAATGAACGGTGAAGTTCTAGGGCACGTTCCACCCGCGCCTAATACTGCAAGAAAGTACAGAAAATCCTTTTCAAGGAGGCGATTTTTGGTGGAGAGGAGGAGGGAGAATTGCCTCAGAATTGATCCTTGGATTTGGAGCAAAAAGAGTTGGAGAGGACGGCTTTCGGAAGGAAGACGACGAGAAGATGAGTCGTCTCATAAACAAGGTTTCCCGTTTTAAAAATAATGAACCCGATGGAAGTTGGTGGGATTTACAAGTTTGCCATTGAGTCGACTCATGGGGGTCGACTCATGAAGTTCAGAAAATTAGGAAAAATGCAAATAAATTCCAGAAAAATTTGAAATTTTGGGAGAAGGAATTTTGCTCAATGATAAGTTTTTAGAGAGATAAACCTGAGCTTTTGGGACCAGGATAGATGTTGAAAATTGAGCTCTAAGAGTTTTTGACATCTATTCTTTGGAAATTGAGAAATTTCAGATAAATGGATCTAGAATTCCTAGATTTCTCCTAATTTCACAGAATCTATCCTCACTAAGGGCCTTTGTAAAGATATCGGCTAATTGATTTTGAGTGCAAACATATTCAAGAATTATATTTTTGTTTTGAACATGTTCTCTTATGAAATGATGTCTTATCTCAATATGTTTAGATCTTGAGTATTGTATTGGATTTTTAGATAGATTTATAGCACTTGTATTATCACATCTTATTGGTGTTTCATTAAGTTTGATTCCAAAATCTTCGAGTTGTTGCTTAATCCACAAGATTTGAGCACAACAACTTCCGGCTGCAATGTATTCGGCCTCAGCCGTAGACAGTGCCACCGAATTTTGTTTCTTGCTAAACCATGAGATTAGGTTAACTCCAAGAAATTGGCAAGTTCCACTTGTGCTTTTTCTATCTAATTTACATCCAGCAAAATCAGCATCAGAATATCCTAACAAATTAATTTGTGAGTCCTTAGAGTACCATAATCCTATAGTTTGTGTACCATTTAAGTATCTAAGGATTCTTTTAACAGCATTCAAATGAGATTCCTTAGGATTAGATTGATATCTTGCACATAAGCAAACACTAAACATGATATCAGGCCTACTTGCAGTTAAATATAATAATGAGCCAATCATACCTCTATAGTATTTTAAGTCTACGCTTTTACCTTCATCATCCTTGTCAAGCTTACATGAGGGACTCATTGGTGTGCCAATTGGTTTGCAGTTCTCCATTCCAAATCTTTTGAGTAGTTCCTTGGTGTACTTGCTTTGGGTGATGGAGATTCCCTCTTTTGATTGTTTGATTTGGAGTCCGAGGAAGAAGGTGAGTTCTCCCATCATGCTCATCTCGAACTCTCCCTGCATAAGCTTAGCAAAGTCTTGACAAAGGGATTCATTAGTAGACCCAAAAATTATGTCATCAACATAAATTTGTATAATTAGCATATCATTTTGGTTTCTTTTAATAAATAGAGTTGTATCCACATTGCCTCTTGAGAAACCATTATTTAGTAGAAATTTGCTTAGCCTTTCATACCATGCTCTAGGTGCTTGTTTTAGACCATATAAAGCTTTATTTAATCTAAAGACATGATTGAGAAAAGCATGATTTTCAAATCCATGGGGTTGTTCTACATATACTTCTTCAGAAATATATCCATTTAAAAATGCACTTTTAACATCCATTTGAAATAGTTTGAATTTCATAAAGCAAGCATAAGCAAGTAGAAGTCTAATGGCTTCTAATCTAGCAACAGGTGCAAAGGTTTCATCAAAATCAATTCCTTCTTCTTGATTATATCCCTTAGCAACCAGTCTTGCTTTATTTCTAATTACATTTCCATGCTCATCTAATTTGTTTCTAAAGACCCATTTTGTGCCAATTATTGAATAATCTTTAGGTCTTTTCACTAAGGTCCAAACATTATTTCTTTCAAATTGACTGAGTTCTTCTTGCATAGCATTAATCCAGTTATGATCATTTTCAGCTTCTTCAAAAGTTTTAGGTTCAAGTTGAGATACAAAAGCACAATGATTAAGTACATCTCTAAGTAAAGAACGTGTTTTTACCCCATGCATAGGATCACCGATAATTAAGTCCTTAGGGTGGTTGTGAACATACCTCCATTCCTTGGGTAAGTCATTTGTACCTTGAGGTTGTTCTTGAATTTCTTCACCTTTCTCATTTTGTTCATCTTCTTGATCCTTGTCTTCTGGAGTTGCTGAATCTTTTAGAGTGATCTCCTTCATACCTTCTATTAGTGGATCTGCATCATCAACACCCTTATTCTTCCTTGAAGGAAGATCGTTAGATTCATCAAAGACAACATGTATGGACTCCTCAACTACTAAGGTTCTTTTGTTGAACACTCTAAATGCTTTACTAGTGGAGGAGTAACCTAGAAGGATTGCTTCATCTGATTTTGCATCAAATTTATCAAGTTTTTCTTTGCCATTATTTAATACAAAAC
This sequence comes from Elaeis guineensis, assembly GCF_000442705.2. NCBI lineage: Eukaryota > Viridiplantae > Streptophyta > Magnoliopsida > Arecales > Arecaceae > Elaeis > Elaeis guineensis. The sequence continues at coordinate 25,182,573 of NC_025993.2, read as the reverse complement.
ATCGGCAACCAAAAACATGAAAATAGGCAATATTTGGTTTTCTTCCTTTCCAAAGTTCATAGGGGGTTTTCTTTAAAAATTGTCTTATTAAAGCACGATTTAAAATGTAACATGCTGTGTTAATAGCTTCCGCCCAAAAATATTTTGGAAGGTTGCTTTCACAGAGCATGGTACGGGCCATTTCTTCTAAGGTTCTATTTTTCCTTTCAACTACCCCATTTTGTTGGGGTGTCCTAGGAGCAGAGAAGTTGTGGCCAATTCCATTTTCATCACAAAAATTTTCAAAGTCATGATTTTCAAATTCTGTTCCATGATCACTTCTAATATTTTGAATTGAAAACCCTTTTTCATTAGTGACTTTTCGATGAAATTTCGTGAAAATTTGAAAAGTTTCATTTTTGTGAGCTAAAAAGAAAACCCAAGTAAAATGAGAGTAATCATCAATTATTACAAATCCATATCGTTTTCCTCCTAGACTAGTGGTTTTAGTTGGTCCAAATAAATCCATATGTAAGAGCTCTAAAGGTCTAGAAGTTGAAATAGTGTTTTTGGATTTAAATGATATTCTAGTTTGTTTACCTAATTGGCATGCATCACAAATTCTATCCTTTTCAAAATTTAATTTTGGCAAACCGAGAACTAAATCCTTTTTGATTAATTTTGAAAGAGAATGCATGCTAATATGTGCAAGTCTACGATGCCACAGCCAACTAGTCTCATTTATTTTAGCATTTAAGGAAACTAGGCATTGCATGTCTAATTTAGTTAAATCATTCAAGTCTACCATATAAACATTGCCATGCCTATGTCCTATAAATTTAATGCCATCGTTAATAGGACTCGTCACAATGCATACAGATGATTCAAAACTTACTTTATACCCTTTATCACAGAATTGACTAATGCTAAGTAAGTTATGCTTTAAACCTTTAACAAGTAAAACATTCTCAATGTATTTGGAGGGAGTGATACCAATGTTACCTATCCCGATGATCTTTCCTTTGCCATTATCTCCAAAGGTGACCATCCCTCCATCCTTAGCATCAAGCGTGATGAATTGTGATTCATCACCAGTCATGTGTCTCGAGCATCCGCTGTCAAGATACCATTTCCTGTTTCCTTCTTGGGATGCTAGACACACCTCATTTTCATGTGCCATCAGGCACAGATTGGCTTGTTCAGTTGAGGTTTCCTCGTCGGAGCTTGAGTCATCACTCGCACTCCAGGTCGCCATCATTGCCTTCTTTTTGAATTTCTTTGGACCTTTCTTCAATTGAGGACATTCGGATCTGAAATGTCCTGGCTTCTTGCACTCGTAGCATATAGGAGTTTGATCTTTCTCCTTTTCTATGCTTTGATCCCCTTTTGTAAATTTCTTTCTCATCCCCTGTTTCTTTTTTCTTAGAAACTTCTTGAATTTTCGGGTGATGAGAGCCATCTCCTCATCCTGATCTTCATCTTCAGAGTCATCTGTTTCATAATCAGGTGAAGTTGTGGATTTGAGGGCAATGGTTCTTTTCTTTTTGATTTCATCCTCTTGATGTTGCATCATGCTAAGTTCATGAGTCATCAAGGATCCAAGAAGCTCTTCTAGAGGTAGAGTGTTCAAGTCCTTTGCTTCTTGGATGGCAGTCACCTTGGCTTCCCAAGTTCTTGGCAGTGACCTGAGAATCTTCCTTACAAGTTCACTGTTAGTATAAGATTTGCCAAGACTCTTTAAACCATTGATTATATCAGTAAAACGAGTAAACATAGCAGTTATGGACTCATCATGCTCTATTTTGAACAATTCATATTTATGTACAAGCATGTTTATTTTAGACTCTTTTACTTGATTTGTTCCCTCATGGGTGACTTCTAACCTATTCCATATTTCTTTAGCAGATGCACAAGTAGAAATGCGATTAAATTCACTAGCATCTAGTGCACAATAAAGAACATTCATAGCTTTGGCATTTAATTGTGCCAATTTCTTATCAACCTCATCCCATTCTTTCTCGGGTTTGGTTGACTTCTCACCATCTATAATCTTGGTGGGTGTGTGAGGACCATTCACTATGATACTCCACATATCATAGTCGAGTGCTTGTATGAAAATCTTCATCCGAGCTTTCCAATAGGTGTAATTAGACCCATTGAAAAGTGGAGGTCGGTTTGTTGATTGTCCCTCAGCTAGAGAAGTTCCAACATGGGTTGCCATAGATCTTTGGCTCTTTGATTGTTAGATCAAAGAAGGGCTAGAGCACTGGCTCTGATACCACTTGTTGCCCAGCTATGCAACCCAAGAGGGGGGGTGAATTGGGTTTCTAAAAAATTTTAAGCCCAACAGATAACTTATGAAGAACAAAACAATGGCTTTAAATCAATATTAATTAACTAAAGCAGTATTGCAAGGATATAATAAAGAAATAAGATAAAGCGATAAAGCACACCACAAACACAAGGATTTATAGTGGTTCGGTGCTAACCTTGCACCTACATCCACTCCCCAAGATCCCACTTGGGAATTTTAATCCACTATCCTTTGTATTCAACCCGAATACAAAACGTCGGAAACTCCGACACTAGCTATCCCAAGCTAGAATACAAGACGTCGGAAACTCCGACCCTAGCTATCCCAAGCTAGAACACTTATTTCCCGGGTACAAGCAAACCCAAAACACTCCGATTTCAGGTTCGGATCAACCTTTCCTTATTTTGGAAATCCTCCAAAAACAAGAGCAAAAACTCACAAAGAGTAAGAATATTTAGAGCACAGATGAATACAATAACAGCTCCTTAAATGAGCAAATATAACAATAAAAGCTTTACTCAAATGAAGAACCCCTTTTTCAGATTTTCTCAAGATGAATGAACGGTTGAACGCTTGAGAAGAGGTTGATTGTTAATTGAAGATCTCTTGAAAGCTTTGAACGATCTCTAGATCAAGGTTGAAAACAATCGACTTGAAAGATTCTCTCTTTGAATGCTCTTGCTTTTCTTTTTCACAAACTCTCTTGAATATTGTGGATCCTCTCTCTTCTTCTTGAATATTTCGTTGATCTCAGATTTAGGATCCTCTCTTCTCTTTTGATCTCACGTTTGTTCTCCCGATTTCCACTTTTTTTCTTTGCAATTTGATCTGCTATTTAATCTGCAATTTTCTTTCACCATTTTAAGCATTTTATGGCATTAGTAGCAAGAGAAAACAATTTAGGCAGATAAAGAGCCGTTAGAGGATTTTTAGGAAGCATAAATGGCAATTAAAACGGGCAAAAAAATAGCCGTTGCTGACATTTCCCGTCGCAGGGGTCGACTCATGAGTCGACTCATGCTTCAGGAGTCGACTCATGAGTCGACTTCTGTTGCAACAGACCAGAAGATCTGATTTCTGGATTTTTCGGCTCAAATCAGCAGAGGTCGACTCATGAGTCGACTCATGCCTTGTGGGTCGACTCATGAGTCGACTCACAGGTCGTGCCAAGCCAAAAATCCAACGTGCCATGGGAATTTTTTCGTGCCATTCAGCTCATAGTGCCATGAGTTGACTCATGAGTCGACTCATGCACTTCAAACCTTCATAACTTCAAAAATATTAGTCCAAACACAATGAAATTTTCACCAATAGATTTCAAATCATTTGTTCTACCAAATGGTACTATCAAATCAGGATTTTAGTGAAATTATGATTTTGCCCTTGAAGAGCATAAGGACTTTTTCAAT